>NC_041389.1:683875270-683913832 GCF_002162155.2 Triticum dicoccoides | reverse complement strand
TATAATCGAATTTTTTTATCATCAAAATATCATCAAATTTTTTAATCGTCGGCGGCGATGGAGTGGGGGAGGGTGCGGGGGGTCGGCGGCGGCGGCGCTGGAGTGGGGGAGGGTGCGGGCCGGGGGTCGACCCTGGTTACTAATGGCGCACCTGCTTCTGGTGCGCCATTAGAAGTTTTGCAAAAAAATAAAAAAAGTATATATTCTAATGGCGCACCGTGGAACAGTGCGCCATTACTAATTTACACTAGTAATGGCGCACTGTGCCACGATGAGCCATTAGAATGTTTGGAATTTTTTTTACTAGTGGCGCACCTTGTTTCTGGTGGGCCATTAGTGTCTTCCACACTAATGGCGCACCAGAACATTAGTATATATTAATGGCGCACCACCTGACAGGTGCGTTATTAGTGTCCATCCCATCTATAGCCCTTTTTCTGGTAGTGCAATTACTTGTAGGAGTAGTATATATACTAGAAGGGTTTGACGCGCTTTGCTATGCCGCCAGTGTTGTTGGGTTTTCATAATTTTTTTACTCACTCTGTTGGAAATATAAGGTGTATAGTTTTTGAAAAGTCAAACCTTTTTAAGTTTGATAAAATTTGTAGAGAAGTATATAAAAATCCATAATATCAAATTGGTATCATTAGATTCATCATCTTATGATTTTTCATTTTTTTAATTTAATATTGTGGATGTCGATATTTTTACCTTTGAACTTGGTCAAAGATAAAAGAATTTGACTTTCCAAAAAATAATACATCATATATTTTGGAATTGAAGGAATATTTAGTTTGGCGAGTGGAGGAGATGATGGAGTGTGTTCTATTTTTATTTATATAATGTGATGTTTTGGCTGGTCTTTCAGGGTGTGATTCTATGTTATGAGCTATTTAACCCATATTTACATAGAAAAATTTCTGCATCGGTGGCTGCATATACTATATTGGTGCTTCAATATCACATGGTGATGCTTCTTTTTTTAGGTGACGAGTGGGTGCGTGGGATTGATATATTTTATAGACCGGTTGCTGCTAATTGGTTTGAAAAGTCGTTGGTCTAACAAAATCGTGAATCAGATTCAAAATTAAATACCTCAATCGAATGGAGGTGTAACAACATTAGGAAGCATAGTGAAATAAATAAATTACCCGCATCCCGAAATTAGGCAAAGACAAAAGTACAAACTGTCGGGAAGGGGAGTTCTTTCTAGCTATAAACCCGGGTATATTCCCTCTGAGAAAAATCTGACCATTTTGAATATCCCCAAAAGGACCAGCTTAACCAAAACTCATATCGCTGCTGAAGTAACATATTTACCACAATGAAATTAACAGTGATCGGACAGATGGGCACACTCTGTTTTCACACTTACGCATACAAGTGAAGTTTGTTTCTGAATTTCCACCTGTGCACAAAAACTAGCAACAGAGGGAAAAAGGAACACGACTGTGCAGAGTATTCCTTCGCAACGAATACTGTTCAAAGTGCTACTCAGAAGATAGTTAATTACTTAATTTAGTAACTAATAATGAGCCTCTGACTAGCAAGAGTTGATGGACGAATTCCCACGGAGCTGCAAATGATCATTAATTCAAGCTATCTAACATCAAACTTACTGACTAGTTATCGTCGTCAACTCCCGTCCAGTCCCCCGCGTCCCTCTTGGAGGCGACACGAGGGAACCCTAGCCGCCCCCGCCGCCGGCCCTCCTCCATCCTCCTTTCCACCTCGTCGCCGCCGAGGGCCACTGCCAGGCAAAGCCCGGGCAGTGCCGGCAGCGGCGGGACTTCTCCCCCGGCGCGGCTCTCCCTTCTTCCTCGCGGTGACGCAGTCGCTCCCGATGGGCTTGGTGGCGCGGCGTTTCGAAGTTCCGGCGGCGGCTCGCTCTGCGGCGGGGTGGAGGGCCTGTCCCTGTCTGGTGGTGCCGCCTACACAATGGTTGGGGCCTGGGGCTCTTGACCCAAGACTAGATCTGGGTGGCTCGGGCTCGGCCGTGGCTGCCTGTCAGGCATGGTGGCGGCGAGTCTCGCAGCCTCTAGGCACCGTGGAAGTGCCGGCGGCGGCGTGTGCTCGGCCTGGTGGTGCTGGTGGTGGCGGCGGCCCGTGCACGAGAGTTGGATTCCTTCGAACAGATTTGGGTGAAAACTTGCTTTCGGCTACTGACAAGGCCGACGGTGGTGGCGCTACTGCGTCGTTTCCTTCTTGAAGGCATCGCCGTGGAGAAGTTCAAGGACACTCTCAACTACCTCCGGGGAAAACCCTGGATCGGATGATCGGATGACGGCGGCTCTCTGGTGTCGTTCCCCCCTTGGTGGCGTCATTCTTGAAGGTACACACGTGATCAAGGGACCAGAGGACGGATTCTTTAGTAGAGCGGTGCTTCATCTCACATATTGATAGCGGCGGATCTCGACGGCATGGCGCTGTGGAGACACGGCGTCCGATGCGCGGAGATGGACTCGCGCAGGAGGATGGTGTTGTCTGGCATCATGGTGGCGTCGATGGCAGAGAGATCCGGCGAAGTCAATGCATTACTTTCTGCTCTGAAGATGGATTGATGGAAGATGGCGGCGACGACACAGAGAGTGCGTCGGAGCAGCTTGTGCCCCAAACCCAGTATGTGGCTAGGTTGCAGCCTCTGCCTTTAGATGTTAGGCGTTTGTGCGATGTCTGTTTGGTATTAGGTTCGGACTATCGGCACCCAGTAGCGGATCTAGCCCAATGGGTCAGTGTGGGCCAACAATAGAACTTTTCATATAAAATATTTTTTTCTTAATATTTTTTACCTTTTTTCCTATGCTATAAAGCTATTCAATAAATCCCAGGGTGGGCCGTGTCCCACCCTGTCCACCCTCTACCTCCGCCACTATCGGCACCCCTTTATCAGGTGGATAGGAGTAGCGACAATTGTTGCTAGGATGGTGGCTTCAGACTATCTGATGTACTACTTTGTAAGGTCTTCGTGAATAATTAACAAAATAGTTGCATGCATCGTCCAGATACAGAGATCGGGGGTAATTCTCCTTTAAAAAAAATCTAACATCAAGCTTTTTATTAAAAAAATGCTTTTCTTAACCAAATTATACTACCTGAAACTGCACTTTTCCCGACGGCCAAAAACCCACAAGAAAATACTGATTACCGTCAGGAAACTACTTTCTGGTAGTGTTATAATGTTCATGGACTAATTAGATCGTGCAAAAATAAAAATAGACGAGGTGACATTGTGACTTATTAAGCGTGCGGAACAATATAACTCAAACGACGGCGAGCTAGGGACGATGAGAAATGAACTTACGATGATCACGGCGATGACGCGCGGCTGGCGGAGCGGGCGGAGGCCGGAGGCGAGGTCGCGGGTGACGGCGTGGACGAGGCAGATCTGCAGGATGAGGAGCGGCAGCGAGAAGTGCAGCGGGTTGTCGCCCTGCCACACCCCCTCCGACGTCGCCTTCAGCGGCCGGTAGGGCTGCACGTCATCATCTGCCCCGCCGTGGCCGCCCCGCGACATTCCCGGCAACCTCATCTCGTCGCTCACTCACGGTGGCGCCGCGCGCGGCTGTGGCTGGCGTCTGACCGGAGACGCGCACGCCTGCACCCGCGCGGTGGTGGCCTCCAGCTGGTTCGGGGCCGGACGGCATGCGTTCAATCGTCCATCGCCAGAGCATGCATGGCAATAAGCTGGGAGAGCTCGGCCAAGATCCTCGGAGGAACAAGTGGAGACGGGGGGAAGTGAAACCAGTGTTTAACCTCACACCACCCGTGTGTCGAGTATGTCTGTGACTGTGTCACCAGGTCTTCAACCGTCTCTCTCACACACATACACGTGAGTTGAGCTTGGACAAATATAGCCGGTGAGCGGTGAGGACGTGAGGTGATCGATGGAGCTCTGGACTCTGGAGATAATTAGATAAGAGGTATAGTTAATTGTTGGGAGAAGATATGATAAGCCTCTTCACCCGGACTCGTCCTTTCTTATTCTCGAAAATATGCTTTCACCTCGTCATATTAATATAGTTTTGCTAGAACTCATCTAGATGAGATATAATTTGGTCTCATTCATTTTTTATAGCGATTGGATATGATGCTATAAGATGCGTGTGTGCTGACGTGGTTGTATCTGTTCTTGTTTTCAAAGTGAATGAGAACCATCAGATACAACTGTTTAATCACTGTTGAGGCAAACAACACAATCATGTCCAAAAGAAAAACAAGAGAAAGAATGCCAACAACATGGGATCCACGAAAGCGAAGGTATCCTGCAACTGCTACACCCTCCGGAGAATTCCACCACACTCTTAATTATGCCGCCGAATTGCCGCATACTGTCAACACCTTGAAGAAGGATTGCGCGACGACGACGCTGCTGCCCGGTCAGATCCTAGGATTTCTTCCGGCACATGGAGGGCAGTTGGGGGGAGGTACACCCGACACCCTTCAAGAAGGATGGAAGCGCCCACAGGCTTAACTGCGTTGGTGTCGGCAAGACCGGACATAAATTTCTCCCGACCCCTCACACCCACAACCCAGGACCAACCGTCTGCTCCACCACGCTTGCCACCCACTAACATGAGCTATCACAGTCTTCAGGACACCACCGATGTCTCAGTTCACCATGGCAAACGCTGCGAGGCCGGCCGGACCTAACCGAAGCAACCATAGACAGGGGCCGACAGTACCGCAGCCGCATGGGATTGCACAACCTCCACCGGATCAGGCGGTAGCAGATCGGATACAGGAGGAGGAGGACACCAGGCCAACTGCCTAGCCGAGCCCAGATTGGGCCCGTGAAGCTCCCACCGCTGTGCTACAGCCGACGCAACACAACCTCGTCCTTTCTTATTTATAGTCGGGCCAGACCAATGGTTGTATGAGCATCTCTAGCAGACCCTATATAATGCCCCGACCCGCAAAATAACAACCAACACACAGGTCCACGCAAAAAAGCTACCCGTTCAGACCCCACAAACGCGTCGGACCCGTAAATATTTTTGCGGGGCGCGGCAAAATTCCCAACCCAACCCGCCAAAACGCAAGTTCTGCCCCTCGCCCTGTCGGTGCCCTATATATAGCAAGAGCGGTTGGCGGTGGCGGGGAGGGGGGGGGCATTTCAGCCCGTGCTTTTCTTCACCCACCGCCACCGGGCCGCCGCCTACGATTCCGGCCATACCAGCATTCGGGATCGTGCCGGCGAGCCGCCACACTCCCGAGATTGTCCTCCACCACTTCCTCCTCCTCGGTCGGGCGGAAAGTTGCAGATCGGCGGCTATTTGTCGTGGCCGCCTGATTTGGCGTTTCTGGCCATCGGCGGCTCCGCCAAGCCATGGATTGGTCGGGGAGCACCCCGCACAGCCCCGGCAAAGCCCCAACACCGCAGACAGGAACTGATTCGTCCTCTAGCCGCCATCGTTAGTTTACCGACAAGGACTCGGCCGTCTGTCACCCGGGCTCGGTGCTCGCGCAGCGGCTCGCTAATGCCGCTCATACAGTGCGACGACTGCACACAGAGAGTGCTGCGGCTAACATCTAGCACGCCGCAACACCCCGGATAAGTATTCTTCAAATGCGAAAACGGCGGGGTATGTTCTTGTTTTCATTCAGCTTTGTCAACCTATTCGGTTCTATTTCGGTATCTTATTGAGATGGTCATGTGTGTAGGAAGGTGGATGCTCATTTTGGTATTGGGAAGAATAATACATCGATTTATTGATAGGGAAAAACTTAATAGATGTTCGTGCACTCGTTGGTAGAATTGAGCTAATGATGCGGCTGCATGTGCAATTAGAGAAGAAACTAGAGGGGAAGCAACGTCTACTTCTTTAGAATCAAAAAAGAAGAATGAAGAATGCAAGATCAAGAATCCACAGATCAACAATGAAGGCATGGAGAAGATGTTGGTCCAACTAGTGGAGCAGTTATGGAAGTTGGATATCTTCTAAAATGCCTAATTGTCGTTCTTTCTTTCTTTGGTCTTGCTATTCTATAAAAGATTTGGTCAATTATTATGTATCCAATGCCCTTGAAGAAATAAAGAAGCAAAGAAATGTGTTTTCATGCCCGAAATTAAAATGCAAATTACTGATTTACGGGCCGGTGCGAGCGACAGCCGAGCAGACCCCGCAAAGCAGACCCATATAAAGGATATTCAATATTTGAATATCCTTTATATGGGTCCGCTTTGAGGGGTCTGCTCGGTCGTGTTGGGGAACGCAGTAATTTCCAAAAAATTCCTACGATCACGCAAGATCTATCTAGGAGATGTATAGCAACGAGACGGGAGAATGTGTCCACGTACCGTCGTAGAACGAAAGCGGAAGCGTTTAGTAACACGGTTGATGTAGTCAAACGTCTTCATAATCCAACTGATCCAAGTACCACAAAGCCCGGCGAATTCCCGTAACTCTCCGGTACTCCGAAAAATACCCGAATCACTCGGAACCTTTCCGAAGTTCGAATATAGTCGTCCAATATATCGATCTTTATGTCTCGACCATTTCGAGACTCCTCGTCATGTCCCCGATCTCATCCGGAACTCCGAACTCCTTCGGTACATCAAAACACATAAACTCATAATATAACTGTCATCGAAACCTTAAGCGTGCGGACCCTACGGGTTCGAGAACTATGTACACATGACCGATACACGTTTCCGGTCAATAACCAATAGCGGAACCTGGATGCTCATATTGGATCCTACATATTCTACGAAGATCTTTATCGGTCAAACCGCATAGCAACATACGTTGTTCCCTTTGTCATCGGTATGTTACTTGCCCGAGATTCGATCGTCGGTATCTCAATACCTAGTTCAATCTCGTTACCGGCAAGTCTCTTTACTCGTTCTGTAATACATCATCCCGCAACTAACTCATTAGTTGCAATGCTTGCAAGGCTTAAGTGATGTGTATTACCGAGAGGGCCCAGAGATAGCTCTCCGACAATCCGAGTGACAAATCCTAATCTCGAAATACACCAACCCAACATATACCTTCGGAGACACCTGTAGAGCACCTTTATAATCACCCAGTTATGTTGTGACGTTTGGTAGCACACAAAATGTTCCTCCGGTAAACGGGAGTTGCATAATCTCATAGTCATAGGAACATGTATAAGTCATGAAGAAAGCAACAACAACATACTAAATGATCAAGTGCTAAGCTAACGGAATGGGTCAAGTCAATCACATCATTCTCCTAATGATGTGACCCCATTAATCAAATGACAACTCTTTGTCCATGGCTAGGAAACATAACCATCTTTGATTAATGAGCTAGTCAAGTAGAGGCATACTAGTGACACTCTGTTTGTCTATGTATTCACACATGTATTATGTTTCCGGTTAATACAATTCTAGCATGAATAATAAACATTTATCATGATATAAGGAAATAAATAATAACTTTATTATTGCCTCTAGGGCATATTTCCTTCAGTCTCCCACTTGCACTAGAGTCAATAATCTAGTTCACATCACCATGTGATTCAACACCAATATTCACATCTGTATGTGATTAACACCCATAGTTCACATCGTCATGTGACCAACACCCAAAGGGTTTACTAGAGTCAATAATCTAGTTCACATCGCTATGTGATTAACACCCAAAGAGTACTAAGGTATGATCATGTTTTGCTCATGAGAGAAGTTTAGTCAATGAGTCTGTCATATTCAGAGCCGTATGTATTTTGCAAATATTCTATGTCTACAATGCTCTGCACGGAGCTACTCTAGCTAATTGCTCCCACTTTCAATATGTATCCAGATTGAGACTTAGAGTCATCTGGATCGGTGTAAAAGCTTGCACCGATGTAACTCTTTACGACGGGCTCTTTTTATCACCTCCATAATCGAGAAACATCTCCTTAGTCCTCACTAAGGATATTCTTGACCGCTGTCTAGTGATCTACTCTTAGATCAAAATTGTATTCCTTTGCCAAACTCAGAGCAAGGTATACAATAGGTCTGGTACACAACATAGCATACTTTATAGAACCTATGGCTGAGGCATAGGGAATGACTTTTCATTCTCTTTCTATTTTCTGCCATGGTCGGGTTTTGAGTCTTACTCAACTTCACACCTTTGCATCTCAGGCAAGAACTCTTTCATTGACTGTTCCATTTTGAACTACTTCAAAATCTTGTCAAGGTATGTACTCATTGAAAAATCTTATCAAGCGTCTTGATATATCTCTATAGATCTTGATGCTCAATGTGTAAGCAGCTTCACCGAGGTCTTTCTTTGAAAAACTCCTTTCAAACACTTCTTTATGCTTTCCAGAAAATTCTACATCATTTCCGATCAACAATATGTCATTCACATATACTGATCAGAAAGGCTGTAGTGCCCCCACTCACTTTCTTGTAAATAAAGGCCTTTCCAAAAGTATGTATAAAACCATATGCTTTAATCAACTCATCAAAGCGTATATTCCAACTCCGAGATGCTTGCACCAGTCCATTGATGGATCCCTGGAGCTTGCACACTTTGTTAGCACCTTTTGGATCGACAAAACCTTCCGGCTGCATCATATACAACTCTTCTTCCAGAAATCCATTCAAGAATGCAGTTTTGAAATCCATTTGCCAAATTTCATAAAATGGGGCAATTGCTAACATGATTCGGACAGACTTAAGCATCGTTACGAGTGAGAAAATCTCATCATATTCAACACCTTGAACTTGTCGAAAACCTTTCACAACAAGTCGAGCTTTGTAGATAGTAACACTACAATCAGTGTCCGTCTTCCTCTTGAAGATCCATTTATTTAACATGGCTTGCTGATCATCGAACAAGTCAAACAAAGTCCATACTTTGTTCTCATACATGGATCCTATCTCAGATTTTATGGCCTCAAGCCATTTCGCGGAATCTGGGCTCATCATCGCTTCCTCATAGTTCGTAGGTTCGTCATTGTCAAGTAACATGACTTCCAGAATAGGATTGCTGTACCACTCTGGTGCGGATCTTACTCTGGTTGACCTACGAGGTTCGGTAGTAACTTGTTCTGAAGTTTCATGATCAATATCATTAACTTCCTCGCCGATTGGTGTAATTGTCACAGGAACCGGTTCTTGTGATGAACTACTTTCCAATAAGGGAGAAGGTACAATTACCTTATCAAGCTCTACTTTCCTCCCGCTCACTTCTTTCGAGAGAAACTCCTTCTCTAGAAAGGATCCATTTTAGCAATGAATATCTTGCCTTTGGATCTGTGATAGAAGGTGTACCCAACAGTTTCCTTTGGGTATTCTATGAAGACGCACTTCTCCGATTTAGGTTCGAGCTTATCAGGTTGAAATTTTTTCACATAAGCATTGCAGCGCCAAACTTTAACAAAGGACAACTTTGGTTTCTTGCCAAACCAAAGTTCATAAGGCGTCGTCTCAACGGATTTCGATGGTGCCCTATTTAAAGTGAATGCAACTGTCTCTAATGCATAACCCTAAAACGATAGTGGTAAATCGATAAGAGACATCATAGGTTGCACAATATCCAATAAAGTGCGGTTATGACGTTCGGACACACCGTTATGCTGTGGTGTTCGAGGTGGCATGAGTTTGTGAAACTATTCCATATTAATTTAACTGAAGGCCAAACTCGTAACTCAAATATTCATCTCCACGATCAGACCGCATAAACTTTATTTTCTTGTTATGATGATTCTCCACTTCACTCTGAAATTCTTTTCAAATGTTTCAGACTTGTGTTTCATTAAGTAGATATACCCATATCTTCTCAAATCATCTGTGAAGGTGATAAAATAACGATATCCGCCACGAGCATCAACACTCATTGGACCACATACATCGGTATGTATTATTTCCAACAAGTCAGTAGCTCGTTGCATTGTTCCGGAGAACGGAGTTTTAGTCATCTTGTCCAAAAGGCACGGTTCGCAAGCATCAAATGATTCATAACCAAGTGATTACAAAAGACCATCTTTATAGAGTTTCTTCATGTGCTTTACACCGATATGGCCCAAACGTCAGTGCCACAAATTAGTTGCACTATCATTATCAACTTTGCATCTTTTGGTATCAATATTAAGAATATGTGTATCACTACGATCGAGATCCAACAAACTATTTTCATTGGGTGTATGACCATCGAAGGATTTATTCATGTAAACAGAACAACAATTATTCTCTGATTTTAAATGAATAACGTATTGCAATAAACATGATCAAATCATATTAATGCTCAACGCAAACGCCAAATAACATTTATTTAGGTTTAACACTAATACCGAAAGTATAGGGAGTGTGCGATGATAATCATATCAATCTTGGAACCACTTCCAACACACATCGTCAGTTCACCCTCAACTAGTCTCTGTTTATTCTGTAACTCCTGTTTCGAGTTACTAATCTTAGTAACCGAACAAGTATCAAATACTTAGGGGCTACTATAAACACTAGTAAGGTACACATCAATAACCTGTATATCAAACATACCGTTGTTCACTTTGCCATCCTTCTTATCTACAAAATATTCAGGGCATTTCTGCTTCCAGTGACCATTTCCTTTGCAGTAGAAGCACTCAGTTTCAGGCTTTGGTCTAGTATTGGGCTTCTTCATGGGAGTGACAACTTGCTTGCCATTCTGCTTGAAGTTCCCTTTCTTTCCCTTTGCCCTTTTCTTGAAACTAGTGGTCTTGTCAATCATCAACACTTGATGCTCTTTTCTTGATTTCTACCTTCGTCGATTTCAGCATCACGAAGAGCTCAGGAATTGTTTTCATCATCCCTTGCATTATAGTTCATCACGAAGTTCCAGTAACTTTGTGATGGTGACTAGAGAACTCTGCCAATCACTATCTTATCTAGAAGATTAACTCCCACTTGATTCAAGCGATTGTAGTACCCAGACAATCTAAGTACTTGCTCACTAGTTGAGCAATTCTCCTCCATCTTTTAGGCGAAGTATTTGTCAGAGGTCTCATACCTCTTGATACGGGCATGAGTCTGAAATACCAATTTCATCTCTTGAAACATCTCGTATGTTCCATGACGTTTCAAAAACGTTTTTGTAGTCCCGGTTCTAAGCCATAAAGCATGGTGCACAAAACTATCAAGTAGTCATCATATTGAGCTAGCCGAACGTTCATAACGTCTGCATCTTCTCCTGCAATAGGTCTGTCACCTAGCGGTGCATCAAGGACATAATTATTCTATGCAGCAATGAGGATAAACCTTAGATCACAGACCAAGTCCGCATAATTGCTACTAACATCTTTCAACATAGTTTTTCTCTAGGAACATATAAAAAACATAGGGAAGCTATAACGCGAGCTATTGATCTACAACATTATTTGCAAAATACTATCAGGACTAAGATCATGATAAATTAAAGTTCAATTAATCATATTACTTAAGAACTCCCACTTAGACAGACATCTCTCTAGTCATCTAAGTGATCACGTGATCCAAATCAACTAAACCATGTCCGATCATCACGTGAGATGGAGTAGTTTCAATGGTGAACATCACTATGTTGATCATATCTACTATATGATTCACGTTCGACCTTTCGGTCTCCGTGTTTCAAGGCCATATCTGTATATGCTAGGCTCGTCAAGTTTAACCTGAGTATTCCGCGTGTGCAACTGTTTTGCACCCGTTGTATTTGAACGTAGAGCCTATCACACCTGATTATCACGTGGTGTCTCAGCACGAAGAACTTTTGCAACGGTGCATACTCAGGGAGAACACTTCTTGATAATTAGTGAGAGATCATCTTAAAATGCTACCTTCAATCAAAGCAAGAAAAGATGTATAAAGTATAAACATCACATGCAATCAATATAAGTGATATGACATGGCCATCATCATCTTGTGCTTGTGATCTCCATCTCCGAAGCACCGTCGTGATCACCATCGTCACCGGCGCGACACCTTGATCTCCATCGTAGCATCGTTGTCGTTACGCCATCTATTGCTTCTACGACTATCGCTACCGCTGAGTGATAAAGTAAAGCAATTAGAGGGCATTTGCATTTCATACAATAAAGCGACAACCATATGGCTCCTGCCAGTTGCCGATAACTTCGGTTACAAAAGATGATCATCTCATACAATAAAATATAGCATCACGTCTTGACCATATCACATCACAACATGCCCTGCAAAAAAAGTTAGACGTGCTCTACTTTGTTGTTGCAAATTTTACGTGGCTGCTACGGGCTTACCAAGAACCGTTCTTACCTACGCATCAAAACCACAACGATAGTTTGTCAAGTTGGTGCTGTTTTAACCTTCGCAAGGACCGGGCGTAGCCACACTCGGTTTAACTAAAGTGAGAGAGACAGACACCCGCCGGTCACCTTTAAGCAACTAGTGCTCGTGGCGGTGAAACCAGTCTCGCGTAAGCGTACGCGTAATGTCGGTCCGGGCCGCTTCATCTCACAATACCACTGAACCAAAGTATGACATGCTGCTAAGCAGTATGACTTATATCGCCCACAACTCACTTGTGTTCTACTCGTGCATATGACATCTACGCATAAAACCAGGCTCGGATGCCACTGTTGGGGAACGTAGTAATTTCTAAAATTTCCTATGCACACGCAAGATCATGGTGATGCATAGCAACGAGAGGGGAGAGTGTTGTCTATATACCCTTGTAGACCGTAAGCGGAAGCGTTAGCACAACATGGTTGATGTAGTTGTACGTCTTCACGATCCGACCGATCAAGTACCGAACGTACCGCACCTCCGAGTTCAGCACACGTTCAGCCCGATGATGTCCCTCGAACTCCGATCCAGCCGAGTGTTGAGGGAGAGTTTCGTCAGCACGATGGCGTGGTGACGATGATGATGTTCTACCGACACAGGGCTTCGCCTAAGCACCGCTACAGTATTATCGAGGTGGACTATGGTGGAGGGGGGCACGACACACGGCTAAAAGATCAAACGATCAATTGTTGTTGTGCCTAGAGGTGCCCCCCTGCCCCCGTATATAAAGGAGCAAGGGGGGAGGCGGCTGGCCAAGGAGGAGGGCGCGCCAAGGGGGGAGTCCTACTCCCACCGGGAGTAGGACTCCTCCTTTCCTTGTTGGAGTAGGAGAGAAGGAAAGAGGGGGAGAGGAGGAAGGAAAAGGGGGCTGCACCCCTTTTCCAATTCGGACCAGAGGGGGGCTGCGCGCCTCCTTCCTTTCGGCCTTTCTTCTCTATTCCCGTATGGCCCAATAAGGCCCATATAGTCCCCGGCGAATTCCCGTAACTCTCCGGTACTCCGAAAAATACCCAAATCACTCGGAACCTTTCCGAAGTTCGAATATAGTCGTCCAATATATCGATCTTTACGTCTCGACCATTTCGAGACTCCTCGTCATGTCCCCGATCTCATTCGGGACTCCGAACTCCTTTGGTACATCAAAACACATAAACTCATAATATAACTGTCATCGAAACCTTAAGCGTGCGGACCCTACGGGTTCGAGAACTATGTACACATGACCGATACACATTTCCGGTCAATAACCAATAGAGGAACCTAGATGCTCATATTGGATCCTACATATTCTACGAAGATCTTTATCGGTCAAACCGCATAGCAACATACGTTGTTCCCTTTGTCATCGGTATGTTACTTGCCCGAGATTCGATCGTCGGTATCTCAATACCTAGTTCAATCTTGTTACCGGCAAGTCTCTTTACTCGTTCCGTAATACATCATCCCACAACTAACTCATTAGCTGCAATGCTTGCAAGGCTTAAGTGATGTGTATTACCGAGAGGGCCCAGAGATAGCTCTCCGACAATCGGAGTGACAAATCCTAATCTCGAAATACACCAACCCAACATGTACCTTCGGAGACACCTGTAGAGCACCTTTATAGTCACCCAGTTATGTTGTGACGTTTGGTAGCACACAAAGTGTTCCTCCGGTAAACGGGAGTTGCATAATCTCATAGTCATAGGAACATGTATAAGTCATGAAGAAAGCAACAACAACATACTAAATGATCAAGTGCTAAGCTAACGGAATGGGTCAAGTCAATCACATCATTCTCCTAATGATGTGACCCCGTTAATCAAATGACAACTCTTTGTCCATGGCTAGGAAACATAACCATCTTTGATTAATGAGCTAGTCAAGTAGAGGCATACTAGTGACACTCTGTTTGTCTATGTATTCACACATGTATTATGTTTTCGGTTAATACAATTCTAGAATGAATAATAAACATTTATCATGATATAAGGAAATAAATAATAACTTTATTATTGCCTCTAGGGCATATTTCCTTCAGTCTCCCACTTGCACTAGAGTCAATAATCTAGTTCACATCACCATGTGATTCAACACCAATATTCACATCTGTATGTGATTAACACCCATAGTTCACATCGTCATGTGACCAACACCCAAAGGGTTTACTCGAGTCAATAATCTAGTTCACACCGCTATGTGATTAACACCCAAAGAGTACTAAGGTATGATCATGTTTTGCTCATGAGAGAAGTTTAGTCAATGAGTCTGTCATATTCAGAGCCGTATGTATTTTGCAAATATTCTATGTCTACAATGCTCTGCACGGAGCTACTCTAGCTAATTGCTCCCACTTTCAATATGTATCCAGATTGAGACTTAGAGTCATCTGGATCGGTGTAAAAGCTTGCACCGATGTAACTCTTTACGACGGGCTCTTTTTATCACCTCCATAATCGAGAAACATCTCCTTAGTCCTTACTAAGGATATTCTTGACCGCTGTCTAATGATCTACTCTTAGATCAAAATTGTATTCCTTTGCCAAACTCAGAGCAAGGTATACAATAGGTCTGGTACATAGCATAGCATACTTTATAGAACCTATGACTGAGGCATAGGGAATGACTTTTCATTCTCTTTCTATTTTCTGCCATGGTCGGGTTTTGAGTCTTACTCAACTTCACACCTTTGCATCTCAGGCAAGAACTCTTTCTTTGACTGTTCCATTTTGAACTACTTCAAAATCTTGTCAAGGTATGTACTCATTGAAAAATCTTATCAAGCGTCTTGATCTATCTCTATAGATCTTGATGCTCAATGTGTAAGCAGCTTCACCGAGGTCTTTCTTTGAAAAACTCCTTTCAAACACTTCTTTATGCTTTCCAGAAAATTCTACATCATTTCCGATCAACAATATGTCATTCACATATACTGATCATAAAGGCTATAGTGCTCCCACTCACTTTCTTGTAAATAAAGGCCTTTCCAAAAGTGTGTATAAAACCATATGCTTTAATCAACTCATCAAAGCGTATATTCTAACTCCGAGATGCTTGCACCAGTCCATTGATGGATCGCTGGAGCTTGCACACTTTGTTAGCACCTTTTGGATCGACAAAACCTTCCGGCTGCATCATATACAACTCTTCTTCCAGAAATCCATTCAAGAATGCAGTTTTGACATCCATTTGCCAAATTTCATGAAATGCGGCAATTGCTAACATGATTCGGACAGACTTAAGCATCGTTACGAGTGAGAAAATCTCATCATATTCAACACCTTGAACTTGTCGAAAACCTTTCGCAACAAGTCGAGCTTTGTAAAAAGTAACACTACTATCAGTGTCCGTCTTCCTCTTGAAGATCCATTTATTTAACATGGCTTGCTGATCATCGAACAAATCAAAAAAAGTCCATAATTTGTTCTCATACATGGATCCTATCTCAGATTTTATGGCCTCAAGCCATTTCACGGAATCTGGGCTCATCATCGCTTCCTCATAGTTCGTAGGTTCGTCATGGTCAAGTAACATGTTTCCAGAATAGGATTACCGTACCACTCTGGTGCGGATCTTACTCTGGTTGACCTACGAGGTTCGGTAGTAACTTGTTCTGAAGTTTCATGATCAATATCATTAACTTCCTCTCTGATTGGTGTAATTGTCACAGGAACCGGTTCTTGTGATGAACTACTTTCCAATAAGGGAGAAGGTACAATTACCTTATCAAGCTCTACTTTCCTCCCACTCACTTCTTTCGAGAGAAACTCCTTCTCTAGAAAGGATCCAATTTAGCAACGAATATCTTGCCTTTGGATCTGTGATAGAAGGTGTACCCAACAGTTTCCTTTGGGTATTCTATGAAGACGCACTTCTCCGATTTAGGTTCGAGCTTATCAGGTTGAAAATTTTTCACATAAGCATCGCAGCCCCAAACTTTAACAAACGACAACTTTGGTTTCTTGCCAAACCAAAGTTCATAAGGCGTCGTCTCAACGGATTTCAATGGTGCCCTATTTAAAGTGAATGCAACTGTCTCTAATGCATAACCCCAAAACGATAGTGGTAAATCGATAAGAGACATCATAGGTCGCACAATATCCAATAAAGTGCGGTTACGACGTTCGGACACACCTTTACGCTGTGGTGTTCCAGGTGGCATGAGTTTGTGAAACTATTCCACATTAATTTAACTGAAGGCCAAACTCGTAACTCAAATATTCATCTCCACGATTAGACCGCAGAAACTTTATTTTCTTGTTCCGATGATTTTCCACTTCACTCTGAAATTCTTTTCAAATGTTTCAGACTTGTGTTTCATTAAGTAGATATACCCATATCTGCTCAAATCATCTGTGAAGGTGATAAAATAACAATATCCGCCACGAGCACCAACACTCATTGGACCACATACATCGTTATGTATTATTTCCAACAAGTCAGTAGCTCGTTCCATTGTTCCGGAGAACGGAGTTTAAGTCATCTTGCCCAAAAGGCACGGTTCGCAAGCATCAAATGATTCATAACCAAGTGATTACAAAAGTCCATCTTTATAGTGTTTCTTCATGTGCTTTACACCGATATGACCCAAACGTCAGTGCCACAAATAAGTTGCACTATCATTATCAACTTTGCATCTTTTGGTATCAATATTATGAATATGTGTATCACTACGATCGAGATCCAACAAACTATTTTCATTGGGTGTATGACCATCGAAGGATTTATTCATGTAAATAGAACAACAATTATTCTCTGATTTTAAATGAATAACCGTATTGCAATATAAACATGATCAAATCATATTAATGCTCAACGCAAACGCCAAATAACATTTATTTAGGTTTAACACTAATCTCGAAAGTATAGGGAGTGTGCGACTATGATCATATCAATCTTGGAACCACTTCCAACACACATCGTCTGTTCACCCTCAACTAGTCTCTGTTTATTCTGTAACTCCTGTTTCGAGTTACTAATCTTAGTAACCGAACAAGTATCAAATACTTAGGGGCTACTATAAACACTAGTAAGGTACACATCAATAACCTGTATATCAAACATAGCGTTGTTCACTTTGCCATCCTTCTTATCTACAAAATATTCAGGGCATTTCTGCTTTCAGTGACCATTTCCTTTGCAGTAGAAGCACTCAGTTTCAGGCTTTGGTCCAGTTTTGGGCTTCTTCGCGGGAGTGACAACTTGCTTGCCATTCTGCTTGAAGTTCCCTTTCTTTCCCTTTGCCCTTTTCTTGAAACTAGTGGTCTTGTCAATCATCAACACTTGATGCTCTTTTCTTGATTTCTACCTTCGTCGATTTCAGCATCACGAAGAGCTCGGGAATTGTTTTCATCATCCCTTGCATTATAGTTCATCACGAAGTTCCAGTAACTTTGTGATGGTGACTAGAGAACTCTGCCAATCACTATCTTATCTGGAAGAATAACTCCCACTTGATTCAAGCGATTGTAGTACCCAGACAATCTAAGTACTTGCTCACTAGTCGAGCAATTCTCCTCCATCTTTTAGGCGAAGTATTTGTCAGAGGTCTCATACCTCTTGATACGGGCATGAGTCTGAAATACCAATTTCATCTCTTGAAACATCTCGTATGTTCCATGACGTTTCAAAAACGTTTTTGTAGTCCCGGTTCTAAGCCATAAAGCATGGTGCACAAAACTATCAAGTAGTCATCATATTGAGCTAGCCGAACGTTCATAACGTCTGCATCTGCTCCTGCAATAGGTCTGTCACCTAGCGGTGCATCAAGGACATAATTATTCTGTGCAGCAATGAGGATAAACCTCAGATCACGGACCAAGTCCACATAATTGCTACTAACATCTTTCAACATAGTTTTTCTCTAGGAACATATAAAAAACATAGGGAAGCTATAACGCGAGCTATTGATCTACAACATTATTTGCAAAATACTATCAGGACTAAGTTCATGATAAATTAAAGTTCAATTAATCATATTACTTAAGAACTCCCACTTAGACAGACATCTCTCTAGTCATCTAAGTGATCACGTGATCCAAATCAACTAAACCATGTCCGATCATCACATGAGATGGAGTAGAATCAATGGTGAACATCACTATGTTGATCATATCTACTATATGATTCACGTTCGACCTTTCGGTCTTCGTGTTTCGAGGCCATATCTGTATATGCTAGGCTCGTCAAGTTTAACCTGAGTATTCCGCGTGTGCAACTGTTTTGCACCCGTTGTATTTGAACGTAGAACCTATCACACCCAATCATCACGTGGTGTCTCAGCATGAAGAACTTTCGCAACGTGCATACTTAGGGAGAACACTTCTTGATAATTAGTGAGAGATCATCTTAAAATGCTACCTTCAATCAAAGCAAGATAAGATGTATAAAATATAAACATCACATGCAATCAATATAAGTGATGTGATATGGCCATCATCATCTTGTGCTTGTGATCTCCATCTCCGAAGCACCGTCGTGATCACCATCGTCACCAGCGCGACACCTTGATCTCCATCGTAGCATCGTTGTCGTTACGCCATCTATTGCTTCTACGACTATCACTACCGCTGAGTGATAAAGTAAAGCAATTAGAGAGCATTTGCATTTAATACAATAAAGCGACAACCATATGGCTCCTGCCAGTTGCCGATAACTTCGGTTACAAAACATGATCATCTCATACAATAAAATATAGCATCACGTCTTGACCATATCACATCACAACATGCCCTGCAAAAAAAAGTTAGACGTGCTCTACTTTGTTGTTGCAAATTTTACGTGGCTGCTACGGGCTTACCAAGAACCATTCTTACCTACGCATCAAAACCAAAACGATAGTTTGTCAAGTTGGTGCTGTTTTAATCTTCGCAAGGACCGGGCGTAGCCACACTCGGTTTAACTAAAGTGAGAGAGACAGACACCCGCCGGTCACCTTTAAGCAACTAGTGCTCGTGGCGGTGAAACCAGTCTCGCGTAAGCGTACGCGTAATGTCGGTCCGGGCCGCTTCATCTCACAATACCGCTGAACCAAAGTATGACATGCTGCTAAGCAGTATGACTTATATCGCCCACAACTCACTTGTGTTCTACTCGTGCATATGACATCTACGCATAAAACCAGGCTCGGATGCCACTTTTGGGGAACGTAGTAATTTCTAAAATTTCCTACGCACACGCAAGATCATGGTGATGCATAGCAACGAGAGGGGAGAGTGTTGTCTATATACCCTTGTAGACCGTAAGCGGAAGCGTTAGCACAACACGGTTGATGTAGTCGTACGTCTTCACGATCCGACCGATTAAGTACCGAACGTACGGCACCTCCGAGTTAAGCACACGTTCAGCCCGATGACGTCCCTCGAACTCCGATCCAGCCGAGTGTTGAGGGAGAGTTTCGTCAGCACGATGGCGTGGTGACGATGATGATCTTCTACCGATGTAGGGCTTCGCCTAAGCACCACTACAGTATTATCAAGATGTACTATGGTGGAGGGGGGCACGGCACACGGCTAAAAGATCAAACGATCAATTGTTGTTGTGCGTAGAGGTGCCCCCCTGCCCCCGTATATAAAGGAGCAAGGGGGGAGGCGGCCAGCCAACGAGGATGGCGCGCCAAGGGGGGAGTCCTACTCCCACCAGAAGTAGGACTCCTCCTTTCCTTGTTGAAGTAGGAGAGAAGGAAAGAGGTGGAGAGGAGGAAGGAAAAGGGGGTTGCACCCCTTGTCCAATTCGGACCAGAGGTGGGCTGCGCGCCTCCTTCCTTTCGGCCTCTCTCCTCTATTCCCGTATGGCCCAATATGGCCCACATACTCCCCGGCGAATTCCCGTAACTCTCCGGTACTCCGAAAAATACCCGAATCACTCGGAACCTTTTCGAAGTCCAAATATTGTCGTCCAATATATCGATCTTTACGTCTCAACCATTTCGAGACTCCTCGTCATGTCCCCGATCTCATCAGGGACTCCGAACTCCTTCGGTACATCAAAACACATAAACTCATAATATAACTGTCATCAAAACCTTAAGCCTGCGGACCCTACGGGTTCGAGAACTATGTAGACATGACTGAGACACGTTTTCGGTCAATAACCAATAGCGGAACCTGGATGCTCATATTGGCTCCTACATATTCTACGAAGATCTTTATCGGTCAAACCGCATAGCAACATACGTTGTTCCCTTTGTCATCGGTATGTTACGTGCCCGAGATTCGATCGTTGGTATCTCAATACCTAGTTCAATCTCGTTACCGGCAAGTCTATTTACTCGTTCCATAATACATCATCCCGCAACTAACTCACTAGTTGCAATGCTTGCAAGGCTTAAGTGATGTGTATTACCGAGAGGGCCCAGAGATACCTCTCCGACAATCGGAGTGACAAATCCTAATCTCGAAATACGCCAACCCAACATGTACCTTCGGAGACACCTGTAGAGCACCTTTATAATCACCCAGTTACATTGTGACGTTTGGTAGCACACAAAGTGTTCCTCCGGTAAACGGGAGTTGCATAATCTCATAGTCATAGGAACATGTATAAGTCATGAAGAAAGCAACAACAACATACTAAACAATCAAGTGCTAAGCTAACGGAATGGGTCAAGGCAATCACATCATTCTCCTAACGATGTGATCCCATTAATCAAATGACAAATCTTTGTCCATGGCTAGGAAACATAACCATCTTTGATTAATGAGCTAGTCAAGTAGAGGCATACTAGTGACACTCTGTTTGTCTATGTATTCACACATGTATTATGTTTCCGGTTAATACAATTCTAGCATGAATAATAAACATTTATCATGATATAAGGAAATAAATAATAACTTTATTATTGCCTCTAGGGCATATTTCCTTCAAAGTATTCTACGGTGGGTGAACAAATTATTGTTGAGCAATTGATAGAATTGAGCATAGTTATGAGTATATCTAGGTATGATCATGTATATAGGCATCATGTCCGAGACAAGTAGATCGAAATGATTCTGCATCTACTACTATTACTCCACTCAGCGACCGCTATCTAGCATGCATCTAGAGTATTAAGTTAAAAACAGAGTAACGCCTTAAGCAAGATGACATGATGTAGAGGGATGACTTCATGCAATATGATAAAAAAACATCTTGTTATCCTCGATGGCAACAATACAATACGTGCCTTGCTGCCCCTTCTGTCACTGGGAAAGGACACCGCAAGATTGAACCCAAAGCTAAGCACTTCTCCCATTGCAAGAACTACCAATCTAGTTGGCCAAACCAAACGGATAATTCGAAGAAACTTGCAAAGATAACACATACATAAAAGAATTCAGAGAAGATTCAAATATTATTCATAGATAAGCTGGATCATAAACCCACAATTCATTGGTCTCAACAAACACACCGCAAAAAGAAGATTACATCGAATAGATCTCCACAAGAGAGGGGGAGAACATTGTATTGAGATCCAAAAAGAGAGAAGAAGCCATCTAGCTACTAACTATGGACCCGTAGGTCTGAGGTAAACTACTTACACTTCATCGGAGAGGCTATGGTGTTGATGTAGAAGCCCTCCATGGTGGATGCCCCTCCGGCGGAGCTCCGGAACAGGCCCCAAGATGGGATCTCGTGGATACAGAAGTTGCGGCGGTGGAATTAGGTTTTTGGCTTCGTCTTTGATCTGTCGGGGGTACGTAGGTATATATAGGAGGAAGGAGTACGTCGATGGAGCAACAGGGGGCCCACGAGGTAGGGGGCGCGCCTAGGGGGGGAGGGCACTCCCCCCACCCTCGTGACCGCCTCTTTTGTTCCTTGGAGCAGGGTCCAAGTCTCCTAGATCACGTTCGGTGAGAAAATCACGGTCCCGAAGGTTTCATTCCGTTTGGACTCCTGTTTGATATTATGTTTCTTCGAAACACTGAAATAGGCAAAAAACAGCAATTTTGGGCTGGGCCTCCGTTAATAGGTTAGTCCCAAAAATAATATAAAAGTGGAAAATAAAGCCCAATATAGTCCAAAACAGTAGATAAAGTAGCATGGAGCAATCAAGAATTATAGATACGTTGGAGATGTATCATTGCATAATCTCATAGTCCGAGGAACATGTATAAGTCATGAAGAAAGCAGTAGCAATGAAATTGTAACAATCATAATGCTAAGCTAATGAAGGGGTCTTGTCCATCACATCATTCTCTTAATGATGTGTTCCCCTTCATTAATGACAACACATGTCTATGGTTAGGAAACATAACCATCTTTGATAAATGAGCTAGTCAAGTAGATGCATACTAGAGACACTATGTTTTGTCTATGTATTCACACATGTACTAAGTTTCTAGTTAATACAATTCTAGCATGAATAATAAACATTTATCATGTTATAAGGAAATATAAATAACAACTTTATTATTGCCTCTAGGGCATATTTCTTTCAGGCCACCGCCCGCGCTTGCCAGCAAAGCTGTTTTCCTGCGAACTGTAAACACATTTTGCGTGTCGACATTATACGAGGTCTGCTAGAGATTCCCCAAGCAAAGAAAAATAGATTAGGGGATTAAGTTTTAGGGGGCGCTAGGTACCGGCCGACCGGCCAGGAACCTGGATCGGTGGTCTCCCCCACCATCTGAAGTGATGAATCATGATTATTCATTCCCCTACCCCCACAACTCATACCCCTCCCCTACTCCCATCTCCATCTCCCCAACCGTCTTGCTCCCAATCCTCATCTCGCATTTCTTCATGCCTCGTGCAATATTCAACGCTGGCATGTTAAGGAAACCTCAATGATGCCGACACCTTGTCACAAGGTCGGTGTGTCGTCGGACACAACTCCCGCCACCAGAGTCGCAGCAAAGTTGTTCGTTTCCCAGGAGCAGCTTAGGATGACATCGGCCATAACATCGGCTAGTGCTGGTCATAAGATCGGGCATGACCAGCTACAACATTCTCTAACATTGTTCTCTGTCCGCAGGCGGTTGCAGCTCCATCTCCCACTGCATCTGTAGCATCGGTGCTCGCCATCGATATCCCAGCTCTAATTATAGGTGGTTGCAGCTATGTTGTCTGTGGTCGCAACATTGGTGGTCGCCGTTTCTAGCGTCACGGATCTTGCCCTAGGCGTTTGTAGGACTAGCCACAAGTACGCATTGCGGGGCTCGGGCGGTTGCTGAAGGAAATATGCCCTAGAGGCAATAATAAACTTATTATTTATTTCCATATATCATGATAAATGTTTATTATTCATGCTAGAATTTTATTAACCGGAAACATAATACATGTGTGAATACATAGACCAACATAACGTCACTAGTATGCCTCTACTTGACTAGCTCATTGATCAAAGATGGTTATGTTTCCTAACCATAGACATGTGTTGCTATTTGATTAATGGGATCACATCATTAGGAGAATGATGTGATTGACATGACCCATTCTGTTAGCCTAGCACTTGATCGTTTAGTATGTTGCTATTGCTTTCTTCATGACTTATACATGTTCCTGTAACTATGAGATTATGCAACTCCCGTTTACCGGAGGAACACTTTGGGTGCTACCAAACGTCACAACGTAACTGGGTGATTATAAAGGAGTACTACAGGTGTCTCCAAAGGTACATGTTGGGTTGACGTATTTCGAGATTAGGTTTTGTCACTCCGATTGTCGGAGAGGTATCTCTGGGCCCTCTCGATAATGCACTTCACTATAAGCCTTGCAAGCAATGTAGCTAATGAGTTAGTTACGGAATGATGCATTATGTAACGAGTAAAGAGACTTGCCAGTAATGAGATTGAACTAGGTATTGGATACCGATGATCGAATCCCGGGTAAGTAACATACCGATGACAAAGGGAACAACGTATGTTGTTATGCGGTCTGACCGATAAAGATCTTCATAGAATATGTGGGAGCCAATATGAGCATCCAGGTTCCGCTAATGGTTATTGACCGAGAATAGTTCTAGGTCATGTCTACATTGTTCTCGAACCCGTAGGGTCCGCACGCTTAAGGTTTCGATGACAGTTATAATATGAGTTTATGAGTTTTGATGTACCGAAGGAGTTCGGAGTCCCGGATGAGATCGGGGACATGACGAGGAGTCTCGAAATGGTCGAGACGTAAAGATCGATATATTGGACGACTATATTCGGACTTCGGAAAGGTTCCGAGTGATTCGGGTTTTCAGAGTACCGGAGAGTTACGGGAATTCGCCGGGGAGTATATGGGCCTTATTGGGCCATACGGGAATAGAGGAGAGAGGCCAAAAGGAAGGAGGCCTGCGCCCCCCCTCTGGTCCGAATTGGACAAGGGGGGCAGCCCAATTTTCCTTCTCCCTCTCCTCCTCTTTCCTTCTCCAACAAGGAAAGGAGGAGTCCTACTCCTCCTCTTTCCTTCTCCAACAAGGAAAGGAGGAGTCCTACTCCCGTTGGGAGTAGGACTCCCCCCTTGGTGTGCCTCCTCCATAGGCCGGCCGCCTCCCCCCTTGCTCCTATATATATGGGGGCAGGGGGGCACCCCAACAACACAACAACAATTGATCCTTGAGATCTATTAGCCGTGTGCGGTGCCCCCCTCCATCATAGTCCTCCTCGATAATATTGTAGCGGTGCTTAGGCGAAGCCCTGCGACGGTAGAACATCAAGATCGTCACCACGCCGTCATGCTGACGGAACTCTCCCTCGACACTCGGCAGGATCGGAGTTCGAGGGACGTCATCGAGCTGAACGTGTGCTAGAACTCGGAGGTGCCTTAGTTTCGGTGCTTGATCGGTCGGGCCGTGAAGACGTACGACTACATCAACCACGTTGTTCTAACGCTTCCGCTTTCGGTCTACAAGGGTAAGTAGATTACACTCTCCCCTCTCGTTGCTATGCATCACCATGATCTTGCGTGTGCGTAGGAATTTTTTTAAATTACTACGTTCCCCAACAGTGGTATCAGAGCCTAGGTTTTATGCGTTGATGTTATATGCACGTGTAGAACACAAGTGAGTTGTGGGCGATACAAGTCATACTGCTTACCAGCATGTCATACTTTGGTTCAGCGGTATTGTTGGATGAAGCGGCCCGGACCGACATTACGCGTACGCTTACGCGAGACTGGTTTTACCGACGTGCTTTGCACACAGGTGACTAGCGGGTGTCAGTTTCTCCAACTTTAGTTGAACCGAGTGTGGGTACGCCCGGTCCTTGCGAAGGTTAAAACAGCACCAACTTGACAAACTATCGTTGTGGTTTTGATGCGTAGGTAAGAACGGTTCTTGCTAAGCCCGCAGCAGCCACGTAAAACTTGCAACAACAAAGTAGAGGACGTCTAACTTGTTTTTGGAGGGCATGTTGTGATGTGATATGGTCAAGACGTGATGAGATATAAGTTGTTGTATGAGATGATCATGTTTTGTTGAAGTTATTGGCAACTGGCAGGAGCCATATGGTTGTCTCTTTATTGCATAAGATGCAAGTGCCAAATAATTGCTTTACTTTATCGCTATGCGATAGCTATAGTTGAAAGAGAAAAAGTTGGCGAGACGACAATGTGACGACACATTGATATAGATCAAGATGATGAAGATCATGGTGTCGTGCCGGTGACGATAAATATCATGACGGTGCTTTGAAGATGGAGATCACAAGCACAAGATGATAATGGCCATATCATATCACTTATATTGATTGCATGTGATGTTTATCCTTTATGCATCTTATCTTGCTTTGATTGACAGTAGCATTTTAAGATGATCTCTCACTAAAATTTTCAAGAAGTGTTCTCCCTGAGTATGCACCGTTGTGAAAGTTCTTCATGCTGAGACACCACGTGATGATCGGGTGTGATAGGCTCTACGTTCAAATACAACGGGTGCAAAACAGTTGCACACGCGAAATACTCAGGTTAAAACTTGACGAGCCTAGCATATACAGATATGGCCTCGGAACACGGAGACCGAAAGGTCGAATGTGAATCATATAGTAGATATGATCAATATATTGATGTTCACCGTTGAAACTACTCCATCTCACGTGATGATCGGACATGGTGTAGTTGATATGGATCACGTAATCACTTAGAGGATTAGAGGGATGTCTATCTAAGTGGGAGTTCTTAAGTAATATGATTAATTGAACTTAAATTTATCATGAACTTAGTCCTGGTCGTATTTTGCAAATTATGTTGTAGATCAATAGCTTGCATTGTTGCTTTCATATGTTTATTTTGATATGTTCCTAGAGAAAATTGTGTTGAAAGATGTTGGTAGCAATGATGCGGATTGGATCCGTGATCTGAGGTTTATCCTCATTGCTGCACAGAAGAATTATGTCCTTAATGCACCACTAGGTGACAGACCTATTGCAGGAGCACATGCAGATGTTATGAACGTTTGGCTAGCTCAATATGATGACTACTTGATAGTTTAGTGCACCATGCTTAACGGCTTAGAATCGGGACTTCAAAGACGTTTTGAATGTCATGGACCATATGAGATGTTCCAGGAGTTGAAGTTAATATTTCAAGCAAATACCCGAGTTGAGAGATATGAAGTCTCCAACAAGTTCTATGGCTAAAAGATGGAGGAGAATCACTCAACTAGTGAGCATGTGCTCAGATTGTCTGGGTACTACAATCGCTTGAATCAAGTGGGAGTTAATCTTCCAGATAAGATAGTGATTGACAGAGTTCTCTAGTCACCATCACCAAGTTAGTAGAACTTTGTGATGAACTACAGTATGCAAGGGATGACGAAAACGATTCTCGAGCTCTTCGTGATGTTGAAATCGACGAAGGTAGAAATCAAGAAAGAGCATAAAGTGTTGATGGTTGACAAGATCACTAGTTTCAAGAAAAGGGCAAAGGGAAAGAAAGGGAAACTTCAAGTAGAATGGCAAACAAGTTGTCACTCCCACGAAGAAGCCCAAAGCTGAACCAAAGCCTGAAACTGAGTGCTTACACTGCAAAGGAAATGGTCACTGGAAACGGAAATACCCTGAATATTTGGTGGATAAGAAGGATGGCAAACTAAACAAGGGTATATTTGTTATACAGGTTATTGATGTGTACCTTACTAGTGTTTATAGTAACCCCTGAGTATTTGATACTTGTTCGGTTGCTAAGATTAGTAACTCGAAACAGGAGTTACAGAATAAACAGAAACTAGTTGAGGGTGAAGTGACGATATGTGTTGGAAGTGGTTCCAAGATTGATATGATCATCATCGCACACTCCCTATACTTTCGGGATTAGTGTTAAACCTAAATAAATGTTATTTGGCATTTGCGTTGAGCGTGAATATGATTTGATCATGTTTATTGCAATACGGTTATTCATTTAAAATTAGAGAATAATTGTTGTTCTGTTTACATGAATAAAACCTTCAAATGGTCATACACCCAATGAAAATAGTTTGTTGGATCTCGATCATAGTGATACACATATTCATAATATTGATGCCAAAAGATGCAAAGTTAATAATGATAGTGCAACTTATTTGTGGCACTGTCGTTTGGGTCATATCGGTGTAAAGCGCATGAAGAAACTCCATAAAGATGGATTTTCGGAATCACTTGATTATGAATCACTTGATGCTTGCGAACCATGCCTCATGGGCAAGATGACTAAGACTCCGTTCTCCGGAACAATGAGCGAGCAACAGATTTGTTGGAAATAATACATACTGATGTATGCGATCCAATGAGTGTTGATGCTCGTGGCAAGTATCGTTATTTTCTAACCTTCACAGATGATTTGAGCAGATATGGGTATATCTACTTAATGAAACATAAGTCTGAAATAGTTGAAAAGTTCAAAGAATTTCAGAGTGAAGTGGAAAAATTATTGTAACAAGAAAAATAAAGTTTCTACGATCTGATCGTGGAGACGAATATTTGAGTTATGAGTTTGGTCTTCATTTGAAACAATGTGAAATAGTTTTGCAACTCACGCCATCTGGAACACCACGATGTAATGGTGTGTCTGAACGTCGTAATCGTACTTTACTAGATATGGTGCGATCTATGATGTCTCTTATCGGTTTACCACTATCGTTTTGGGGTTATGCATTAGAGACAGCTCCATTCACGTTTAATAGGGCAACATCTAAATCCGTTGAGACGGCACCGTATGAACTATGGTTTAACAGTTAACCTAAGCTATCGTTTATTAAAACTTGGAGTTGCGATGCTTATATGAAAAAGGTTTTCAACCTGATAAGCTCGAACCCAAATCGGAGAAGTGCGTCTTCATAGAATACCCAAAGGTAACTATTGGGTACACCTTCTATCACAGATCCGAAGGCAAGTTATTCGTTGCTAAGATGGATCCTTTCTAGAGAAGAAGTTTCTCTCGAAAGAAGTGAGTGGGAGGAAAGTAGAACTTGATGAGGTAATTGTACCTTCTCCCTTATTGGAAAGTAGTTCATCACAGAAATCAGTTCTAGTGATTCCTACACCAATTAGTGAGGAAGTTAATGATGATGATCATGAAACTTCAGATCAAGTTGCTACCAAACCTCGTAGGTCTTCCAGAGTAAGATCCGCACCAGAGTGGTACGGTAATCATGTTCTGGAAGTCATGTTACTAGACCATGATGAACCTACGAACTATGAGGAAGCGAAGATGAGCCCAGATTCCACGAAATGGCTTGAGGCCATAAAATCTGAGATATGATCCATGTATGAGAACAAAGTATGGACTTTGATTGACTTGCTCGATGATCAGCAAGCCAAGTTAAATAAATGGATCTTCAAGAGGAAGACGGACACTGATAGTAGTGTTACTATCTACTAAGCTCGACTTGTTGCAAAAGGTTTTCAACAAGTTCAAGGTATTAAATACGATGAGTTTTTCTCACTCGTATCGAAGCTTAAGTCTGTCTGAATCATGTTAGCAATTGCCACATTTTATGAAATCTGGCAAATGGATGTCAAAACTGCATTCCTTAATGGATTTATTAAAGAAGAGTTGTATATGATGCAACCAGAAAGTTTTTGTCAATCCTAAAGATGCTAACAAAGTGTGCAAGCTCCAGCAATCCATCAATGGACTGGTGCAAGCATCTCGGAGTTGGAATATACGCTTTGATGAGTTGATCAAAGCATATGTTTTTATACGGACTTTTGGAAAGACCTGTATTTACAAGAAAGTGAGTGGGAGCACTACAACATTTCCGATAAGTATATGTGAATGACATATTGTTGATCGGAAATAATGTAGAATTATTCTACAAAGCATAAAGGAGTGTCTGAAAGGAGTTTTTCAAAGAAAGACCTCAGTGAAGCTGCTTACATATTAAGCATCAAGATCTATTGAGATAGATCAAGACGCTTGATAAGATTTTCAATGAGTACATACCTTGACAAGATTTTGAAATAGTTCAAAATGGAACAGTCAAAGAAAGAGTTCTTGCCTAAGCTGGAAGGTGTGAAGTTGAGTAAGACTCAAAAGCCGACTATGGCAGAAAATAGAAAGAGAATGAAAAGTCATTCCCTATGCCTCAGGCATAGGTTCTATAAAGTATGCTATGCTGTGAACCAGACCTATTGTATACCTTGCTCTGTGTTTGGCAAAGGAATACAATTTTTATCTAATAGTAGATCACTGGACAGCGGTCAAGAATATCCTTAGTGAGGACCAAGGAAATACTTCTCGATTATGGAGGTGATAAAAGAGCCCGTCGTAAAAAGTTACATCGGTGCAAGCTTTTAAGCCGATCCAGATAACTCTATGTCTCAATCTGGATACATATTGAAAGTGGGAGCAATTAGCTAGAGTAGCTCCATGCAGAGCATTATAGACATAGAATATTTGCAAAATACATACGGCTCTGAATGTGATAGACCCGTAGACTAAACTTCTCTCACGAGCAAAACATGATCATACTCTAGTAAACCCTTTGGGTGTTGATCACATGACGATGTGAACTATGGGTGTTAATCACATACAGATGTGAATATTGGTGTTGAATCACATGATGATGTGACCTAGATTATTGACTCTACTGCAAGTGGGAGACTGAAGGAAATATGCCCTAGAGGCAATAATAAAGTTATTATTTATTTCCTTATATCATGATAAATGTTTATTATTCATGCTAGAATTGTATTAACCGGAAACATAATACATGTGTGAATACATAGACCAACATAACGTCACTAGTATGCCTCTACTTGACTAGCTCATTGATCAAAGATGGTTATGTTTCCTAACCATAGACATGTGTTGCTATTTGATTAATGGGATCACATCATTAGGAGAATGATGTGATTGACATGACCCATTGCGTTAGCCTAGCACTTGATCGTTTAGTATGTTGTTATTGCTTTATTCATGACTTATACATGTTCCTGTAACTATGAGATTATGCAACTCCTGTTTACCGGAGGAATACTTTGGGTGCTACCAAACGGCACAACATAACTGGGTGATTATAAAGGAGTACTACAGGTGTCTCCAAAGGTACATGTTGGGTTGACGTATTTCGAGATTAGGTTTTGTCACTCCGATTGTCGGAGAGGTATCTCTGGGCCCTCTCGGTAATGCACATCACTATAAGCCTTGCAAGCAATGTAGCTAATGAGTTAGTTACGGAATGATGCATTACGTAACGAGTAAAGAGACTTGCCAGTAACGAGATTGAACTAGGTATTGGATACCGACGATCGAATCTCGGGTAAGTAACATACCGATGACAAAGGGAACAATGTATGTTGTTATGCTGTCTGACCGATAAAGATCTTCATAGAATATGTGGGAGCCAATATGAGCATCTAGGTTCCGCTCTTGGTTATTGACCGAGAATAGTTCTAGGTCATGTCTACATTGTTCTCGAACCCGTAGGGTCCGCACGCTTAAGGTTTCGATGACAGTTATATTATGAGTTTATGCGTTTTGATGTACCGAAGGAGTTCGGAGTCCCGGATGAGATCGGGGACATGACGAGGAGTCTCGAAATGGTCGAGACGTAAAGATCGATATATTGGACGACTATATTCGGACTTCGGAAAGGTTCCGAGTGATTCGGGTATTTTTCGGAGTACCGGAGAGTTACGGGAATTCGCCGGGGAGTATATGGGCCTTATTGGGCCATACGGGAATAGAGGAGAGAGGCCAAAAGGAAGGAGGCCTGCGCCCCCCCTCTGGTCCGAATTGGACAAGGGGGGCAGCCCACTTTTCCTGCTCCCTCTCCTCCTCTTTCCTTCTCCAACAAGGAAAGGAGGAGTCCTACTCCTCCTCTTTCCTTCTCCAACAAGGAAAGGAGGAGTCCTACTCCCGGTGGGAGAAGGACTCCCCCCTTGGTGCGCCTCCTCCATAGGCCGGCCGCCTCCCCCCTTGCTCCTATATATATGGGGGCAGGGGGGCACCCCAACAACACAACAACAATTGATCCTTGAGATCTATTAGCCGTGTGCGGTTCCCCCCTCCACCATAGTCCTCCTCGATAATATTGTAGCGGTGCTTAGGTGAAGCCCTGCGACGGTAGAACATCAAGATTGTCACCACGCCGTCGTGCTGACGAAACTCTCCCTTGACACTCGACTGGATCGGAGTTCGAGGGACGTCAACGAGCTGAACGTGTGCTAGAACTCGGAGGTGCCGTAGTTTCGGTGCTTGATCGGTCGGGCCGTGAAGACGCACGACTACATCAACCGCGTTGTTCTAACGCTTCCGCTTTCGGTCTACAAGGGTTTGTAGATTACACTCTCCCCTCTCGTTTCTATGCATCACCATGATCTTGCGTGTGCGTAGGAAAATTTTGAAATTACTACGTTCCCCAACAGTTGCAGCATCGATGGCATGCCATTCTAGCACCACCGCATGATGGTTCCAGCACCATCATGTGCCATCGCTGGCTCACCACGAGTCATTGCATCATCGAAGACACGCCGTTCCAGCACGAGCGCATGCCAGTTCTAGCAGTGCCATATCCCGAATCCAGCATCATCATATGCTAGTTCCAACATTGGTGCACACTAGTCGCAACATTGTGCCTTGTTGGTTCCAACAACATGATTATGTAGTTTAACTGTTTGAGTCAAGCATGTGTTGGCGGAAGGGACTAGTGACCGCTGATAGCTATTTAACGGAACGTTGTTGTTTTTTGGGGCGGACATTTGAGGTATATGGCTGCATGGTTGGCTCCCTTATCTATGTTTGCGGACACGTCTGGATGCATCTGCCGGTGGATAGTGAGTCTTATTTAGGGAATGATGTTCTAGATGCCCTGATATGCTTTCCATTGTGTTGAGCCGAAAAGGTAAGGTCAAACAAGCTTCTTTATATTAGAGTCAATCTAATGACAATGTTTTTATATATATAAGTATAATTAAAGGTAGTTTGTGTAAAACTACGGGGTCTTTGCCAGCGGGAGGGCTCTGTTTTTAGGTGTCTCTTTGAGTTTAAGTAGGGTTTGTGTCCTGGCCAGGAAGCGAGGCGACAGTGACTTCCTGAAGATGGAATAAGGTTCTCCCCGCCTAGCTCCTCTCCTGGTGGTGATTCTAGCATCGCCGGGGAGCATGTGGAGGTTTGCCTTCGACAAATCTCATGGTATTTGGTTGGCGTTTGTCTTTGATGTCCACTTGGATCTGGTTTTTGTTTGTCCACATTCATTTGTCTATAGGTTAGATCCTCACTAGTGCAGAACCGGCCTTTAGTGCCAGTTCGTAACGGCCTTTAGTGCCGGTTTGCCAACCGACACTAAAGAGTGGGGACTAAAGGACCCCCCCTTAGTACCGATTCATCACGAACCGGCGCTAAAGTGACACCACGTGGCACGAGCCAGGCCCGTGTGCATGTGGGGCTTTAGTACCGGTTGGTAACACCAACCGGTACTAAATGTTTTTTTTGCTTTATTCTAAATGTTTGGGGTTTTTTTTTCTTTATTTTCCATTCCATTTTTTTGTTTGCTGGCATTTCACGATACTACAAATTGTACACGTTATGCATATATAAATAGATTTTCTCGTACATAGAACTGCATATATATATATATATATATATATATATATATATATATATATATATATATATATATCATCGAATGTCTCACAACCAACACCATTAATTATTTACACATACACATGTATATACATATAAAATTTCTCCTACATATGTTGCCTTGGTGCCTCCGGAGCACGATGACAAGTGGTTCATGGGGGCGGTAGCGGGTAATAGTATTCTCCTTTGGGATCTATGACCTGGTCGAGCAAAAATCCGGCTATTTCCTCTTGAATTGCTAGTATACGGTCAGATGGTAGGAGCTTATTCCGCACCTCTCTGAACTGTTAAGAAGGATCAATAAGCATGTGTGTTAGTTGTGTGGCTAGATATCGATAATGGTGTGAATAGTGTTCTGACAAACGTACCCAGTCCTATCTATCAGATCTGCTCCTTTCGGACGTTATCATGCGAATGTTCTCGCAAACGTAGAATGCACACAGATTATTCCCCGGCGCTTGCTTCAGGGCCTTTACGAGAATGGAATTGAATCAGATAATGATTAATCAAACAAGATAATTAATTAATGATATTGAAACAAGAATTAAAGAGATGGTAGCTAGCTAGTACTACTTAAGTACTTACCTTTGGTCGATGCCAAAACAACTTTTTTTCCAGTCGCCTGGAGTCACCTTGATGAACTTTGCCCATGCCCTGCCCGCCGGAGAAGAAAATTAATAAAGGGGTTATTAAATAGTTCATATCAGGAAATGACGAGCTAATAATAGGCCGAGATATATATAGTTAATAATGATTGAAATTACTTATTGACTATCCCCTTCACGATGGTGTAGTCACTTTCTTCTTTAAGTAGTGAGTCCAGTAATTCAACTTTTCCTTCGTCAAGTTTAATGTCTATCAAGACCCAGTGTCAACTTCATGCGCACACGTTTGCATGTCTTAATTAAGCGGGCATGTGCATAAAATTAATCAACTACCGTAAACCGTATACACTTAATTATTAACATCTAGCTAGCTAGTAAGCAAAAACAGAATTTGTAGTACAAGACAGTGTGACTCACGGGAAGTTGTAAGGAAGTAGTATATCTTTATTGCTATTGAGGCTCTTCAAGAACTCTAGCATGCTTTCCTCTACACCTGCTTGATAAAATGGAAGCTTCCATATGTCCTCATTAATGGTATTTGGGTCAATGAACCCAATGCCATAGCGTCTAGCTTTTTTCATTTCATACATCTTCATCCTGCATATAATACCACATAAAAGAATATAGTGAGGAAAATTACATGTAATGATTGATCAAAATTATCACTAAATAACTAGGTTGAGACTTAAATTACAGAAAGAAATCACTTACAGACAATAGCAACTGACGATAGACTTGTCGAGTGCGTCTTGATTGTATAACTGAAATAGTTCTGGATACTCAATGGCCAGAGCTTTCTCATGGTAATAATGCTCCTCCTTGACATTCACCATGAGGGACACTCGATTGGAAATCTTGTTAATGTTCATGTACCATTGATGCAATTCATACATTCTCGTTGGGAGGTCCTTGACCTTGTCTGGATGGACCAAAGGTTGGCCCCGGACATATTTCCATTTTATTTCCGATTCTCTAAGCGAAGACATGGGCTCGATTTCGAGGAGTTGTCCAACAGAGATCTTGAGCATTTTAGCCTGCATTATATGCTCCTCCGTTATTACCACATCGCCCTGCTGGGGAATGCTAACGGTTTGCCCACAATAATATTTGGCGTGCGTACTCCTCTCATGTGTTGTTGGCACGACAAGCGGGGGGATCGCTTGCGCCGCCTGTTCTCCCAGCTGGGGAATGGTTTTCCCGCATTTTTTGCGAGCTGCTTGTTGGCTCGACCTCGAGCTTGCTTCCTTCTGTAGCCGTGCTCGATGTAGCTTCCTGATTTGAAACTCATAGTCTGAGTCAACAGGCTTGGGAGCTGGTGCTCTAGCCATATGAATGAAGTGGTCAATCGTTTTCTCAGGCACTTTCTCCTTTGGCGGCGGTGCCAGTTTCGGTGCAAAATGGGCGTCCACTTGGGCCTGCACTATGGCTGCATTTTGCTCCTCGGTCATGTCGTAAGGCCTCTGAGGAAGAGGAGCGAGGCTTGTACCATATTTATATCGCTTGTCTCTGACTATACTTCCTGTACTACCTCGACTCGTACCGCTACGCACCATAGCTGCGGCGTGTCTCTTCTGCGATTGCTGAGACGGCGGAGACGGCTGACGTGGCTGACGCTGTGCCGGACTTGAAGCAGGAGGAGTGGCCTGACGCTGTGCCAGACATGAAGGAGGAGGAGTCTGCTCAAGCGTTCGGGGACTTGGAGGAGGTGGTGGACTTCGAGGAGGAGTCGTCTCACACGTTTGTGGACTTGGAGGAGCGGGAGTCTGCTGACTCGGTGGCGGACTTCGACGAGGAGTCGGCAGACGACGCAGTGTCGGTGGACTTGGAAAGATGATACAATCCTTTCTCCATAGGATGATATGATGTACAACATCTCCCAGTGTGCGCTCGCCGTCACCTCCAGTAATGTCAAGTACTAGCATCGAATATGGCTCCACCACTTCATCAACCATGACACGAGCATAGCCCTCTGGAATCGAGAGGCAATGGAAGGTTGCTTCAGGGGTAATTGTGAAAGCAACGCCGTCCGCCACCTTCATGGATATGTTCTTCATTTTGGAGTGTAGCTCATAGTTAGTGTTCTCTATGATGTCATCCATAGGGTGGTATGTATCCAACAGTGTGTTGCCCGAGGCAGGACCAACGCTGCTTCTCGGCATGGATGGTACGGTGCTATCCAATGATGGATGATCATCCGCTTGCTGTTGCCGCTGCTGAGACCCCCTTTCCTGGCTAAGTGAGTCGATCTGCTGCTGCTGCTGCTGGAATTTGAGTGCCAAGTCCGCGTGCCTTGCTTCTAGGCCTTGAAGGCGTTCTACGTCCTGCTTCCTCTGCTCCTCCTCCAGCTTCCTCTTCTTCTCCTCCTCCATCTTCTTTGTTGCACGGGACCTGTAGTCGTCATTCCAGTCTGAAAATCCCTCGTACCAGGGAATAACGCCCATGCCTCGTGTTCTTCTCGGGTGTTCAGGATTTCCCAGGGCGCGCGTAAGCTCTTCGTTCTCTCTGTTGGGCATGAACACCCCCACTCGAGCTTCTTCTATTGCGTCAAGTATCTTTTGTTCGGCTCCTTTTAGACTTGCCTTCTTCAAAACCAGGCCTGTCTTCGGGTCCAACGCCCCCCCATGCGCATAGAACCAAGTTCTACACCTGGGGGGCCAGCTCCTAGTAATCGGAGTGACCCCTGCACCCTCCATCTCTTGCTCAGACTTATCCCACTTAGGCATTCCCACCGCGTAGCCACCTAGACCCAGCCTATGGAACTACGTCTTTTTTGCGGCATTGGCCTTGTTTTTTATCGACCGTTCCTTAGATATTTCTGAATCCTTGAATTTCACGAAATCGTCCCAGTGTTCTCTTTGCTTCTCAAGTGTTCCCGTGAATTCTGGAGTCTTCCTTTTTGCAGCGAGGTAGGTGGCCCATACAGCTTTCTTGTGGGTGTTGAATGCAATTGCCATCTTCTTAAGAGCAGCGCCCTTCACTTTGTCCACATCTGCTTTAGTGAAATAATCAGGTAGGGTGAAATGTTCCATCAGAGAATCCCAAAGGTCTTTTTTGGCTCTGTCGTCGACCCAAGTAACACCTGGACGTTTAGTCTTTGGCTCTTTCCATTCTTGAATGGAGATCGGGAGTTTGTCCTTCACAAGAACTCCGCACTGACGAGTCCACTTGTTTACAATGTTCTTAGGCGTCAAGGGTTCGCCACTAGGTTTGACGGATTCAATGTTGTACTTTACACCGTCCTTCAACAATCTGCCCGGGCCTCGCTTTGTCCTGCTGTCTGTAAAAGCAGATTTGCTTGATCCGGAGGGCTGAAAGAAGAAGATCGATTCGTTCATATATCTTAAAAAAAACATGTGATAATCACCACATGCCTGCTTATATAAATATACCTCGCCGGTAGTCTTTATTATTTGAAGATCAACATTCTCTGTGTCATCACAAACATTGTTTGTGTCATCATAATCAGAATCATAGTTCATGACTTCATCGGCTCGGTCGTCGAGATCGAATATCTTTTCATCACCCTCTCCGGTATTGTTCAGATATTGAGAGCCGTCATCTGCTTCATTCAGATCATCTAGCCTGCCAGGGCTGCGTATGATGTCAAACAATTCCTCTTCTTTGTCTATGCCGGTATTGTCCGCCATAGCTTTTACTTAACTAATACAGAAGAAATATAGAACAATTTAGTATTCAAATTACAATGCATGGATGAATAATATATATATTCTCGAATACATCGTCTCGAATATTATATATCGAACACATCACTGGTTAGGTACCTAATAAAGATCGAGTACTACAGAAGAATCTAGGGCGCCACTCGCGGTTCCTGGGGCGCGGGCGGTGGACACCCAAAGAGAAGGAACCATCACAGGATCATATCTCCGGTCATCTGCCCAAAGAACCTGCCAAGTAGTGGAGAACCTGACGTCGTCCATAGCAGCCATGTAGCGATGGACGTGCTCGTCTTCCTCCCTGACACGGCGACGCACCACCTCCGGCGGGGCCGGCTGCCTCTACACCGAATGTGGCCCACGCGACCGCCACCAAAGGAGATCAGGGTCGACGATGGGACCCGAGGCCGGGTTCCTCACCAAGCGGCGCGCCCCTCCAGGTAGCACCTCCCAATGCCAGCCCGGCGGAGCCCAGTCCCGGACATGGGTCCTCTAAAGCACGACGTCGTCACGAACGGGTCGACGGCGAGGATGCGGGCCAGGCATATCATCGAGAACAAATACTATATGCCCGTATAAAGAAACATTAATCTAACATTCTATATGCAAATTCTAACAATTTGACATTAATCTAATTCATCTAACTAAAACTAATTCTAAAATTTCTAACATTTCTGATTATATAACTAACATTTCTAATATTTCTATAACTAAAAAACATAAAAATTGCTAACATTTTTATAAATATTTCTATAACTAAAAAACAAGAAACAGTTATAACATTTCTAATATTTTTATAACTAAAAAACAGGAAAAATTTATAACATTTCTAAAAATATTTCTATAACTACAAAACAGAATAATTTCTAACATTTCTATAACTAAAAAACAGAAAAAATTCTATAATGTGTGTGTGTGTAGTGTGTAATGTGTGTGTGTGTGTAGTGTGTAATGTGTGTGTGTGTGTGTAGTGTGTAATGTGTGTGTGTGTGTGTGTGAACATGGCGGCCGGGGTGAGCTCATCTGCGAGGCGACGATGGGGCGACGGGACGGGGCGGCGACGACGGGACGGGCCGGCGACGACGACGGGGCAGGGCGC
>NC_041389.1:683867155-683874677 GCF_002162155.2 Triticum dicoccoides | reverse complement strand
AGGGCGCGACGACGGGGTGGCCGGGGCGCGGGGATGGGGACGACGGGGACGGGGACGGTCGGGGCGGCGACGTCGACGGGGGCAGCGACGAGGGGCGGGGACGACTGGGGTCGGCGACAAGGGGCGGGGGCGGCGACGTCGACGGGGACGACATTGATCGAGGTAGGGGCGGCGCGACGGAGGGAAGAAACAGAGAGGGAAAGTGATTTTTTTTCAACTGTTGTATATATAGGATGGACCTTTAGTACCGGTTGGTGCCACGACCCGGTACTAAAGGTCTGTTTTGGCCAGGCCAAGCGGCGGGAAGCGCCCCCCTTTAGTACCGGGTCGTGGCTCAAACCGGTACTAAAGACCCCCCCCCCCTTTAGTACCGGTTGGTGCCACGACCCGGTACTAAAGGGGTGCGCTGGCGCAGTGCGGTGCGGCATGTTTAGTTCCACCTCGCTAGTCGAAGGGCTACCGCACTGGTTTATAAGCCCCAGTGCGGTAGCTCTCTTGAGCTCCCCTCCTAAGCAGGCCTACTGGGCCTACCTGTTCATTGCTGCCTTGTGGGCCTATTAGTCCTTTGCGGGCCTGCATCCTGGCCCAACATATGGTTGTGTTTCTAGTCGTATGCAGGCCGCTTTGGCCCAGTAGGTGGGCTTTTTTATTTTCTTAATTTTTTTTTGCTTTTTTGTTTTATTTATTTTTGAGTTGTTTTTTGCTGTATTTAGAATTTCTTTCTGAATATTTTTGCTTTAGGTACAAAAAATTACAAACTTTCTGTTAGTGCCGGTAGTTTCAAATTTGAATAGTTTAAATTTTGAATTATTTGAAATTTGTGTGAATCACTAGTTTGTGAATAACTTAACTTTGAAAAAAGATTTTTCAGTGATTCTTTTTTCTTATGTTTAATATTATTGTGTTTTATCATTATATTCAATTTGGTAATGCTTAGGTTATTTAAAACATGAAATGCCTTTGTAACAGATAAGTTTTCGTCTGAAACCCTGATACTTCGAAAGAAATAGTAAATGCATGAAAGAATTTGTTTGCACATAAAATTTCTTCGCGTTTCAAATGCCAAAACACATAACTACCCTAACTAGTACAGAGATTCCCTCCTGGGTGTGAAACACAGAAGAAAGTGATGATAGTGAAGCCAATCACATCCCGGATCTTTGGGTGTGAAACTTTTTCTTCGCGTGTGTCCCTTTGCACCGTAGCCATGGAAAATCTTCATCATTTAACTGGATGCTCGGGTCAATATTCACTGCGAATGGAGCAATTTCATCAAACTTTTCATAATCTTCTGACATGTCTGTCTTGTCATCCACTCCCACGATGTTTCTTTTCCCTGAAAGAACTATGTGGTGCTTTCGCTCGGCGTATGATCCATTTGCTTCCTTATCTTTTCTTTTTCTCGGCCTGGTAGACATGTCTTTCACATAAAAAAACCTGCGCCACATCATTGGCTAGGACGAATGGTTCTTCTGCATACGCAAGATTGTTGAGATCCACTGTTGCCATTCCGTACTGCGGGTCTTCCGTTACCCCGCCTCGTGTCATATTGACCCATTTGCATCGAAACAAAGGAACCTTCAAACCACCTGCATAGTTAAGTTCCCATATGTCCTCTATGTAACCATAATATGTTTCCTTTCCCGTGTTGGTTGTTGCATCAAAGCGGACACCACTGTTTTGGTTGGTGCTCTTCTTATCTTGGGCGATCGTGTAAAATGTATTCCCATTTATCTCGTACCCTTTGAAAGTCATTATATTCAAAGATGGTAACTGGGACAACGAGTATAGGTCATCTTCAAAATTGCCACCGTGCATGGCACGTTTGTGCAACCAACTAGCAAAAGTCCTCGTTTGTTCACGTGTAATCCAGTCGTCAGACTTCTCCGGATGTTTGGAGTGTAGAAAATTCTTGTGTTCCTCCATATACGGAGCCACCAAGGCGGAATTCTGTAGAACTGTATAGTGTGCTTCAGTGAGAGAATGCCCGTCCATACATATTATTTGATCCCCTCCTAGCGTGCATTTTCCATCCAGTCTGCCCTTATGCCGCGATTCAGGAACACCAATCGGCTTAAGGTCAGGAATAAAGTCAATACAAAACTCAATGACCTCCTCATTTTCATGGCCCTTCGCGATGCTTCCTTCTGGCCAAGAACGGTTATGAACATATTTCTTCAAGACTCCCATGAACCTCTCAAAGGGGAACATATTATGTAGAAATACAGGACCCAAAACGTTAATCTCTTTGCAAAGGTGAACTAGGACGTGCGTCATGATGTTGAAGAAGGATGGTGGGAACACCAACTCAAAACTGACAAGACATTGCACCAAATCATTCTGTAACCTTGGTATGATTTCTGGATCGACTACATTCTGAGAGATGGCATTGAGGAATGCACATAGCTTCACAATGGCTAATCGAACGTTTTCCGGTAGAAGCCCCCTCAATGCAACCGGAAGCAGTTGCGTCATAATCACGTGGCAGTCATGAGACTTTAAGTTCTGGAACTTTTTCTCTGCCATATTTATTATTCCCTTTATATTCGACGAGAAGCCAGACGGAACCTTCATGCTAAGCAGACATTCAAAGAAGATTTCCTTCTCTTCTTTGGTAAGAGCGTAGCTGGCCTGACCCTGATGTATGCCGTCTTTTCCGTGCATACGTTGCTGGTACTCCCGTGCCTCTGGTGTATCTTTTGTCTTCCCATACACGCCCAAGAAGCCAAGCAGGGTCATGCAAAGATTCTTCGTCACGTGCATCACGTCGGTTGCGGAGTGGACCTCTAGGTCTTTCCAATAGAGCAGGTCCCAAAATATAGATTTCTTCTTCCACATGGGCGCGCGTCCGTCAGCGTCCTTCGAAACAGGTTGTCCGCCAGGACCCTTTCCAAAGATTACCTTCAAATCCTTGACCATATCATGTACATCAGCACCAGTACGGTGGCGAGTCTTCGTCCGGTGATCCGCCTCACCTTTGAAATGCTTGCCTTTCTTTCTTACGGGATGCCTACTCGAAAGAAATCGACGATGTCCCAGGTACACATTCTTCCTACAACTCTCCAAATATATACTGTCAGTGTCATCTAAACAGTGCGTGCATCCGCGGTATCCCTTGTTTGTCTGTCCTGAAAGGTTACTGAGAGCAGGCCAATCATTGATGGTCACGAACAGCAACGCCTTTAGGTCAAATTCTTCCTGTCCGTACTCATCCCATGCACGTACACCTGTTCCATTCCACAGCTGTAATAGTTCTTCAACTAATGGCCTTAGGTACACATCAATGTCCTTGCCGGGTTGCTTAGGGCCTTGGATGAGCACTGGCATCATAATGAACTTCCCCTTCATGCACAACCAAGGAGGAAGGTTATACAAACATAGAGTCACAGGCCATGTGCTATGGTTGCTGCTCTGCTCCCCAAAAGGATTAATGCCATCTGCGCTTAGACCAAACAATACGTTCCTTGGGTCACCTGCAAACTCCTCCCTATACTTTCTCTTGATTTTTCTCCACTGCGAACCGTCAGTGGGTACTCTCAACTTTCCGTCTTTCTTACGGTATTCTCTGTGCCACCGCATCGCCTTTGCATGCTATTTGTTTTGAAACAAATGTTTCAACCGTGGTATTATAGGAGCATACCACATCACCTTGGCAGGAATCTTCTTCCTGGGGCGCTCGCCCTCGACATCACCAGAGTCATCGCGACTGATCATATAACGCAATGCACCACATACCGGGGAAGCGTTCAAATCCTCGTATGCACCATGGTAGAGGATGCGGTCATTAGGGCATGCATGTATCTTCTGCACCTCTAACCCTAGAGGGCAAACAACCTTCTTTACTTCATACGTACTCTCGGGCAATTCGTTTTCCTTTGGAAGCATATTCCTTATCATTACCAGCAACTTTCCAAATCCCTTGTCAGATACACCATTCTCTGCCTTCCATTGCAGCAATTCCAGTGTGGTGCCCAACTTTTTTTTGTCAGCTTCGCAATTCGGGTACAACAATTTCTTGTGATCCTCTAACATGCGCTGCAACTTCTTCATCTCCAAATCACTTGCGCAGTTTCTCTTTGCATCGGCAATGGCCCGACCTAGATCATCAGCGGGCTCATCTGATGCCTCTTCTTTAGCTTGCTCCTGCATTGCTGGCTCAGCTTCTTCCTCCATTGTTGTATCATCGTATTCAGGGAACCCATGGCCAGGATAGATGTCGTCGTCCTCTTCTTTATTGTCTTCCATCATAACCCCTCTTTCTCCGTGCTTAGTCCAAACATTATAGTGGGGCTTGAAACCGGACTCAAATAGGTGGACGTGAATGGTTCTTGACATAGAGTAATTGCGACCATTCTTAGAACCAGCACATGGACAAGGCATAAAACCATCCGCCCGCTTGTTTGCCTCAGCGGTAAGGAGAAAAGTATGCACGCCATTAATGAACCCGGGAGAGCATCAGTCATCATACATCCATTGTCGGCTCATATCTTCATTATACACAACACCGAATAGACCAAAATAATACAAGTTCATACATAAAGTTCATACATAAAGTTCATATACAACACTTGATTAAATGCAACAAATAACTCTCTAGCTAAAGAATTTAAATGCAACAACAAATGCGATCAAGATCGCAACTAAGGTAACAATTGATCCAACAACATAATGATACCAAGACACACTATCAATGTCATATTTTCTAATCTTTCTAATCTTCAACCTCATTTTCTCCATCTTGATCTTGTGATCATCGACGACATCGGCAACATGCAACTCCAATTCCATCTTCTCCCCCTCAATTCTTTTCAATTTTTCTTTCAAATACTCGTTTTCTCTTTCAACTAAATTTAACCTCTCGACAATAGGGTCGGTTGGAATTTCCGGTTCACATACCTCCTAGATAAAAATATCTATGTCAAATTGATGGGCATAATTTGTCATAAACACGAAATGCAACAACTAGTTTTAAAAGAGAATATACCACATCCGAATCATAACAAGGACGAGGGCCGACGGGGACAAATATCAAAACCATGGCACTATGTATAACAAACAACGTACGGGTAAGACAATTATACGAGTAACTATATATCCAAATCACACAAACATCAATTTGGTAATGTAAAACATTCATGAACAAGAGGGTGGTGCCGGCGACGGGACGGTGCGGGCGATCGATGGTGGTTACGACGGAGATTTAGAAGGCACTAAGTAAACCACACCTACATATGCAAACTAAGTGTTACTTTTGACCTCTAATTGCATATTAATCAAATACTAGCAAATATAATTCCTCACAAATTAATCACTGTACAAAGCATTGCAAGAGCTAATCTAGCAATGAGAGTTGAAAGGACAAAGTTGCTAACCTTTGTGATCATTTGAATGGATGGGGGCCTTCAAATCTTGACAAATTTTGGGCAAAATTTGTGAGGAGCTCGAGGAAGAGAGGGGAGAACAGAGGAAGTGAGGGGAAAGGGGAAGAACAGAGTGGCTCGGGTGGATGAAGGGTTTATGTACGTCGACCTTTAGTACCGGTTCGTGCCACGAACCGGTACTAAAGGTGCTGGACGGGCCCCAGACTGACAACATCCTGCCACCACTCTCTTTAGTACCGGTTCGTGGCACGAACCGGTGCTAAAGGTTCGCCACGAACCGGTACTAATGAGAGCGGCCGGCTAGCCGTTGGAACCGACACTAATGGACACATTAGTGCCGGCTCAAAATCGAACCGGCACTAATGTGTCTCAGATTTGCCCCTTTTTCTACTAGTGCCTTCCGATCTACACTTCTCTTCAAAAACGGCGGTTACTGTCCTGGTGTGCCGATGATGGAGGGGCGATGACGGCGGAGTGCCTTCAGCTCGCTCTAGTGTTTGTAATCATCGCTAGGTGGTCTAAGGACGTGGATGTAATTTTTACTTCTGATGTTATTTGTACTACCTTGACAGCTGGTGAATAGATCGAAAGTTTTCTTGAAAAAAAGGCAGTGGGGGTAAAATGACCCCACAACTTACAAAAAATCGCCACTACTATATGTGATTCAGGTAATATCAATGAAAAAATTCAGAACTCGGCCTATTGTCTCTATTAACATGATACTTCCGTTTTTGTGTGATCCGGTAACGGAACAAAAAGTATCCCACCCTATTTCCCCAAAGATGTGACGGGTTATCGAACCTGTGAGAGGAAGGTTCCCCTGAAGCGATGGTCTCTAGCAAGCTTCTGTCAAAGAAATAATTCCATCTTTTGACCGGATCAATCAAGCTAATTGTGATGAAACACCTAAAACAAAAAGAGGTACGGGTATGAGGTCTCAATGCTTACAACCATGTACTTGTGTTGCGACCAAATATGATCTTAATTTGTGAGCTGGAAGTTACTCATCGAGATGTGCTTGTTTTGAACCGAAGTGGGGATGTGTCCAAATACCATCTTTACCGACACGCGTCCTACATCAAGAATAGATGGTCCAACCTAATGCCCTGTCCAACGTGTGGGGTTGACTTGATAATTAAGATTATTATAATCAAATAAGAGCTTTGGGCATTTAATGACTACACCTCATGAATCCTCAAGGATCGGGTGCTTGTTACTGTACTAAACCCTTTTGTCACTGTTGTTAAGAATAACACTTCACGTTCTCCCTGCCTTTAGCCTCTCGGTGGCTCGATCTCCATGATCCTGGGTACCTACAGGGATGAAGATCGCGGACAAGACAAGAGACATCTACGAAACAATTTTATTTCACACATACCAGGCGTTAATTCAAAGCACTTCCATTGATCCCTCAACAAATAAAGAGGGTTGCAAGGCCTATGCCTCATCCCATACCTTACCGAACTACTCACACATGGAGATCAGATCACATAAAGAACACATCTTGAAGATTGATTGATACTATGTCTTACAATGGATGCCTTATGCGATGCACAATTACATGTATGAATTACAGGGAGATGAACTATGGTGGTGATGGTGGCTATGAAGATGGAAATGGCGGCAACTAGGGTTGATGAGAGGGGATGAAAATGGCTCTGTTCTGACTTTAGAAATGTTGTTCAGGTGGACGAGGAGCCTCAGAATCCATGCCACACGAGCGCTTGCGGTCTTGCGCTTGTATGAAATGCCGTCTATTTGCACGGTTTCCTCTGGGGCGCCTCCTGATGACTTATTCTATCTCCATTTTTCACTCTTTTCCATGTTTAGCCTATTTCCTGTGGAAATACATCAAATAGAAGATTTGTGGAATCATTTGCATTCATTAGTCATTAGTAGCAATATTGGAGCGAATATCCCGGGTTTAATGAAATATCTCGGTTTAGGGTGAATGAGTGTAAAAAATATCACTCATCACACCATCAGAGAGAGCCTTGTTGTGCTCATGTTAGAGAAAACCTCGGTCAAAGACTTTGTTAATAATTTCTTTACAAGGCAAAGGGATCGGGGTTCTTCATTTTCTATATCAGGGGTGGGGCCCCCACCCGGGCAAATTAATAAAGATTTTCTTTTGGTGGGAT
>NC_041389.1:683853589-683866804 GCF_002162155.2 Triticum dicoccoides | reverse complement strand
ATACCTTGCATATTGTACCATCCTCCTCGACGAAGACACTCTGTACGCTAAGCATCACACACAGCTCTACCACGAGCGCCGCATTGAAGGCACCGTCCACTTCGTGTTCGGTGATGCGAATGCACCGTTCCATAAGTGCAGCATCATTGCATGTCTTCCACTCAATAGACATGAAAAAGCACCATTACGGCCCAGGGGAGGCTAACGGCCGACGACAGTGGTGGGTTTTTCATTCTAGTTTTGTGATGTGTTTACCGCCGACGAGCTCACCCCATATGGCTTTGTGGTAGTGACATACCTCGGTTGTTCATGGCAGGTCAACTCTCGTGTTGTGTTTATGTAGTGCACCCCAAGGGCCACGCACCTGACGTGTGACACTTTTATTTGGGTAAAACTTTGACAATTCACTATCAATACCCAAGATATAGGTTACTTTTTTTTGGTCATATATGACTCAAATACACTTACTTTAAGTCAAATTTGCAAGAATACACTTCACCTAACAATCTACGCTAAAACATAGTTTTGAAAACTTAAGGTAGTAATTTGTCTTTCCAAATTAGTCCGTCGAAAAAAAGAGATAGTATAACTAAATAGTTTAGGGGAGGAGGGAGCTGAAGTTTTCATCTCGGAAATGCACATGGAGTTCTTGTAGTAGTAAAATTTTCAAGAATACTACTGGTCCTTCGTATGCATTTTCTGTGTTGCTATGAATATAAGCTTTAGTTTTTGTTTACCTTTTTTTTAAATGGCAGGGGTTGGGATCAAATCCCAATGGATAGTTGTTGGACATAATAAATCTATTTTTCGTTTGTCGTTTAACTTTTCTTTCTCAAATTTAGAAGATAGCTACAAGTATAAACTTCTACTCACATATTTCTCAAAATCCTTATTTTTAAACTAATTTTACCTTTTAGTACTCCATCCGTTCCATAATTAGGTATTGCATTTGGCTTCGTTACTCACAGTACTAATTATGTGAGTATGCGAAGCACTACTCGAAACTCAATTACTGGTAGGAGTAGTATATACTAGAAGGGTTTGACGCGCTTTGCTATGCCGCCAGTGTTGTTGGATTTTCATAATTTTTTTACTCACTCGGTTGGAAATATAAGGTGTATAGTTTTTGAAAAGTCAAAACTTTTTAAGTTTGATAAAATTTGTAGAGAAGTATATAAAAATCCATAATATCAAATTGGTATCATTAGATCCATCATGTTAAGATTTTTCATTTTTTTTATTTAGTACTGTGGATGTCGATATTTTTACCTTTGAACTTGGTCAAAGATAAAAGAAATTTGACTTTCCAAAAAATAATACATCATATATTTTGGAATTGAAGGAATATTTAGTTTGGCGAGTGGAGGAGATGATGGAGTGTGTTCTATTTTTATTTATATAATGTGATGTTTTGGCCGGTCTTTCATGGTGTGATTCTATGTTATCAGCTATTTAACCCATATTTATATAGGAAAATTTCTGCGTCGGTGGCTGCATATACTATATCGGTGCTTCAATATCACATGGTGATGCTTTTTTTTTCTAGGCGATGTGTGGGTGCGTGGGATTGATATATTTTATAGACCAGTTGCTGCTAATTGGTTTGAAAAGTCGTTGGTCTAACAAAATCGTGATCCAAATCTAAAATTAAATACCTCAATCGAATGAAGGTGTAACAAAATTAGGAAGCATAGTGAAATAAATAAATTACCCGCATCCCGAAATTAGGCAAAGACAAAAGTACAAGCTGTCGGGAAGGGGAGTGCTTTCTAGCTATAAACCCGGGTATATTCCCTCTGAGAAAAATCCTGACCATTTTGAATATCCCCAAAAGGACCAGCTTAATGAAAACTCATATCGCTGCTGAAGTAACATATTTACCACAATGAAATTAACAGTGATCGGATAGATGGGCACACTCTGTTTTCACACTTACGCATACAAGTGAAGTTTGTTTCTGAATTTCCACCTGTGCACAAAAACTAGCAACAGAGGGAAAAAGGAACACGACTGTGCAGAGTATTCCTTCGCAACGAATACTGTTCAAAGTGCTACTCAGAAGATCGTTAATTACTTAATTTAGTACCTAATGACGCTCTGACTAGCAAGATTTGATGGACGAATTCCCACGGAGCTGCAAATGATCATTAATTCAAGCTATCTAACATCAAACTTACTGACTAGTCATCGTCGTCAACTCCCGTCCCGTCCCCCGCGTCCCTCTTGGAGGCGACACGGGGGACCCTAGCCGCCCCCGCCGCTGGCCCTCCTCCTCCCTCCCTTCCACCTCGTCACCACCGAGGGCCACTGCCAGGCAGAGCCCGGGCAGTGCCGGCAGCGGCGCGGCTCTCCCATCTTCCTCGGGGCGGCGCAGTCGCTCCCGATGGGCTTGGTGGCGCGACGTTTTGAAGTTCCGGCGGCGGCTCGCTCTGCGGTGGGGTGGAGGGCATGTCCCCGTCCGGTGGTGCCGCCTACACAACGGCTGCGGCCTGGGGCTCTTGACCCCAGATTGGATCTGGGTGGCTCGGGCCCGGCCGTGGCTGCCTGTCAGGCATGGTGGCGGCGAGTCTCGCAGCCTCTGGGCACCGTGGAAGATTCCTTCGAACAGATTTGGGTGAAAACTTGCTTTCGGCTACTGACAAGGCCGAAGGTGGTGGCGCTATTGCGTCGTTTCCTTCTTGAAGGCATCGCCGTGGATAACTTTAAGGCCACTCTCAACTACCTCCAGGGGAAACCCTGGATCGGATAATCGGATGACGGCAGCACTCTGTATTCGTTCCCTCCTTGGTGGCGTCATTCTTGGAAGTACCCACGTGATCGAGGGACTAGAGGACGGATTCTTTAGTAGAGCGGTGCTTCATCTCACACATTGATGGAGGCGGATCTCGGCGGCATGGCGATGTGGAGTCTCGGCGTCCGATGCGCGGAGATGGACTCGCGCAGGAGGATGGTGTTGTTTGGCGTCATGGTGGCGTCGATGGCAGAGAGGTCCGGCGAAGTCCATGCATTACTTTCTGCTCTGAAGATGGATTGATGGAAGATGGCGGCGACGACACAGAGAGTGCGTCAGAGCAGCTTGTGCCCCAAACCGAGTATGTGGCTTGGTTGGGGCCTCTGGCTTTAGATTTTACGCATTTGTGCGATGTCTGTTTGGTATTAGGTTCGGACTATCGGCACCCAGTAGCGGGTCAGGGTGGGCCAACAATAGAACTGTTCATACAAAATATATTTTTCTTAATATTTTTTACCTTTTTTCCTATGCTATAAAGCTATTAAAAAAATCCTAGGGTGGGCCACTGTCCACCCTTTACCTCCGCCACTGTCGGCACTCCTTTATCAGGTGGATAGGAGTAGCGACAATTGTTGCTAGGATGGTGGCTTCAGACTACCTGATTGTTGGAAATATGCCCTAGAGGCAATAATAAAAGTATTATTATATTTCAATGTTCATGATAATTGTCTTTTGTTCATGCTATAACTGTATTATCCGGAAATCATAATACACGTGTGAATACTTAGACCACAATATGTCCCTGGTGAGCCTCTAGTTGACTAGCTCGTTGTGATCAACAGATAGTCATGGTTTCCTGACTATGGACATTGGATGTCGTTGATAACGGGATCACATCATTAGGAGAATGATGTGATGGACAAGACCCAATCCTAAGCATAGCATAAAAGATCGTGTAGTTCGTTTTGCTAGAGCTTTGCCAATGTCAAGTATCTCTTCCTTCGACCATGAGATCGTGTAACTCCCGGATACCGTAAGAGTGCCTTGGGTGTATCAAACGTCACAACGTAACTGGGTGACTATAAAGGTGCATTACAGGTATCTCCGAAAGTATCGGTTGGGTTGACACGGATCGAGACTGGGATTTGTCACTCCGTACGACGGAGAGGTATCTCTGGGCCCACTCGGTAATGCATCATCATAATGAGCTCAATGTGACCAAGGTGTTGGACACGGGATCATGCATTATGGTACGAGTAAAGTGACTTGCCGGTAACGAGACTGAACAAGGTATTGGGATACCGACGATCGAGTCTCGAGCAAGTAACGTACCGATTGACAAAGGGAATTGTATACAGGGTTTGATCGAATCCTCGACATCGTGGTTCATCCGATGACAACATCGAGGAGCATGTGGGAGCCATCATGGGTATCCAGATCCCGCTGTTGGTTATTGACCTGAGATCGTCTCGGTCATGTCTGCATGTCTCCCGAACCCGTAGGGTCTACACACTTAAGGTTCGGTGACGCTAGGGTTATTAGGAAGACTAGTATGTGACTACCGAATGTTGTTCAGAGTCCCGGATGGGATCCCGGACGTCACGAGGAGCTCCGGAAGGGTCCGGAGGTAAAGATTTATATATGGGAAGTTGTCAAACGGGCACCGGGAAGTTTCGGGGTCATACCGGTATTGTACCGGGGCCACCGGAAGGGTTCCGGGGGTCCACCGGGAGGGGCCACCCCTCCCGGGGGACCACATGGGCTGCGTGGGGCAGGGAACCAGCCCCTGGTGGGCTGGGCGCACCCCCTCCCTTGGGCCCTTGCGCCTAGGGTTGAGGGGGGAACCCTAGAGGGGGCGCCCCCTTGGCTTGGGGGGAAAGCCACCCTCTCCCCTTCTCCCCTTGGCCGCCGCCCCCCCTAGATGGGATCTAGAGGGGCCGGCCCCCTTCTCCCTTCCCCCTATAAATAGAGGGGTGAGGGGAGGGCAGCCGCACCACCTCCAAGGCGCAGCCCTCCCCTCCCCAACACCTCTCCTCCTCCGTTGTGTGCTCGGCGAAGCCCTGTCGGACTACTGCTTCTCCACCATCACCACGCCGTCGTGCTGCCGGTGGAGCTGTCTTCCTCAACCTCTCCTTTCCCCTTGCTGGATCAAGAAGGAGGAGACGTCTCCCGTCCCGTACGTGTGTTGAACGCGGAGGTGTTGTCCGTTCAGCACTTGGTCATCGGTGATTCGAATCACGTCGAGTACGACTCCATCATCACCTTGCAAGCTTCCGCACGCGATCTACAAGTGGTATGTAGATGCAAACTCACTCCCTCGACTCGTTGCTTAGATGAACTCATAGATGGATCTTGGTGAAACCGTAGGAAAAAATTTAATTTTCTGCAACGTTCCCCAACAGTGGCATCATGAGCTAGGTCTATGCGTAGTTCTCTAATGCACGAGTAGAACACAATTTGTTGTGGGCGTGGATCTTGTCATCTTACTTGCCTCTACTAGTCTTTTCTTGCTTCGGCGGTATTGTGGGATGAAGCGGCCCGGACCAACCTTACATGTACGCTTACGTGAGACCGGTTCCACCGACTAACATGCACTAGTTGCATAAGGTGGCTGGCGGGTGTCTGTCTCTCCCACTTTAGTTGGAGCGGATTCGATGAACAGGGCCCTTATGAAGGGTAAATAGAAGTTGACAAAATCACGTTGTGGTGATTCGTAGGTAAGAAAACGTTCTTGCTAGAACCCAATCGCAGCCACGTAAAAGATGCAACAACAATTAGAGGACGTCTAACTTGTTTTTGCAGCGATTGATCATGTGATGTGATATGGCCAGAAGTTGTGATGAATGATGAATTGTGATGTATGAGATCATGTTCTTGTAATAGGATTCACGACTTGCATGTCGATGAGTATGACAACCGGCAGGAGCCATAGGAGTTGTCTTTATTTTTTGTATAACCTGCGTGTCATTGAATAACGCCATGTAAACTACTTTACTTTATTGCTAAACGTTAGTCATAGAAGTAGAAGTAGTCGTTGGCGTGACAACTTCATGAAGACACGATGATGGAGATCATGATGATGGAGATCATGGTGTCAAGCCGGTGACAAGATGATCATGGAGCCCCGAAGATGGAGATCAATGGAGCTTTATGATATTGGACATATCATGTCACAACTATATAATTGCATGTGATGTTTATTATGTTTATGCATCTTGTTTACTTAGGACGACGGTAGTAAATAAGATGATCCCTTACAAAATTTCAAGAAGTGTTCTCCCCTAACTGTGCACCGTTGCTATAGTTCGTCGCTTCTAAGCACCACGTGATGATCGGGTGTGATGGATTCTTACGTTCACATACAACGGGTGTAAGACAGTTTTACACAGCGAAAACACTTAGGGTTAACTTGACGAGCCTAGCATGTGCAGACATGGCCTCGGAACACAGAGACCGAAAGGTCGAACACGAGTCGTATGGAAGATACGATCAACATGAAGATGTTCACCGACGATGACTAGTCCATCTCACGTGATGATCGGACACGGGCTAGTCGACTCGGATCGTGTAACACTTAGATGACTAGAGGGATGTCTAATCTAAGTGGGAGTTCATAATTTGATTAGAACTTTATTATCATGAACTTAGTCTAAAACCTTTGCAAATATGTCTTGTAGATCAATGGCCAACGCTAATGTCAACATGAACTTCAACGCGTTCCTAGAGAAAACCAAGCTGAAAGATGATGGTAGCAACTATACGGACTGGGTCCGGAACCTGAGGATCATCCTCATAGCTGCCAGAAAGCAATATGTCCTAGAAGGACCGCTAGGTGACGCTCCCGTCCCAGAGAACCAAGACGTTATGAACGCTTGGCAAGCTCGTGCTGATGATTACTCCCTCGTTCAGTGCGGCATGCTTTACAGCTTAGAACCGGGGCTCCAAAAGCGTTTTGAGCACCACGGAGCATATGAGATGTTCGAAGAGCTGAAACTAGTTTTCCAAGCTCATGCCCGGGTCGAGAGATATGATGTCTCTGACAAGTTCTGCAGTTGTAAGATGGAGGAAAACAGTTCTGTCAGTGAGCACATCCTGAAGATGTCTGGGTTGCACAAACGTATGACCCAGCTGAACATAAACCTCCCAGATGAGGCGGTCATTGACAGAATCCTCCAGTCGCTCCCACCAAGCTACAAGAGCTTTGTGATGAACTACAACATGCAGGGGATGGTAAAGACCATTCCTGAAGTGTTCTCGATGCTGAAGTCAGCAGAGGCTGAAATCAAGAAAGAACATCAAGTGTTGATGGTCAATAAGACCACTAAGTTCAAGAAGGGCAAGGGTAAGAAGAACTTCAAGAAGGACGGCAAAGATGTTGCCGCGCCCGGTAAGCCTGTTGCCGGGAAGAAGTCAAAGAATGGACCCAAGCCTGAGACTGAGTGCTTTTATTGCAAGGGGAAGGGTCACTAGAAGCGGAACTGCCCCAAATACTTAGCGGATAAGAAGGCCGGCAACACCAAAGGTATATTTGATATACATGTGATTGATGTGCACCTTACCAGTACTCGTAGTAACTCCTGGGTATTTGATACCGGTGTCGTTGCTCATATTTGTAACTCACAGCAGGAGCTGCGGAATAAACGGAGACTGGCGAAGGACGAGGTGACTATGCGCGTCGGGAATGGTTCCAGAGTCGATGTGATCGCCGTCGGCACGCTGCCTCTACATTTACCTACGGGATTAGTTTTGAACCTTAATAATTGTTATTTAGTGCCATGTTTGAGCATGAACATTGTATCTGGATCTCGTTTAATACGAGATGGCTACTCATTTAAGTCTGAGAATAATGGTTGTTCGATTTATATGAGAGATATGTTTTATGGTCATGCTCCGATGGTCAATGGTTTATTCTTAATGAATCTCGAGCGTAATGTTACACATGTTCATAGTGTGGATGCCAAAAGATGTAAAGTTGATAACGATAGTCCCACATACTTGTGGCACTGCCGCCTTGGTCACATTGGTGTCAAGCGCATGAAGAAGCTCCATGCTGATGGACTTTTGGAGTCTCTTGATTATGAATCGTTTGACACATGCGAACCATGCCTCTTGGGCAAAATGACCAAGACTCCGTTCTCCGGAACAATGGAGCGAGCAACCAACTTGTTGGAAATCATACATACCGATGTGTGCGGTCCAATGAGCGTTGAGGCTCGCGGAGGATATCGTTATGTTCTCACTCTCACTGATGACTTGAGTAGATATGGGTATGTCTACTTAATGAAACACAAGTCTGAGACCTTTGAAAAGTTCAAGGAATTTCAGAGTGAGGTAGAGAATCAACGTGACCGAAAGATAAAATTCTTACGATCAGATCGTGGAGGAGAATACTTAAGTCACGAATTTGGTACACACTTAAGGAAATGTGGAATCGTTTCACAACTCACGCCGCCTGGAACACCTCAGCCAAACGGTGTGTCCGAACGTCGTAGTCGCACTCTATTGGATATGGTGCGGTCTATGATGTCTCTTACCGATTTACCGCTATCATTTTGGGGATACGCTCTAGAGACAGCTACATTCACTTTAAATAGGGCGCCGTCTAAATCCGTTGAGACGACACCGTATGAATTATGGTTTGGAAAGAAACCTAAGCTGTCGTTTCTAAAAGTTTGGGGATGCGATGCTTATGTCAAGAAACTTCAACCTGAAAAGCTCGAACCCAAGTCGGAAAAATGCGTATTCATAGGATACCCTAAGGAAACTGTCGGGTATACCTTCTACTTAAGATCCGAAGGCAAGATCTTTGTTGCCAAGAACGGATGCTTTCTGGAAAAAGAGTTTCTCTCGAAAGAAGTAAGTGGGAGGAAAGTAGAACTCGATGAAGTACTACCTCTTGAACGGGAAAGTGGTGCAGCGCAGGAAACCGTTCCTGTGATGCCCACACCAACTGAAGAGGAAAACAATGATGATGATCAAGGTACTTCGGATCAAGTTACTACTGAACTTCGTAGGTCCACAAGGACACGTTCCGCACTAGAGTGGTACGGCAACCCTGTCCTGGAAATCATGTTGTTAGACAACAATGAACCTTCGAACTATGAAGAAGCGATGACGGGCCCGGATTCCAACAAATGGCTTGAAGCCATGAAATCCGAGATAGAATCCATGTATGAAAACAAAGTATGGGCTTTGACAGACTTGCCCGATGATCGGCGAGCGATAGAAAACAAATGGATTTTTAAGAAGAAGACGGACGCGGATGGTAATGTTACCATCTATAAGGCTCGACTTGTCGCTAAGGGTTATCGACAAGTTCAAGGGATTGACTACGACGAGACTTTCTCTCCCGTAGCGAAGCTGAAGTCCGTCCGAATCATGTTAGCAATTGCCGCATACTATGATTATGAGATATGGCAGATGGACGTCAAAACGGCATTCCTTAACGGACATCTTAAGGAAGAGCTGTATATGATGCAGCCGGAAGGTTTTGTCGATCCTCGGAACGCTAACAAAGTATGCAAGCTCCAGTGATCCATTTATGGACTGGTGCAAGCATCTCGGAGTTGGAACATTCGCTTTGATGAGATGATCAAAGCGTTTGGGTTTGCGCAGACTTATGGAGAAGCCTGCGTTTACAAGAAAGTGAGTGGGAGCTCTGTAGCATTTCTCATATTATATGTAGATGACATACTCTTGATGGGAAATGATACGAAACTTCTGGATAGCATTAAGGCCTACTTGAACAAGTGTTTTTCAATGAAGGACCTTGGATAAGCTGCTTATATATTAGGCATCAAGATCTATAGAGATAGATCGAGACGCCTCATAGGTCTTTCACAAAGCACATACCTTGATAAGATTTTGAAGAGGTTCAAAATGGATCAGTCCAAGAAGGGGTTCCTGCCTATGTTACAAGGTGTGAGACTGAGCTCGGCTCAGTCACCGACCACGGCAAAAGATAAAGAAGAGATGAGTGTCATCCCCTATGCTTCAGCCATAGGATCTATTATGTATGCCATGCTGTGTACCAGACCCGATGTAAACCTTGCCGTAAGTTTGGTAGCAAGATACCAAAGTAATCCCGGCAAGGAACACTGGACAGCGGTCAAGAATATCCTGAAGTACCTGAAAAGGACGAAGGACATGTTTCTCGTTTATGGAGGAGACGAAGAGCTCGTCGTAAAGGGTTACGTCGACGCTAGCTTCGACTCAGATCTGGATGACTCTAAGTCTCAAACCGGATACGTGTATATGTTGAATGGTGGAGCAGTAAGCTGGTGCAGCTGCAAGCAGAGCGTCGTGGCGGGATCTACGTGTGAAGCGGAGTACATGGCAGCCTCGGAGGCAGCGCATGAAGCGATTTGGGTGAAGGAGTTCATCACCGACCTAGGAGTCATACCCAATGCGTCGGGGCCGATCAAACTCTTCTGTGACAACACTGGAGCTATTTCCCTTGCCAAGGAGCCCAGGTTTCACAAGAAGACCAGGCACATCAAGCGTCGTTTCAACTCCATCCGTAAAAATGTTCAAGATGGAGACATAGAGATTTGCAAAGTGCACACGGATCTGAATGTCGCAGATCCGCTGACTAAACCTCTCTCGCGTGCAAAACATGATCAACACCAGAACTCTATGGGTGTTCGATTCATCACAATGTAACTAGATTGGTGACTCTAGTGCAAGTGGGAGACTGTTGGAAATATGCCCTAGAGGCAATAATAAAAGTATTATTATATTTCAATGTTCATGATAATTGTCTTTTGTTCATGCTATAACTGTATTATCCGGAAATCGTAATACACGTGTGAATACTTAGACCACAATATGTCCCTGGTGAGCCTCTAGTTGACTAGCTCGTTGTGATCAACAGATAGTCATGGTTTCCTGACTATGGACATTGGATGTCGTTGATAACGGGATCACATCATTAGGAGAATGATGTGATGGACAAGACCCAATCCTAAGCATAGCATAAAAGATCGTGTAATTCGTTTTGCTAGAGCTTTGCCAATGTCAAGTATCTCTTCCTTCGACCATGAGATCGTGTAACTCCCGGATACCGTAAGAGTGCCTTGGGTGTATCAAACGTCACAACGTAACTGGGTGACTATAAAGGTGCACTACAGGTATCTCCGAAAGTATCTGTTGGTTGACACGGATCGAGACTGGGATTTGTCACTCCGTATGACAGAGAGGTATCTCTGGGCCCACTCGGTAATGCATCATCATAATGAGCTCAATGTGACCAAGGTGTTGGTCACGGGATCATGCATTATGGTACGGGTAAAGTGACTTGCCGGTAACGAGACTGAACAAGGTATTGGGATACCGACGATCGAGTCTCGGGCAAGTAACGTACCGATTGACAAAGGAAATTGTATACAGGGTTTGATCGAATCCTCGACATCGTGGTTCATCCGATGACAACATCGAGGAGCATGTGGGAGCCATCATGGGTATCCAGATCCCGCTGTTGGTTATTGACCTGAGAGCGTCTCGGTCATGTCTGCATGTCTCCCGAACCCGTAGGGTCTACACACTTAAGGTTCGGTGACGCTAGGGTTATTAGGAAGACTAGTATGTGACTACCGAATGTTGTTCGGAGTCCCGGATGGGATCCCGGACGTCACGAGGAGCTCCGGAAGGGTCCGGGGGTAAAGATTTATATATGGGAAGTTGTCAAACGGGCACCGGGAAGTTTCGGGGTCATACCGGTATTGTACCGGGGCCACCGAAAGGGTTCCAGGGGTCCACCGGGAGGGGCCACCCCTCCCGGGGGACCACATGGGCTGCGTGGGGCAGGGAGCCAGCCCCTGGTGGGCTGGGCGCACCCCCTCCCTTGGGCCCTTGCGCCTAGGGTTGAGGGGGGAACCCTAGAGGGGGCGCCCCCTTGGCTTGGGGGGCAAGCCACCCTCTCCCTTCTCCCCTTGGCCGCCGCCCCCCCTAGATGGGATCTAGAGGGGCCGGCCCCCTTCTCCCTTCCCCCTATAAATAGAGGGGTGAGGGGAGGGCAGCCGCACCACCCTCCAAGGCGCAGCCCTCCCCTCCCCAACACCTCTCCTCCTCCGTTGTGTGCTCGGCGAAGCCCTGTCGGAGTACTGCTTCTCCACCATCACCACGCCGTCGTGCTGCCGGTGGAGCTGTCTTCCTCAACCTCTCCTTTCCCCTTGCTGGATCAAGAAGGAGGAGACGTCTCCCGCCCCGTCCGTGTGTTGAACGCGGAGGTGCTGTCCGTTCAGCACTTGGTCATCGGTGATTCGAATCACGTCGAGTACGACTCCATCATCACCTTGCAAGCTTCCGCACGCGATCTACAAGTGGTATGTAGATGCAAACTCACTCCCTCGACTCGTTGCTTAGATGAACTCATAGATGGATCTTGGTGAAACCGTAGGAAAATTTTTAATTTTCTGCAACGTTCCCCAACACTGATGTACTACTTTATAAGGTCTTCGTGAATAATTAATAAAATGGTTGCATGCATCGTCCAGATGCAGAGATCGGGGATAATTCTCCTTAAAAAAAATCTAACATCAAGCTTTTTATTAAAAAATGCTTTTCTTAACCAAATTGTAATGTTCATGGACTAATTAGATCATGCAAAAACAAAAATAGACGAGGTGACATTGTGACTTATTAAGCACGCGGAACAATATAACTCAAACAACGGCGAGCGACGGACGACGAGGAATGAACTTACCATGATCTCGGCGATGACGCGCAGCTGGCGGAGCGGGCGGAGGGCGACGGCGAGGACGAGGCAGATCTGCAGGATGAGGAGCGGCAGCGAGAAGTGCAGCGGGTTGTCGCCCTGCCACACCCCCTCCGACGTCGACTTCAGCGGCCGATAGGACTGCACGTCATCGTCTGCCCCGCCGTGGCCGCGCGCCCGGCGCCATTCCCGGCAACATCATCTCGTCGCGCACTCACGGTGGCGCCGCGCGCGGCTGTGGCTGGCGTCTGACCGGAGACAGGGGGGAGTGAAACCCGTGTTAACCTCACACCACCCGTGTTTCCACTGTCCAGTATGTATGTGGCTGTGTCACCAGGTCTTCAAACCGTCTCTCTCTCTCACACGAGTTGAGCTTGGACAAATATAGCCGGTGAGCGGCCGGTGAGGTGATCGATGGAGCTCTGGACTCTGGAGATGATTAGATAAGAGAGCCAGTTAATCGTTGGGAGAAGTTATGATAAGCCTCTTCACCTGGCTCGCCCTTTCTTATTTATAGCCGGGCCATACCTGTAATACGACCACTTTTTTAAGCAAAATACTACTCCCTTCATTTCAAAATAGATGACTCAACTTTATACTAACTTTAGAAGATTTTCTGGCGTGGGCGCCTGAGAGGAGTGGAGTTTTTACAGTTAAGAGCGCTTATTGGCTTGCTGCACATCGATCCCTTCGTCGAGCTCTGTTGCGGATAGTAGCAGGAAAGTGTGGAAGCATATCTGGTCTTGTCCGGACCCGCCTAAGGTTAAGG
>NC_041389.1:683846392-683853232 GCF_002162155.2 Triticum dicoccoides | reverse complement strand
GCGCCGGCGCCGAAAAAACGGCCCAGTCGCGCCCCCAGGACGCCGAAAATCGCCGGTTCGGACCTTTTTTCCGCCCGGCGGTCACAGGCCGAACCCGGCGCGCTGGGGAGCCGTTGGGGGCTCCGGCGCTAGGGAAAAGCACGCCTGGCCCACACCGACAGGGGAAAAGTCAAGGTTTTCTTCCCCCGACTCGCCTCGCACCCCCCGCGCCCTCGGCCACCACTAGCTATATCCCGGCGACGGCCGCCGGCCTACTCCGCTAGATAGCCATTCCCCGCTGGAAAATAGCAGCGCTTCGCCGCGGCAGCCCCTCCCGCAGCAGCTGGTCGTTTCCGGCCGCGGAGGCGCGGTTTAACGGCGGGTACATGCCCACCGCGCGCAAGGTGTCCGGCGTTTTGACTGTCTCGGCGATGGACTCGGATGAGGAGTAAGAGCTCGCCGCTCTGCTGGAGGAGGAAGCCGCGGCCGATGTCCAGGAAGAAGAGCATCTGATGGTGCTCGCTGCCCTCGCCCAGCTGCTGGCGATCAATGAAAAGCCGCGTCGAGGTGGCTCGGCGCCGGGGTGGGTGAAAGCAAAGAACCGGCATCGTTTTGCAAGGCTACTGCATGCTCTACTCCGACTACTTCGCCGATGCTCCACTTCATGGCGAGAGAACATTTCGGTGCCGTTATCGGATGAGCCGAAAGCTCTTCCTCAGGATTGTGAATTCCATCCGGGAGTTCGACAACTACTTCAAGTGCAAGATGGATTGCACTAGCGCTCTTGGATTCACCTCCATCCAGAAGTGCACGACAGCGATGAGGATGCTTGCATATGGAGCTCCCAGTGATTCACTCCACGACTATGGGCGCATGGCCGAGTCCACCAGCATAGAGTGTTTCTACAAGTTCTGTCGGGCAGTGGTGGCAGTGTTTGGGCCACAATACTTGAGAACACCCAATGCGGAAGACACTGCTCGGATCCTAGCCCAGAATGCAGCAAGAGGATTTCCTGGGATGCTTGGAAGCATCGACTGCATGCATTGGCAATGGAAGAATTGTCCATTTGGTTGGCAGGGGATGTACAAAGGCGCCAAAGGCGGTTGCAGTGTGGTGCTTGAGGCGGTAGCCATACAGGACCTCTGGATTTGGCACTCCTTCTTTGGTATGCCAGGAACTCACAATGACATCAACGTGTTGCAGTGCTCTCCTGTTTTTGCCAAGCTCGTTGAGGGTCATTCTCCTCCGGTGAACTTCGAGATCAATGGGCACCAATACAACAAGGGGTACTATCTAGCTGACGGCATCTATCCAAGATGGTCGACATTTGTAAAGACGATCTCAAACCCTGTGGTAGGAGGCAAGAACGCCTGGTTTGCGAAGGTTCAGGAGGCTTGCAGGAAGGATGTCAAGCGGGCATTTGGTGTGCTCCAATCTCGATTCGCTGTTGTTCGATACCCCGCTCAGACCTGGTCGAAAGATCAAATGTGGGATATCATAACTTGCTGTGTCATCTTGCACAACATGATCATCGAGAGCGAGCAAGAAGACCCAGTGTTTGACACTGAACCATACTACAGGCAGGGTCCTCTAGCCGAAGTTGATCACCAGCTACCGGCAACTTGGACTGCCTATCTCAGTATGCGTCAGGAGATCCGAGACCCACAGGTGCATCATCAACTGCAGAAAGATCTGATTGAGCACCTATGGAGGCTCAAGGGGGACGCCGCGTGATGAAATACGAGTTTTTATTTGTTGAACTATATAATTTGTATTGAACTATTTGTTGTTGTAGTATTTTGTTGAAGTATTTGATTTTTCTGTGATGAAATATGTGATAAGGAATAATTGTGTTGATAATTGAACGCCGAGACACGGCGAAACCATGCCGAATATGGGCCTATTCTCGCCCATATGGGCCGTTTATTCGCCGAAATTGGGCTGCAAAGTGGGCCAATTTCGGCGCCTGGGGGCGAGCTGGGGGCGACGACTGGGCGCAAAACCGCCCCCAGCGCCGAGTGTATCGCCGGCTCGCCCCCAGGGGGCGATTTCTATGCGTCCTGGGGGGCCAACGGCTGGAGATGCCCTAAGTCGTTTGCTTGGCGATTAGCAACGAACTCTCTGGCGACGTGGAAGAACAAGAAGCAGAGAACCTTGGAGGAACGGGACACTTGCCCAGTCTGTGGTAGAGAAGTTGAGGACTCGTTTCATGTGTTTTGTGCATGTGATAATGCTCAGCAGCTTTCGTGTGCAATGGCGACGTTGTGGGAGCTGCCCAAACTCACAGATATAAAACGGCATGATGACTGGTTCATACAGGTAATCTGCGAAGCTGAAGTACAACAACATGTCCGTTTAATTATGTTCTTATGGAGAATTTGGCACGTCAGAAATGAAGTTGTCCATGCAAAGCCGGCTCCTCCTGTGGATGTATCTGCCCGGTTCTTGGAGAGTTATTTGAATTCTTTGGCAAGCTTGACCGCTAACCAAGATGCTGATTATGCCAAGGGCAACATAGTTCCTGCTCAGTGCCTCCTAGAATCGAGCGTGGTCCGTGATGTACAGATACAAAACATTAGCCCTTGGATCCCCCCAAGACAAGGAAGAGTGAAGCTAAATAGGGATGGTTCTGTCTTGAATGGTAATGCGGGAACTGGTATGGTTTTGCGGGATCATGTTGGAAATATTATCTTCAGCGCTTGCAGATTTGTTTGCGATTGTGAAGATGTACTCGAGTCTGAGATATTGGCCATCAAGGAGGGCATCAGTTTGGCGTTGCAATGGAGCTCTCTTCCTATAGATGTTGAGTCTGATTGTCTCGAGGCCGTCCAAATGGTTAAGGATGCGGGTCGCAACTTTTCAAGATATGCCTTTATGATTGAAGAGATCAAGCAAAGTATGGGGAATGTGACTCTTCTATTACTCATATCCGCCGCTCGGGCAATTGTGTTAGTCATGCCATGGCTAGTTTTGGTAGTGGGCAGGGGCGAACCATGGTTTGGCTCGGCTCAGCTCCTGATGAAGTCTTATGTATTGCCTCGCGAGATTGTAATCCCATATGATTGAGTAATAAAAGAGTTATTTCGAAAAAAAAAGTTGGGTAATCTATTTTGAAACGAATGGAGTAACATATTAATGGATTAAGTTTTAGGGGTGCTAGGCACCGGCGGACCGGCTAGGAACCGGGATCGGTGGCCTCCCCCACCGACTGATGCGCCGAATCAGGCCGATACTTCCTTCCCCTACCCCGCGACTCGCACCCTCCCCTGCTCCCATCTCCATCTCCCCAATCGCCCTGCTCCCAATCCTCATCTCGCGTGCCGCATACCTCGTGCAACATTCAACGCTTGCAGGTTGCAGCAACCTCAACAACGCCGACACCTTGTCACAAAGTCCCTGCGTCGCCGGTCATGACTCCGGCCACCGGAGTCGTAGCAAAGTTGTTTCACCTCCTAGGAGCAGCTCATGACGACATCCGGTCATAGCATCGGTCCGCAGGCGGTTGCGGCTCCATCTCCTACTGCGGCTGTAGCATCGGTGCTTGCCATTGCCCAACTCTGAGCGTAGGTGGTTGCAGTTACGCTGTGTGTGGTCGCAACATTGGTGGTCGCCGTTGCTAGCGTCGCGGCCCTGGTCGTAGGCATTTGTAGCTCTAGCCACAGGTACGTGCTGCACAGCTCGGGCGGTTGCAGCATCGATGGCACGCCATTCCAGCACCACCGCACGATGGTTCCAGCATCACCATGTGCCATCACTGGCTCACCACGAGTTTGCATCACCGAAGACACGCCGTTCCAGCACGAGCGCATGCCAGTTCTAACTGACGGATAGTGAGTCTTATTTTGGGAACGATGCTCGAGATGCCCTGATATGCTTTCCATTGTGTTTAGCCGACAAGGTAAGGTCAAACAAGCTTCTTTATATTGGAGTCAATCTACTGATATTGTTTATATATATAAGTATAACTTCTTTTTCGACAAAGGATGAATTTTATTACTCAAAATGAAGCATCAAGATAATACAAACACAGTGAGCACACACCCGGCCTCTGCATAGTTAGGATGCACACAGCCAACACTAACGCACACACACACAATACCGCCGGCAAATAGCAAAGTCATATAAGACCAAAGTTATGCCTAAGCGGAATAAAACCCCCGCCCTGAAGCATTCTAAGTCGCGATCGACAAACTACAACAATGACCATATCCGCACCAATCATCTCATGACACCACAAGGACATCGAGATTCTTCAACAACAACGCCTTCAGGAAGGGAGCGATGCTCGAGCACCGCCGTCACTGGGACCAACCACCAAATGGCAAAGTCCAGGTTTTCACCCTGAAGAAACTGTCCGAGAATCTCCGAGCAATGCCTTCAACAAGGTAACGACAGTGAAACATCGTCATTGCCAGATATAACCGACATGGGCCTGACCTAGGTTTTCACCCCAGAGCTCAAGACCGGGTACTCAAAAAGCACCACCACCGAAGTCAAGCATGTGTTGTCGCCACCACTTTTCCACGATCCTAGCAGCTACATGTGCTGGATTAGAAACCAACAGCCTCCGCTGCGCAACCATACCCTCTGCGTCAAGGCATCGTCCATAGATTACATAACACTGCCGAAGCAACCACTTGATCTTGGAGGGTATCACTCGCAAAGACTTTCCAGTCGCCCCTGCAGTCCGCCGTGAGGCCGCTGCCACGCCGGAGTGTTCATCCTGCCATCCTGGACACCGATTGCCACCTCGCAGCTTGAACACCATCGTGTATATCCGACCAAGCCTGAACTGCCGGTCGGACCTCACACGTACCAGTACCCGCAGCGCTGGAATCCTTTCGGAAGCGTGGTGGAGAGTCCCAATCCATCTAAGGACGAGGGCCTCACGCCATCACCTTCCTTGGCCAGATGCAAGCCGGACCACATCGGCTGCACATTGCAGTAGATGCCGGACATGCAACAGTCAAAGATCTGACACCTGATTGCATCTCTATTAGGCACTACCGCCCATGATGGATCGTGAATCTGCTTCGAGGACTCAACCAGCAAGGAGGCAAGCCAGCCAGTGCTGCGCCACCCTGCAACCAGGAGCCACCACGCCACCGGACGCCAAGCCCCGCCGGCAACCGACGGGTTGCGTCGATGCGCCGCCACGAACTGCTGCCCTGCAGCATGGGAGCCGCCGCGAGAAGACGCCCCGCCGTCGCCGTCGGCCGCAAGGGCTTCGCCCGGCGGCCTCCTCCGGCGACGGCGCGGCGGGAGAGTTGGTAGATCGGCTGGCGGCGCTAGGGTAGGGCGTGCGCCCGAGTCGCCCTGGGCTGGGCGACGCGGACGTGGGCTTGTGAGTCGAACATATATAAGTATAACTAAAGGCAGTTTGTGTAAAATGTGGGCTCCTTACCGGCGGGAGGGCTCCCTTTTTAGATGTCTCTATGAGTTTAAGTAGGATTTGTGTCCTAGTCAGAAAGACGAGGCGAGAGTGGCTTCCTGAAGATGGAATAAGGTTCTCTCCACCTAGCCTCCGTTCCGGTGGTGCTTCTAGCATCGTCAGAGAGTGTGTGGAGGTTTGCCTCTGACAAATCTTGTGGGATTCGGTTGGCATTTGTCTTCGATGGATCCACTTGGATCTGGTGTTTGTTTTTCTATTTTCGTGTGTCTACAAGTCGGATCCTTCCGATCTACATTTCTCTTCATCAATGGCAGTTGTTATTCTCGTGTGATGGTTCTTTAGGGCCTTACCACGACGACTTTCCGGCCGTCTACTACAACAAAATTTGCCCGGCTCCGGTGATGGAGGGGTTATGATGGCGGAGCGCCTTCGGCTCGCTCTAGTGTTTGTAATCATCGCTAGGTGGTCTAAGGACATGGATGTAATTTTTACTTCTGGTGTTACTTGTACTACCTTTGATAATTGATGAATAGATCAAAAGTTTTTTCGAAAAAAGCTGTGGTGGTAAATTGACCCCACAACTTCTACAAAATATTGCCACTGATATATGTGTTGGTGATATCAACAGAAAAATTCAAAACTTAGCCTATTCTCTCTATCAACATGATCTTTCCTTTTTTGTGTGATCCGGTAACGGAACAAAAAGTACCCCACACCTATTTCCCAAAAGAGGTGACCTTGGATTATTGAACCTGCTAGAGGAAGGTTCCCTTGAAGCGATGATCTCTAGCAAGCTTCTGTCAAAGAAATAATTCAAGCTTTTGACCGGGTCAATCAAGATAATTGTGACGAAACACTTATCTTTACTCTTATAAAAGACAGAGTTGGTGATGATGGTGTACCTGCCATCCTGCAATATAGGTCGTCCGATTTATATCTGATGGATAGGAAGGAAACTATGGCAATTTTACAAAAAGATACCCATATCTCTCTCCACATTTGCAAATAAGACCTTCCCTCGTTCATCCTTTTCTCTCACAAAATAAACTACTCATACAAATGCATCTTGATGTTCCGTGCAATGCACGGGCATCTTACTAGTAATAAAAAGAGATACGGGTATGAGGTCTCAATGCTTACAACCATGTATTTGTGTTGGGACCAAATATGATCTTAATTTGTGCGCTAGAAGTCACCCATCGAGATTCTGTGGAAACACATCAAGGAGATGATTTGTGGAATTCGTTGTATTCATTAGTCATTAGTAGCAATATCAGAGCGAATATCTCGGTTTTAATGAAACGTCTCGGTTTAAACAAAGGGTGAATGAGTGTAAAAATATCACTCATCACAATAGATAGAGCCTTGTTGGCCTCATGTTAGAGAAAACCTCAGTCAAAGACTATGTTAATAATTTCTTCACCAAGCAAAGGGATAGAGGGTTCTTCATTTTCTACATCAGGGGTGCA
>NC_041389.1:683826677-683846084 GCF_002162155.2 Triticum dicoccoides | reverse complement strand
GCGTATTGTACCGATTCTCCTCTACCAAGACACTCTGTACGCTCGGCATCACACGCAACTCTACCACGAGTGCTGCATTGAGGGCACTGTGGACTTCGTCTTCGGCGATGAGAGCGCACTGTTCCAGAAGTGCAGCATCATTGCACATCTTCCACTCAATAGACATGAAAAAACGCCATCACGGCTCAGGGGAGGCTAACGGCCGACGATAGTGGTTGGTTTTCATTCCAGTTGTGTGACGTGTCTACCGCCGGCAAGTTCACCCGACATTGCTCTGTGTTGGCGACTTACCTCGGTTCTTCATGGCAGGTCAACTCTCGTGTTGTGTTCTCGTAGTGCACCCCAAGGGCCTATTATACGACGAGTACAAGAGTGTTGGCGCCGGAGCTGATATATATGAGCGGCCACGTCAACTGGCTGGGTTATCACATCATCCAATAAGTATAGGAGGCCATCAAGTTCACACCTCGAAGCTTCATCCAGGTTGATGAGTCATGCCAATAAACATGGTCCATTTGTTCGGGTGGGGAGCGAATGACGCCCCTCATGCAAAAACAAGTATTACTGAGTTGAGGGGTATGCCCCCTGTTGGCTTGTGCGTAGCTCTGCCACTTCTTACTACACTCATCTGATTAGGAAAACATGCTCCATCTCTTTTGTTACGTGCATCTAAGAACATGTTCCATTTCCCTTATTGCTCAACTCACTCACCATGTTCATTTCATCAGCCAACTGTCTTTCTACTTGAAATCACAAGCAACACATAACTCACTCACCATGTCCCGTTTTCCTAGCTTGCATACTTGGGTTCTATCGGCAAAGAAAAGGGGCATTTGCAGATGTAGCGGGTGACGCGCTAGTGGCATTTGAAGATAACGACAAGTACATAATGATGGTGGATGCTCTTGTGGCTGCCCCACGGCCGCAAGACGAACCGCCACACGATCTATGTTAAGAAAGGTGTCTACAAGGTGGCGGAGCCAAGTTTCATCGTCGAGGACATGTGGAACATGATGTTGGCCGACAAAGGCATCAACGTGACCACCATATTTGGCGACCGGAGCCACGACGATGGCTATTATACTCGTCAAACGGGGAAGCTAAGTCAGTACGACGCATAATTAGTCTTAGTCGCTCGCTTTCATGCATGGATGCAATGATGGAGCGACGGCTGGACCAAACCAGGCTATGGTGGCCTTCCCAGCGCCCCAAAAAAGGGTGAAGAGTAGTGCTAAATTTGGGCCTGAGAACAAAATTTCAAAGGTATTTGTTAATCTGGCCCGCCCAGAGAAGTGCCAGCTCATGTTAGTGTTCGGCAGCCATTGATTAGGTCACCAAATGGTTATATGAAGATCAATGTTGACGGTGTAATAGGAGACATGGTGATAGGGGTGATGCGGCTGTTATTTGTCATGATCATCTGGGTAATTATATGGGTTCATCGACGTTCAATTTCATGGGCATTACCGACATGCCAACCTTGAAAACCCTAGCATGCCGTGAGGATTTGGCATTGGCCAATGATTTGAACATCTCCTGGGTCATTGTCTCTTCCGATTGCTCCATGGTGATAAAAGATATTGAGGCAAACCAAGGTGGAAGGCATGCGGCTATTATCCAGGAGATTTGTGCTAGTAAACTAGAATTTTCGGACTGTGATTTATGTATGAGAGAAGGTCTCGAAAATGTGGAGCGGTCGCTCCACATTGGAGCTGTCTCCAGAGTGGACGCGACTTCTCACTACCTCCGCCATTGAAGTGGCACGCCGGGCGAGGGCACCGCCTGCGACGCATCCCTGGTGTCCGCGCCTATTCAATGCTGGATACACGTTACTGGACGGGACGAAACTTATATCTACCACGCCCATTCAATGCCCGGCCGTCCGTATGCCGCCAATAAGCAGGCTCGGCACCCGAGAAACCCACTCCAGCGCCACGAATTGACAAACCCGGATGCCTGGCCTCACCGGAATCCCCTATTTAAAGGAGCCACACCCGACTAACTCCACACCACAACACAAGACACTCCACATCCTCCCTTGCACCACATCCGTCATTACTGCATGCGGCGAAGCTCTATGGGAGAGCCTTTCAACAGAGATGAAGCACGAAGTGGCCGCCCTTGCGGCCGCCTGGCAGAGCCGCCATGCCAGGCGGATCAAGATTGTCTTGCCGGCTAGGTTGCCCGAGGTCTCTGACGACGAGGATGACCCCACGATGGAGATGGGCTCCAACAACACTGCACCGAAGCATGTGCCCGTGCACGTCGGCTTTGCCATGGAGCAGGCACATGCACACTAAAACGCTGCCATGGCGGAGGTGCAGCCTGCGGGGGCGCCTATGTCGTTGTTCGAGCAGATGAAGGAGGAACATTGGTACAACATGCTCCTCCTGGAGCAACACTGGCTGGCAGAGGGCCAGATCTATGGCAAGCGCGCGAGCAAGGAGGCCGTGGCAGCTATGGCCGCGACAAACCCAACTTCGTCGCAATGCAGCGTGCGATCTACAAGGCTGACCGTGCTCAAGCCGCCGCTTGCTAGGAAGCGGCCGCCGCGGAGGCACAGCTGCAGGCGATCGTTGAGGAGAACAACGCTAGCTGCACCTCCTAAGCACCACCGACAAACTATCAGGCGACCCGGTGGGACGACGACAGTGTGTGTGCCAGCATTTCCGTCGTGGACCTCATGTCCACCGGAGACGGACAAGGTGCGGACTCCTCCGAGGATGATTAGGGCATGTGAGGCGGCAGGGTCTTGTGTCCCATGTGGGCCAGTCCGTCTCCCGTGTTATACTCTTTCTCGCGGAGACCGCGGCTTCACTTCATCGGTCTTATCGTCAGTGCTCATGGAGATGGCGGATGGACGAGGCGGTCACAGGAAGGGAACAACAAGGGCTTGGAAGGGCACCGCCTGCGACGCATACCCGGTGTCCGCGCCTATTCAATGCTGGATACGCGTTACTGGACGGGACGAAACATATATCTACCATGCCCATTCAATGCCGGCCGTCCGTATGCCGCCAATAAGCAGGCTCGGCACCCGAGAAACCCACTCCAGTGCCACGAATTGACAAACCCGGATGCCTGGCCTCACCGGAATCCCCTATTTAAAGGCAGCCACATCCGACTAACTCCACACCATAACACAAGACACTCCACATCCTCCCTTGCACCACATCCGTCATTACTGCCAGCGGCCGCCGTAGGTTTTTTTGTTCTAAATATTTGGAATGTAATGAAAGTCCACCGTGTTTGCATAAATGGCGTCCGATTTATATGAAATCTGTTGTGTTTGCACGAATTTTTTCCCGTTGGTTCATAAAGTTGTTAAATATATGGGGGCAACATTGGATGACGGCCTCTCGCATCGGTGTCTGTGGATTGATCCATCCTATCTGCGAACGGATGCATGAGAAAATTTACGGGCTCGCCGATGAAGATGCCCTTATATACATTAAAAAATGCTCTCCATTTCGGTGTGCAACAATATATCTGTATGTCATCACGTGTAACTTTGAATTTAACATTTGTTGTTTCGTGGGTTTTCTGCCCGTAAACTATGATCGTATCCATAAGAAGACCCACTTGTTTTTTTTTCAACACACGGTACATATGTAGACACTCATACATACACACATACACCCATCTCTATGAATGCATGCACGTATAACCTACCTTAGGCGTTCTAAGAGACTAAGCTGGCACATCATTTTGAGATACACGAAGTCATCACAGTTGTCTCCGTACCGACGACAACGTTTCTTTTCACTGAACGAACATTGCCAAAAACACTAAAATAAAACCAGAAAAATGCAAACACTAGTTCAAGTCCAGGACTTGAACCCACATAGGTTGGTTCCATCACAAAGAACCTAATCATCTGAGCTAGGCTCAGTTAACACGGATGGTCTTGTTGTTTTGGGGTTACTGTACCTGGCGATGGAAGTGAGCGTCGAGGAGTTGACGGTGATGGCGAGCTGCCGAACACATGTATGGAAGTTTATATTAGATGGGTGAATCAATTTATTTCTTCTTTTTGTGAGCCGCTATTGGCCATTGGGCACGCACCGTCCTTTCATAAACAGATCAGTTCAGTTACGTGGATGGCCAGCACGGCAGCACCCCATTTAATGGAGGACTGGACGTGTGTACTGGGCACTGGCTCTCAAAGTCTCAATGGTCCATATACTAGTTGCACCACGTGATGCACGTACGTTCGAGATAGATACGGCTCGACTGTACCATCCCTTGGCCATGAATTCACACGCGTGAAGATAATGTGGAACTCCACACCAGAAGAAAAAATGATAACGCGAGAACTCAACTTTTTCCCTCTATAAATAGAGACGAGCTAGGCAGCACATTTGACATCACATCTCTCTATAACTACTACTCTTCACCACACAGAGTAGCTGCTGTTGCGATGGCCTGTGCTCCATCTACGGTGAAGGTGGCCGCAATCTCCCTGCTGGTGATCCTCTGCGCCGGAACACAGCTTACGGCCGTGCATGGCCGTGGCCCAGCCCTCAACGTTGCGGATGGCGGTGAGGACGACGTCGGCGCGGCCCTGCTGCGGCTCGTGAAGCCCGCGTCGGCGGCGCTGGACGAGCTGGCCGAGAGGCTGCGTCAGGGCTGGCTTCAGTGCAGTGAATCGTGTCAGACTTGTAAGTTCGTTTGCGCATGCCAGAACTGTGAGTGTGACGGCCCGCCATCGGAGGAGAACGATAAGTGTGAGCGGGATTGCATCCGGGCAAGGGGCTGCGAATCATTGTGAACAAGACATGGTACTGCTGCTGCTGGTATGTGTTCTTGTGTGTGCACCGTGTATTCCAAAGTACTACTAGCTACTAAGTTCCAATCTGGTTGGTTGTGTAATAAGCGCCCGTGGGCCGGCCCTAGGAAGGCAGGCGTACGTACGTGCATGTGTGCGTTGTGGAGGCATGGCACAGTGAGTCGTTTCAGTTGTCCCTGGTGTGAACGTATTGTACGCGTCCCTTGATCTGTATAGGTTTTCCATCATGAGTTCATCTAAGCTGCGCCGGCTCCTCTGTTTCTTCCTACCCAGCAGCACCACCACCGACGTCCAACACCACAAACAGCAGTTCTCGTGCTCGTGAACGACCTCCTCCAGGCCGCTGGCGCCCACGGGCATCGCGCCTTCCTCTCCTTTGGGCGCAGCACTGAGCCTCTGTCGCGCGGCGATTCTGCACCGGTGGCTCTGCAGTTGTCGGTAGCAAATCTAGCTGCCAACCAAACTGTTGGAAAATTAGGCAACTTTAATGATTAATTTCAAAATATAAATCATGGTTAAAACAACAATTAAAATGCATTTGTCGAACATACTAGATGCACTAAGCATCATGAACAAAATCATCGCACATGTAACGACAACCATAATTAGAGTCTTGATTAGATCATAGCGCACATAGGGATCGTTTGTAGATGAAGTAATTGTTGATGCTGTGAACGTGATGTTGTTAACAGCGTTGTTGCTGAAGACCGGCCGAAGCAGATGTTGACGATGACGGCACGCAACAACACCTGAACTTGCAGGTAGACGACATGTGGTGAAGAACGCAAGCAGTCGCGCGAAGCGCATCCCAAAACCTAATTCGTCCTCTCCCATTCAAGGATCACAAGGTCAAGAGGTTCTGGAGACCTGCTCTCATGTTCGCTGGTGTACGGTGATATTTGGGATAAGAAAAATAAAAACCAAAAGAAAGTCATGCTCCTGTAATACCACAGCCAGATTTCGACAAACCATTCATTCATGCGCATGTCGCACGACCACACCCTTCGCTCTGGTATGGCAAGGGGAGCACATGTGTGATGTTTTCTTTCTCTCCTCATACCAATAACTTAGCGAAGTAGGGAGACTCCACTACATAAGTTGGTCTCCCACACCACCTCGACTAGTGGTATGGGACTAAAGGTTACATGCCCACTCTTGCCATTTAGTCATGGGTTTTTGAGATTTACTTAGGAATTTCTATAAATGTACATGGCCAAGCCCATTAATTCTAACAATCCCCACCGGATCTTAATTGTCCAATTAGTGATATGTATATTCTCACTACTTTTTTAATATACTAGTTTTTCAGCAGAGACTGATAAATTGAACTTTCGCTAGAGCTTTAAGCTGCATCCACCCATAACTTGAATAATGGACTATTTCTTGAATTGCAAGTTTTGTGCAAATAGATTCCACCTAAATTCATAACCAGTACCTGGCTGTTAGTAGCCCAGCCCACGGGTGGAGCATATATGTCGTACTCCCTGGTCTCGTCGTGAGCTTACTAGAGATCGCCGAAGTCTCATAGACTGCGACTTTAACACTTGGTCTCATATGGGTGTGTTCTCTCAAAACTGCTTTGTAGGACAACATCTTTGCTAAACATAGACAATAGAAACGCATTAAGACAGATTGTCAACCTGCCTTACAGCTCTAAGAGTTATGCATCTTCACATAAAGAGATCTATAAATTACTCTTCTCTTATAATAAATAGCTTGTTTTTCTCTGGTCCTAATTCACAATATCTCCGATCTCAAATATTGGGTTACTACTATGGCGTAACACATATGGGTCACATACCCATCTTCGTCGATGTATTATGTATCACAATTCGTCATAGTCCCTTTGTAAAGGGATCTGGAAGGTCTCTGTCTATTTGAATATATGTAACAATTATTATTATGGAGTTCTTCAATTTTCTGATAGACTTAAAACGTCCCTTGGCATGTGGTGAGGACTTCACATTATCCTTCAAATTTATTTTACAATAAATGTTTGATTGTCACAATTTATAAGAATAAGCTCACGCAGCCACTCTTCCTTAACACTTGATGCATCTAAAGAGTAAGTTCTGATTCCATCTTTTGTCCACACACCGTTCATCTTTTGTTATAAATTTTTTAGCAGTCTATAAAGCCTCATCAACATAGCAAAATCTTGTTGCATCATCAATCAATGTCATGAAATATCTCTTTCCATCTTTTGTCAACACACCATTCAACTTTGAATAGGGGGACTAGACATGAGTTGTGTCGCGGTCTGTCTTCTTATCGTTAGGGCGACTTCATTCTGAAGTTGAATAGCAATATCATCAGTTTGGGGTAACTATATGAATTTATCAACAAGAACTCAGTGGACGAGGGAATGATGATGGTACTAGACAAAGAGCGCAAGGTGCTGCTGGCGAAAGTAAGAAGGGCGTCAAATAGATTGTACATACTGAACATTGAACAGTCTGAACCAGTTTGCCTACTGTCGAAATTTTCAGAAATTCCTTTAGTTATGGCCTGCTCATTTTGCAGACATAAGCTTTCATGATCTACTGAAGGAATCAGATTGTGGTTGGCATGACAAGAAGTCTATTGAAAAGCAAGGGGCTGACTGGATAGTTTTTGGGTGAAGCAGTGTTCACTACCATTTATCTGTTGAAACGTGCACCAACAAATTGGGAGTGTTTGTGGTATCACACCTTATGAGGCGATGTACAAGGTAAAACAAAGTGTTGAGCACGTGTGCACATTTGGCTGCATCGGGCATGTGAAGAAAGTTGGTTGGTACCTCACAAAACTTGTCGATCGAAGTTCACAGATGACTCTGATCGGGTATGAACCAAACAGTAAGGCCTATAGGATGTTTCATCCTTGTGAAAAGAAATTGTGTGTCTTGAGATATTGTGTTCGAACAACATAGACAATAAGAATGGGCGTAGGGCGAAGCAGAGCAGAGGCTCGAAAGTTCCATAGTGGAGTCCAATGTGCATCTTGACGATGTAGACGCCATTGCCCAGCTGAAGCGTAATGTTCACCATCTATCAACAGAAAAGGGAAACCTGAAAAAGGAGATTTTCCCCCCCACTCCGATTGGTCCTTTTTTTCATCTCACCACCTACAGATTATTGGGGAACGTAGCATACAATTTCAAAAAAAATCCTACGCTAACGCAATATCTATCTAGGAGATGCATAGCAATGAGAGAAGAGAGTGTGTCTACGTATCCTCGTTGACCAAAAGCGGAAGCGTTTCACAACGCGGTTGGTGTAGTCGAACTTTCTTCACGATCCAACCGATCTAGTGCCGAACGGACGGCACCTCCGAGTTTAGCACACATGCGACTCGATGACGTCTCCTCCTTCTTTATCCAGCAAGCGGGAGAGGAGAAGTAGATGAGATCACAACCAACATGACAACGTGTTGGTGATGGTGGTGGTGGAGCACCGACAGCGCTTCGCTAAGCGTTGTTGGGACGAGGCGGTGGAACTACGGAGTAACGGGAGAGAGAGGGGCGCCAAGGGCTTGGCGTCTCCTCTTGGGGCACCCCCTCCCCTCTATATATAGGTGGAGGGGCATGGCAAATAGCCCCTCCAAGCCCTAGGGCGCAGCTAAGGGGGGGAGAACTTGGACTCCAAGTCCAATCCTATTCCTACTAGGACTCCTTCATTTTTTGCCTTCCCTAGCCACGGGCTTTTGAGGACTTGGTGAGCCTAGCCCAATAAGGCCAGGGCACCTCCCCGTAGCCCATGCTAGCCCTTGGGTCGTGGTGAACCCACTTGTGGACTTTCATACCCCTCTGAAATCCTCCGGAACCTTCTGGAAGCTTCCTGGTACAATACCGAAAAAACTGCACCATTTTTCGAAAGCCAAAATATGACTTCCTATATATAAATCTTTACCTCTCGGCCATTCAGAGACTCCTCGTAATGTCCGGGATCTCATCCGGGACTCCGGACAACATTTGGTTACCACTCATCAAATATCTCAATAGTACTCTAGCATCAACGAACGTTAAGCGTGCGACCCTGTGGGTTCGAGAACTATGTAGACATGACCGAGACACCTCTCCGGTCAATAAACAATAGCAGAACTTGGATTCTCATATTGGCTCCCACATATTCTACAAAGATCTTTATCGGTCGAACCGTTATGACAACATACGTTATTCCCTTTGTCATCGGTATGTTACTTGCCCGGGATTCGATCGTCGGTATTTTCATACCTAGTTCAATCTTGTTACCAGCAAGTCTCTTTGCTCGTTCCGTAATGCATCATCCCGCAACTAATTCATTAGTCACATTGCTTGCAAGGCTTCTTATGATGTGCATTGCCGAGAGGGCCCAGAGATACCTCTCCGATACTCGAAGTGACAAATCCTAATCTCGACTATGCCAACCCAACAAACACCTTCGGAAATACCTGCAGAGCATCTTTATAATCACCCAGTTACGTTGTGATGTTTGATATCACATAAGCCATTCCTCCGGTATCCGGGAGTTGCATAATCTCATAGTCGGAGAAATATGTATTTGACATGAAGAAAGCAATAGCAATAAAACTGAACGATCATTATGCTAAGCTAACGGGTCTTGTCCATCACATCATTCTCTAATGATGTGATCCCGTTCATCAAATGACAACACATGTCTATGGTTAGGAAACTTAACCATCTTTGATTAACGAGCTAGTCTAGTAGAGGCTTACTAGGGACACGGAGTTTTGTCTATGTATCCACACATGTATCAAGTTTCCGGTTAATACAATTCTAGCATGAAAATAAACATTTATCATGAAATAAGGAAATATAAAATAACAACTTTATTATTGCCTCTAGGGCATATTTCCTTCACAAATGCCTCGACAGCTCAGAGGAACGTCGCCTATACCACCTAGTGAAAGATTTGCTCGAAGAGGTGCCCGAAGCAGTCTTGTCAGGCTCATGTCTACACGAGGAAGAGGAACCCACATTTGTTGAAGAGACAGGTAAAGAAGGGGCATGGAGAGAAGCTATGGACTGAACTCGGGTCATTTAAGAGTAATGAAACCGGGGAGCTCACTGATCTACCAAAGGGACACAAAACAATTGGTTCTAAATGGATTTGAAACTGAAGAAAGATCTCGGTGGCAAGGTCATCAAACATAAAAGCAAGGCTAGGTGTGAAGGGCTATTGTTGAGAAACACTTAACCAATGTAGCAAGCAGTTATGTTCACACAAAGATTTTACACTCGATGAATTGTTACTTAATATCGCATCCGCGATCCAAAAGATTTACCAGTCATTCATACTCATAATTTTGTTATTATGCTTTCTCACTGGATACATTATGCTAATTTGTTTCTCCGATGATCCATCTATTCTGAGTTCAGTCTATCTGGGCCTATAGTGGACACTAGCAGGTAGTGCGCGGCGGCACTCCGCTCCATAAGGACTGATAAGCAATTTAGTTTTTTTTGTAATATTTGGTAAGTCGTCCCAAGATTTTGGTTCGTGGTAGAGTATTTCATAAAAGAAAGGGTACATCTATTTGGTACATACATAGGTGGTCTACAACATGTAGTGATAGTGGGTACTCGATGCAGAATTACGAAGCTCTAGTTCTCTTCCTATACCTATGATGTTGATCCTCCAGCCAGGTTTGTCTCTCTGATGTAGTGGTAGTGAAATAACTGGTGCTGGTCATAATAGACATATCATCACCAGCCAACCTATTCAAGCCGATCCACGCAAGCATGCCTCTTCCTCTTTGCTAGGTGAGTAATCTAAAGAATAGCAATACATACAACATTGTAATTCAATAGAAATCAGGTTAAGAAGCAATATATTCATTCAAAAGCAGCGAATTGTACACTTGAAATATCAATGAAGCACACATGTGCAATACAATGGAACAACCTCATGTTACCCGAAAGCGTTTGAAATTCTCTAATTATTATACCCCCCATTCTAACATTATTTTCTCGAACAACCTTTCTACCTGTCCCAGCCATATCATACATGCAAAAAACATACTTCAGTACATAGGCTGCTATAGCCAAATATGGACACCAGGTGTCCAATAATCAGGACCATAACATTATGACAGAGAAGAAATAGAAGTTGGACCTAGTCAATATGACTATCTCAATCTGAGACGAATGCTCTCTTTCTCTTCAGATTTACTGAATGTAGTTAGTACTGAAAACAGAGACCAATCTCTAGCATAATTCATATTTTTAACGAAGCATGTAGGTGAATAAAATCCAAGCTACTTCATGGAAATGAGTGGCTAGCTCAATACACAAGTGGAACTTGAATTTTAAGCTAAAGAAGAAACAAATGAACTCGGAAATTTGGAATAAACCATTGAGAACTCAAGTGAATGATCACACTTGAAGCCTGGGCCTTGGCAATTCAACATGAACATGCACTAGTAGAAAAGGGGGCAATGGTCCAGGCAGGGCCAGCCCATTAGTCCCGGTTCAGTTCAGAACCGGGACCAATGGGGGCACTGGACCCGGTTCGTGAGCCCCGGTGGCCGGCCGGGCCACGTGGGCCATTGGTCCCGGTTCGTCTGGACCTTTTGGTCCCGGTTGGTGGGATGAACTGGGACCAATGGTCCTCGCTCCTGGCCCACCACTATTGGTCCCGGTTGGAGGCTTGAATCGGGACCGAAGGCTGCCCTTTAGTCCCGGTTCGTGCCTCGAACCGGGACCAATGATATGCCTATATATACCCCTCGCCCGCGAGCAGAGCACTCCCACTGCTCTGTTTTTCGTCGCCGGCGAGGGGAGAGCTTTGTGGTGCTCTAGCTTACCTCCTATGCACATGAGGTGTTCGATGGAATGCCCGAGCCACACTACTTAAGCTTTCTCCTCTCCAAGCTTGACCTTCAAGCTCCATTTTCCTTAATATTTGTCTAGGTTTAGCGGTCCGTCACGTCCCGTCCCCGTCTTCACCGCCGTCGACCGCCCACGCCGATCTCGTCGCCGGCACCACCGTGGTGAGCCTCTTGTTCTTATCTTCTTTCTGAAAGGAAAAAAATTCTTACTTGTATGTTTATATAGATACTTGTATAATTTTCTTAATTTTATTATTGCATCTTATATAGTGCGATGGTTTTGGTATCCACCCCCGTCGACCCTCGTCATGTCTATGATTCGGATGTGGTATATATTATCTTTTCATAACTATTGGTTCATTTATTGTTTATGACAATTATGCCGACCAACGTGACATAGATTTTATTTATCTAGGAGGTTGTTGAACCGGAAATTCCAACCGACCCTATTGTCGAGAGGTTAAATTTAGTTGAAGAAGAAAACAATTTCTTGAAGGAAAAAATTAGAAAAATTGAGGAGGAGAAGATGATATTGGAGTTGCATGTTGCGGATGTCGTCGATGATCACAAGATCAAGATGGATGCAATGCGCTTGAAGATTAGAAAGATTAGAAAATATGCCATTCATACCGAGGCTTGGTATCATTATGCCGTTGGATCAGTTGTTACATCGGTTGCGATTATGATCGCATTTGTTTTCGCATTGAAATGTTTTACATAGTTTCAATGTATGGTTTAATTAATTTAGATGCACTGCAGAGCTTTATGTTGTTAGATGAGAACTATGTATGTACTTTGGTTTTAATGTGATGATGAACTTCTATTAATTTGGTCACTTAATTATCTATTCATGATGTTCTGTAATGATTTTTGACACACTTAATTATATATAATGCACGCAGATGAACCGGCAATGGATGTACGGTTCAAGACACACCTCCGAGTACATTAAGGGCGTGCATGATTTTCTCGAAGTGGCTGAGGCAAACAAGCAGAATGGTTTTATGTGTTGTCCATGCCCTATATGTAGGAATATGAAGTCTTACTCTAACCGGAAAATCCTCCACACCCACCTACTTTACAAGGGTTTCATGCCACACTATAATGTTTGGACGAGGCACGGAGAAATAGGGGTTATGATGGAAGACGGCGAAGAATAAGAGTATGATGACAACTATGTGCCCCCTGAATAGGAGATGCTACTGAACATCAAGAGGAACACCACGATATGCACGATGATGTTGCAACGGGCGAAGTTGCTGAAGATTAAGAGGAACCAGACGATGTGCCCGATGATGATGATCTCCGCCGGGTCATTGTTGATGCAAGGACGCAGTGCGAAAGTCAAAAAGAGAAGCTAAAGTTCGATCGCATGTTAGAGGACCACAAAAAAGGGTTGTACCCCAATTGCGAAGATGGCAACACAAAGCTCGGTACCGTACTGGAATTGTTGCAGTGGAAGGCAGAGAATGTTGTGCCTGACAAAGGATTTAAGAAGCTACTGAAAATATTGAAGAAGAAGCTTCCAAAGGATAACGAATTGCCCGACAGTACATACACAGCAAAGAAGGTCATATGACCTCTAGGATTGGAGGTGCAGAAGATACATGCATGCCCTAATGACTGCATCCTCTACCGCAGTGCGTACACAGATCTGAACGCATGCCCGGTATGCGGTGCATTACGGTATAAGATCAGACGAGATGACCTTGGTGATGTTGACGGCGAGCCCCCCAGGAAGAGGGTTCCTGCGAAGGTGATGTGGTATGCTCCTATAATACCACGGTTGAAACGTCTGTTCAGAAATGGAGAGCATGCCAAGTTGATGCGATGGCACAGTGAGGACCGTAAGAAAGACGAGAAGTTGAGAGCACCCGCTGACGGGTCGCAGTGAGAAAACTCGAGAGAAAGTACTGGGATGAGTTTGCAAGTGAGCCAAGGAACGTATGGTTTGCTTTAAGCGCGGATGGCATTAATCCTTTCGGGGAGCAGAGCAGCAATCACAACACCTGGCCCATGACTCTATGTATGTATAACCTTCCTCCTTGGATAAGCATGAAGCAGAAGTTCATTATGATGCCACTTCTCATCCAAGGCCCTAAGCAACCCGGCAACAATATTGATGTGTACCTAAGGCCATTAGTTGAAGAACTTTTACAGTTGTGGAATGGAAACGGTGTACGTACGTGGGATGAGCACAAACGGGAGGAATTTTACCTAAAGGCGTTGCTGTTCGTGACCATCAACGATTGGCCCGCTCTCAGTAACCTTTCAGGATAAACAAACAAGGGATACCATGCATGCACGCACTGTTTACTTGACACCGATAGTATATACCTGGCAAGCTGCAGGAAGAATGTGCACCTGGGCCATCGTCGATTTCTTCCGACCAACCATCAATGTCGAAAGAAAGGCAAGCATTTCAAAGGCGAGGCAGATCACCGGAAGAAGCCCGCCATGCGTACCGGTGATCACGTACTTGCTATGGTCAATGATTTACACGTAATCTTTGGAAAGGGTCCCGGCGGACTAGCTGTTCCGAGTGACGCTGGGGGACACGCACCCATGTGGAAGAAGAAATCTATATTTTGGGACCTACCCTACTGGAAAGACCTAGAGGTCCGCTCTTCGATCGACGTGATGCACGTGACGAAGAACCTTTGCGTGAACCTGCTAGGCTTCTTGGGCGTGTATGGGAAGACAAAAGATACAGCTGAGGCACGGGAGGACCTGCAACGTTTGCACGAAAAAGACGGCATGCCTCCAAAGCAGTATGAAGGTCCTGCCAGCTATGCTCTTACCAAAGAAAAGAAGGAAATCTTCTTTGAATGTCTGCTAAGTATGAAGGTCCCGACTGGCTTCTCGTCGAATATAAAATGAATAATAAATATGGCAGAGAAAAAGTTTCAGAACCTAAAGTCTCATGACTGCCACGTGATTATGACGCAACTGCTTCCGGTTGCATTGAGGGGGCTTCTACCGGAAAACGTCCGATTAGCCATTGTGAAGCTATGTGCATTCCTCAATGCAATCTCTCAGAAGGTGATCGATCCAGAAATCATACCAAGGCTAAGGAGTGATGTGGTGCAATGTCTTGTAAGTTTCGAGCTGGCGTTCCCACCATCCTTCTTCAATATCATGACGCACGTCCTAGTTCATCTAGTTGACGAGATTGTCATTCTGGGCCCCGTGTTTCTACACAATATGTACCCCTTTGAGAGGTTCATGGGAGTCCTAAAGAAATATGTCTGTAACCGCGCTAGGCCAGAAGGAAGCATCTCCATGGGCCATCAAACAGAGGATGTAATCGGGTTTTGTGTTGACTTCATTCCTGGCCTTAAGAAGATAGGTCTCCCTCAATCACGGTATGAGGGGAGACTGACTGGAAAAGGCACGCTTGGAAGGGACTCAATAATATGCAGGGACGGATATTCTTGGTCTCAAGCACACTACACAGTTCTACAGAACTCTACCTTGGTGACCCCGTATGTCGATGAACACAAGAATAGTTTGCGCTCCAAACACCCGGAGCAGTGCGACGACTGGATTACATGTGAACACATCAGGACTTTCAGCAGTTGGTTGGAAGCACGTCTTAGAGGTGACAACACTGTTTGTGATGAGCTGTACTTGTTGTCCACGGGACCATCTTCGACTGTTACGATTTGGAAAGGATACGAGATAAATGGGAATACATTTTACACGATTGACCAAGATCAAAAGAGCACCAACCAAAACAGCGGTGTCCGCTTTGATGCAACAACCGAGAGGGGAAAGGACACATATTATGGTTACATAGTGGACATATGGGAACTTGAGTACGGACATGATTTTAAGGTCTCTTTGTTTAAGTGCAAATGGGTCAATCTGTCAGGAGGCGGGGTACAGGTAGAGCCACAGTATGGAATGACAATAGTGGATCTGAAAAATCTTGGGTACACTGACGAACCGTTCGTCCTAGCCAATGATGTGGCACAGGTTATCTATGTGAAGGACATGTCTACCAGACCGAGAAAAAGAAAAGATAAGGAAGCGAATACATCATACGATGAGCCAAAACGCCACATAGTTCTTTCAGAAAAAAAGGACATCGTGGGAGTGGAGGGCAAGACACACATGTCTGAAGATTATGAAAAGTTTCATGAAATTCCTCCCTTCAAAGTCAAGGCTGACCCCAGCATCCTGATAAACGATGAAGCTTATCCATGGTTACGGCGCAATAAGCAAATGACACAAGCGAAGAAAAAGTGAAGACTTTCTCCCGCAACTATTATGATGATACCATGCCAACTTTGTAATAGACGAGTATGATACCATTATCCGTTTTGTACAAGCACATGCTATGTGGGTGAATTTATGATACCATCCCAACTTTCAACTTTTTCAGAGTTCATTTGAAATGCTTTAATGTCTTATGGTTCGGCCCTCGTAATAATTAAAAATAGCAACAATAAGTATTTTGTTGTAAGTAGAAACAAAATAAAATAAATAAAGCAAGAAAGAAAACAAAAAAACAAAAAAAGTGTTTTTAAATTTGAAAACTAATGACACTAACAGAAAGTTTATAATTTTTCTAAAACTAAAAGCAAAAAAGAATTAAAAAATAGAGCAAAAAACAAAATAAAATAAATAAAGCAGGAAAGAAAACAAAAAAACAAAAAAAGTATTTTCAAATTTGAAAACTAATGGCACTAACAGAAAGTTTATAATTTTTCTAAAACTAAAAGCAAAAATAATTAAAAAATAAAGCGAAAAACAAAAGAAAATAAATAATGCAGAAAACAAAACAAAAAAACTGGAAAGAAATAAAAATAGCAACAATAAGTAAAGAAAACAAAAAAACAAAAAAATGCCTCCTACTGGGCCTCACGGCTTGAATACGACTAGAAACCCTAGTATGGGCTAGGATTCAGGCCCGCGGTAGGCCCAGAAGGCCCATCAGGCAAAGCAATAGCAAGTAGGCCCGAAAGCCTGCGGTGGAGAGGAGCTCGAGAGGGGTGCGGCAGTGGGGCTTATAAACCACTGCGCGCCCCTCTCAACTAGCGAGGTGGGACTAAACTTTGGCCCCGACGCGGGCAGCACATGGGTCTTTGGTCCCGGTTGGTGGCACCAACCGGGACTAAAAGGAGAGCATTGGTCCCGGTTGGTGGCACCAACCGCTACCAAAGGCCGCCGCTTCCCGCCCTTTGGGCTGCCGAAAAAGAGGCCTTTGGTCCCGGTTGGTGGCACCAATCGGGACTAAAGGGTGCATTAGTTTCGGTTGGTGCCACCAACCGGGACTAAATGCTTTGCTATATAAGCAGCACTTAGCAGTTTTGCAGAGTTCATCACCACAGTTGCCCCCAGACGACGCCGAGCACATCGTCGCCGCCAGGCTGCCCCGACGCCGCCCGCCGCCCCCGCCGTCGTCGCCGACCGCGCCCTCGCCGTCGCCCGCGCCCTCGCCCGTCGCCATCGTCGCGCGTCGTCCCTGCCCCGCGCGCCGCCCCTGCCCGGCCGCGCGCCGCTCCTGCCCCGACGCCGTCGCGGCGCCACTCCCCGCGCCCCTGCTCGCCCCTGCTCGCCCCGACGCTACCCGCCGCGTGCTCCTCCCTCTGTGAGCACCGCGCCTCTGCAGCCCCGCCGCCGCCGTGCTATTTTTTATGCTATTTTTATGAGAGAATTCCTTATTTGACCCTTTCTTAAAGTTTGGTTCCCTATTTGACCCAAATAAAAAAAAATTCCCTATTTGACAGCAAAAGTAATTTCTGTTCCTTATATGACACTTCCGTCCATTTTAGACATTAACGGTGTTAAGTGTGAGGTGAAAAAACCATGTTGCCCCTGTAATTTTTTTGTACCCTGATCATCATCAATACAAAGAAGAGGTTGCTACACATCAACGCTACAGACCAAGGCAGGGTACACACACTCACGCATGCAAAGGGAGGACAGAGCATGCACGCATGCACATAGCACCCAACAAATACAGCACTCAGGCATTTACGCAAACAGTTGCTGGGCACGGCGAGGAAAGTGACGCCGACATATCTTCCGAGCTCCAGATTGCAGCACGCATGAGAGAAGAGGATCAGCATTAGTCGCTACCCCGTTCGTGCAAGCGCCGGCGCCCCAGTAAGTCACACGCCGGCCATACGCACGAACAAGCAAAGCAAGCACGTCAGCAGCCCTGCAAGCAAGCCACATGGCTATGTTCAACTACCGCAGCAGCCCTGCACGGGAGCGTGCATGCAGCACCAGGCTAGCAGCGCCGCTGGCTGCGCTGGTTGCTCTCTCCGCCGCGCGCTCTGGCCGGCCCCGCCGCTGCATCATGGCTCCGCCCCCCGCCACCCAGTATTCTATCTGGCTATGTTCAACTACCGCAGACGCATCTTTAATCGCTACTGCCATGAACCGCAGGCGATAACGGCGCCGTCCGCGATTCATGTAGACGCGCCATGTCCGGGTGGACGCCCAAGGCTGAGCCCGCCTCAATGCTGGAACATATCCACTCTGTAGCCGCATTCGCGAATGATGAACTAACCAAAATATTGGAGCATACATCCCTAAAACATGGATAAACCGTTTGCTTTTTTTTACTACAGTCAGGATAGTCACACAATACACTAGGGGCAAAATGGTTTTTTCACCTCACACTTAACACCGTTAGTGTCTAAAATGGACGGAAGTGTCATATAAGGAACAAAAATTACTTTTGTTGTCAAATAGAGAAGGAAATTTTATTTTGGGCCAAACAGGGAGCCAAATTTTAAGAAAGGGCCAAATAAGGAATTCTCTCATTTTTTATATGTTTTTAGATTCATATATGTACGTATGTACTTTTTAGATATATGTATTTTTCTATGTTTGTTCATATATGTATGTATGTATTTTTTACATGTTTTTTTATGTATGTATGTATTTTTTCAATTGTAATGATGTTTTAAAGTATACATTGCAAAAGTTAGATTTTTAGAAAAGTTTTATCTATATATGTTCTCTGATTTAGTACATTTTAGGTTAGTTTAATTTTTAGTAAAATTTTATATATCTAGCTAGGAAAGGAAGAAGAAGAAAAAGAATGAGAGGAAAAAGAAAAATAATTAAGAAGAGGAAGAAAGGAGAAGAAGAGGGGAGGAAGAAGAGGAGAAATAAATAAGAAGAAGAAAAAAAAGAAAAAAAAGAGGAGAAGAAGAAAGGAATAGAGGAGAAGAAGAAAAATAGATTCTATTTTTCTTCTTCTCCTCTATTCCTTTCTTCTTCTCCTCTTTTTTTCTTCTTCTTCCTTCTTCCTTCTTCCTCTTTTCTTCCTTTTCCTTATTTTCCTTTCTCAAGGAAGAAGAAGAACAAGAAGAGTAGTAGAAGAAGAAAGGAATAGAGGAGAAAGAAGAAACTTCAACACGAGGGGGGGGGTACCGATACCGGCCCCCTCCCCGATAACATTATTTTCCCATGTATATGTATGTCGCGTCATTGTCGATATAACCCCCTCGAGATAACTTCGACATGAGGGGTGATCGATATATATACCCCCTCTCGACCGTGATAACTTATACAACGGCAGCACCCCCCCTCGGCCCTCTCGCTCGACCAAAACTCTCGAGAACACCCAAACCCTAGAGAGAAAACAATGTTGGTCTCCTACCCCCTCCCTCCGCGCCCCTACCCGACAAATTAACTCTCTCGAGGCCACCCAAATTTACCAAGTTAAAAGAGCGTTGTCGTCGAGGCCACCCCAAACCCTTGAAGCGTTGTGTCGAGGCGACCCCAAACCCTAGGGAAGCAGCGTCGAGGCCACTAACATGATTCCTTATTGTGATTAACTAGCT
>NC_041389.1:683821971-683826273 GCF_002162155.2 Triticum dicoccoides | reverse complement strand
AATAATAATTGACATGTTGTAAATATTTGCAGAAACTATGGAGCACTCCTGAGACGAAGAAACAGAAGCGATGTTGGGGGACATAATCGCAAATGGAAGTGATGAAGTTGTGTCATTTCTCCTCGACACCGATGGTCAGCTGGAAGAACTGGGTGAAGAAGAGGACTATGTTCATGATGGCTTCGGCCCATTAATGCCGGTACAAGAAGAGGACCATGTTCATGATGGCTCCGATGACACAATGGAGGTACAAGAAGAAGACCGTGCTGACTGCTCCGGTGACCGAACTGAGTCCGGCCAGGTATATATATATTAGTTAAGCCCATGCTGACTAGTTAATTGATGCTTCCATTGTTTTGGTATATGTACACATATTAGTTACTCTCGTCTTTCTTCCTTATAATTTCTAGCCCTTCGGATCGAGCACAACTTCGGTAAGGAGACGAGGCCCGAAGAAAAAGTTGAGCTCGGATGAAAAGTTTGAGATCATAGAAATTGTGCCCGACGGCGAACCGATTGAACCCATCCGGACAAGGAAGGCATTTTCTGCTCAGTGCGGGGTTCTTGTTAGGGACAAGATCCCGATCAGCATCCAGCAATGGTATAAGCCTAAGGAGGAAGACCCTGAGGTGTCTTATGTCAATGATATGCAGAAAGAAGATCTTTGGACTCAGCCGAAGGCAAATTTCACCCTACCGCCAGAGGAAGATCCGAAGAAGCCAGTTAAAGAGCAATTAATCAAGTCTTGTGCTCTTAATAAGATGGCAACCCTAATGAGGAGGTGGAGGAAAGAGCTGAACCAGTTTGTCGAAAAAAAAGACACCAAAATTCATCGGCAAATATGAGAAGATCAAAGATCACTGGCCTGCATTTGTGGCCCACAAGACATCGGAAAAGAGTAAGAAGATGTCGGCGACAAACAAGAAAAATGCTGCGAAGAAGAAGCTTCACCATCGCACGGGGTCAGGTGGCTACCTCAAAGCCCGGCCTAAGTGGTCCAAGGCTGAGCATGATCTGCTTGAAAAAGGAATCGAACCAGAGACAATGTACTGGCCATACCGTTGCCGGACTTGGTTCTTCGGGGCTGGCGGAACCTTGGACCCTGTAACAGGGAAGTGCCATTGGACAGACGAGCAACTCCAAATACCAGTCAAGAACCTTCGACACTATATCGATGCAGCGCAGCGAGGGACGTTCGTTCCAAACAGGGAGAAGGACGAGCTCACAATGGCCCTTGGGAATCCTGAGCACCCTGGACGGACACGAGGCACGCCAGGCTCCATTCCATGGAAGGTTGGTTTTCCGGACGCAGGGGGTTACAAAACCCACGAGAGGAGGAAGAAACTGGAGCAGGGCCAACTGCAGGCGCTGCGTTAAAGGGTAATGGGGCTAGAGGAACGAGAAGTAGTAGATCGCAGCAAACGACCTGCCGAAGCTTCCCCCGAAGCTACCCCGCCATCTCAGCGGAGAAGCAGCGTGGCTTCCACCGAGCTGCTTCAGCCGGAGCATGTCTTGACGGCTCCTGCCAGCTATCCCGTGGATGATATCACGGAGTCTCACAATTGCCACATTATGGCGCGATGGATGAATTTGAAGGTCAAGGCGGCTGTTGGCTCTGTTTATCTTAGTGGACCCAGCACAACTTATCACTGCCAGCCGATTCCAGAAGGATATGCTAAGGTGATGGTGGATGAAATAACGGAGGGATTTGAGGACCTCCTGCTTGACCACCCTATCGGTGAAGGGGAGAGTAGGTTGGGTTCTGCTCTGAAGACTCCATGCCTATGGCGGAAGGAGCTCATCAACCTTCCGAACTGGACGCCTCTGCCTCCTCCTCCTCCTCCGGCGAGTCAGGGCACTCTGCCTCCTCCATCGCCTCCTCCTCCGGCGAGTGATGATCAGGGCATGCGTGGCGGCACTCCGCCTCCTTCTCCGGCGCGTGGCGGCACTCCGCCTCCTTCTCCGCCTGCACCGGCGCTCCCGAGCAGCCAGCAGCCTCCTCCTTCTCCGCCTCGCTAGCAAGGGCGGAAGAGACCCACCGCCGCCCCGGCTGCTCCGGCGCGTCGTAGTCCTTCTCCTCCGCCTTGTAAGCAAGCACGAAAGAAGACAGATGTCGCAGCCGCTCCGTCTACTCCGGCGTCTAGCAGCACAACCAGAGGCGGAAGGCAATACAGATACGGTCCACCTCTCAAGCCTCTAGAGAAGTTACCGTACGAGAGGACTGAGGAGGAAAACGATACGATCGGGCGGACCCACGTGAAGGAGTTCTTTGAAGGGGTGAAAGACAAGAGACATCCACCTCCGGAGGAGAAGGTAGATCCGGTGAAAGCAAAGCACACTCTCGATGCCCTGAGGAAACCGGCAAAGTCTCCGCTGAGAACCAACTATGAGAGCATTACTGAACAGACATATCTCCAAGCGGAGCGGTCGGGAAGTACTGTCAGACATCAAAGAGCAAGAGAACGAGCAGCTGCAAAAAAAATTGACAGCTCGGCGAACAAGCAAACCAATCGTGCCCCCCGCTCAATGTGTCTAGCGGCAACATCGTCGCTAATGTTTCGGGGATGGTGTCCGGTTATGGCAATCTACAAGATTACCTGCCTAACGATGCACTTCCTGATTTCATGGAGGTGGAGGAACACAGATACGAGTACGGGAAGCCTCTCGTCAAAGATGAAAAATCTCTAACAACGATGATGCGAAGATTCCATAATTGGTACATGAAAACCTGCATAGAGTCTGGGGGGACGAATACTTTGTATCTGAGAATTAAAGAGGAGCACGACCTTGTTGGAAATGATCTGTTGCCTGTTCCATTTGAGGAATTCTTCGAGTTCTTCAATCAAAAGGCCCTCGATAAATTAACAGTCTTTTGCTACTGCCTGTAAGTACTATTTCTGTCATTAAGTCTCTATATATAGCTCGGCTCTTTCATTGCATGTATTTATAATTAATTATCCTCAATATATTATGCAGATTGAAGATCGTCGAGTGCAAAAACAAGAAATTTATGATATTGGGTTCATTAACACAAATATCATAGATGTATTTCTGGTTGAAAAGCACGTCAAAGAGGCCGAGGACAACTTGCTACAATCATTGATCAAAAATCAAAACAAAGATACCATACTCTTTCCTTATAACGGCAAGTGAGTGTTACTGTCGTGTGCATATTTGGTTTCCCTTATTACTCGAGCGAGGTTATAGTAATGTAATTGATGAGTTATGCATGCATGCGCAGGTACCACTATATTCTTCTAGAGATTAAGCTTGAGTGTGGACTAGTAACCGTCTTAGACTCGAGATGGAAAGATCCCAAAACCTATGCGGACATGACTGAAATGCTCAGCAAGTAAGTTCAATCGATCATTATCGCACCATATCGGCAACTTTTTGTTCATTTCCTGATATCTCAAGTAATAATAATTATTTTCTTTGTCTTGCAGGGTTTGGAAACAGTTCACCGCTAAAGCTCCGGGACTGCCGAAGGAGCTGCGATATACATACCCGAAAGTAAGTACTACTGGCTAGCTAGTTGCGCGCATCTCCCATTGATTCTATAGCTATACTTTCATCAATGCCATTTATAATGCTTCATTATCAGTTTGATTGACCTCTATTTCTCGTAAAGTGCTTGTGGCAGGAACAAGGGAATGATTTTTGTGGATACTACGTGTGCGAGTTCATCCACACCGCGACTTTGAAAAACAAGCGGGGCTACTCTCAAAGACAATATGAAGTGCGTAAGCAATAATATTCAGAATTTCATTTTATTACACCATCATTTCTGTTGAATTTCATTCATATATATGTATTAATTAACCCCCTTCTTCAAATTAGACGTGGCAGATGCGGAATGAACTCCTAGAACCAGATCGCATGAAAGCAATTCAAGAGGAATTGGCGGGATTCTTTCTTGACCACGTCATCAACAAAGCCGGAGAATACCATGCGGAAGTTGATTTCAATTGCTAGGGGACTGTAATTGAGAGATCTTACATATTGTACATGTATGTAGCCAGTAGCGTCGGATACATGATACAAAAACTTGTTGTTCAACCAATCTCTCGAAGAAGGAGAGGTCAATCAATCATTTCTCTCAGTATGCATGACGAACTTCTGTACTCAATGGTTCCCTTCATTTTCTTACTAGCTAGCGTGTCGAGGGTTATATGTATATAGTACGTAGCGTCGACCAAGCACGGACATAAGAGAGGACACTTCTCTCTATTAATTAGCTAGCTAACACAATATATGAAACACCTAAATTAACCCCCCAAAACCCCCAACCCCCCCCCCCTT
>NC_041389.1:683770490-683821804 GCF_002162155.2 Triticum dicoccoides | reverse complement strand
AATGCTAACGCGTGGATGCCTTTTGTTCCCGGTTGGTGCCACCAACCAGTTGGTGCCACCAACCGGGACCAAAGGCCCCCCTGCCTGGGGTCGGCGCACCGGCCACGTGGAGGACCATCTGTCCCGGTTCGTGTTTGAACCGAGACTAATGGGTGCAGGTATTAGTAACGATCCATTAGTCCCGGTTCACGAACCGGGACTAAAGGCCCTTACGAACCGGGTCTAATAGGTGTTTTTCTACTAGTGATGTCTTCTCTGCCTACCAAGAAACTGCAATGTTTCAATCATTTTCTTGTTGGCTACAAATTCTGCACCTAGACACTGGAAACATAGAAGGGAAGGGACAACACAAACATAGCAAATAACAAGGATATACGTTGGTTGAAAGGGAAGCAAGGAAATGACATCTACTATGGCCTAGTTTTGGAGACCATTAATCAGTTAACCAAATAGAAAAATATTGACATAGTATCTCTACTCCTAATATAGCAGTTGGTGAATAGTCTTCCGGTTTTTTTTCGTTGGTTTTTTATCATCTATCCCCTCCCTTCGCTGGTTTTTCTTCGTCTAACGCCCCGCCCACGTTACGTCACAGATCTAACGCCAAAAAAACGCCCGATCGATGCGTCGTGCCCAGATCTGATCTTCCGCCGCCGTCGGCCTCTCCTTCGCTCGCCCGATCCATCCCCTCGCCCCGCCGGACATCATTGCCTTTGCCGCTGCCGATCCTAAGTTTTGCCTCCGCCGCCCTTCAGCGGACGGCGCCCGCGTTGCCGTTTTGGAGGCGCCGCCGATCACGCACAGGAACCGACGGCGCCGCATTCCCTTCTGGACACTGCCGGGGCTGATCCCAGTTTCCCAGTTCCTGGGTAGGTATTACAACGGTTGCGCTTACAGTACATACTTTCAACAGATCCGCGCATTGGTTCTGTCTTACATCCATTGTTGAAATATCCACAAATTGATTCTGTCTTACATCCATTGTTTCAAATACATCGAATGCATTGACATCCGACTTTCGCTCCTGGACACCCAGACAGGATGCATGATCTGCATGGCATTGATTTATTTCTTCAGTATCTAGACAGCATAAGAGTTTTACTTGGATAATCAAGTATTTAGACTTTGCATGGGAACTCAAGTCAAAAAAAGCAATCCAGTTCCTTTTAACATTACAATGCTTTCATTCATCAAACTGGAACCATTCAGTAATCACCATGATTTAGCACCCCCCAAAATACATCTGATCTAGCATATATGCATAGGTATGAATAACAGGATGAGAGAAGTATCCATTCCACATAGAAGAGCACTACAAGATGTACACACAACTGCATAGAGTGTACCTGAGATGCTCTCGACAGCTCCAATTGAGGTGCAGTGCAGGCTGGTGGGCCGTTCTCGACTCATCCCTAACAGAGCCTAACACCGCATGGAGAAGAGAACACCCCAGCCGCGACATCTACCCAGCTTTCATGTGTGCCAAAAAACTGTGTAACAAATTAAAAATATGGTAAAGAGCCTGCAAATTGCTCGAGCTTTCTGATCAGTTTGTGACAAATGGGTGTCATTGTCATAAAACTCATCATTCATAAACTGTACCTTCAAATGTCTCACTGCTCCCTGATAGTACATTGACCATCTTCTAATGGGTCTCACTGCTCCCTGAAAGTACATTTGAATGCGTCAAAAAATATCAAGCCTATATATACAATTAGATGTGAGTGTAACACCAGCATTTAAAGTAGCATGCATGCACATGACTGATTATGCAAGCACCACATACAATAGATAAGAGTGAGTGTATCATCTTAGCATGGCGGCAATTTTAGTGTTTATTAATTGTTTTCCTTTCTGATTTTGCTGTTTTTGAAGATTTAATGCGTAGATGCCGGTTAGGACACAAACCATTATGATGCATCAAGTTTTGGATTGAGAAATCTGTGGAATGTTTGTCAAAATATAATGTTTGGCTATATTGTTCCTTTTGAAATAGAATAGAAAGAACAAATGCATAGAGAACCAATCAGTTTATATATGCAAATACATAGAGAACAATGTCTTCTACATTCTAATTGAAATTTCTGCATATCAGGAAGAAAACAAGAATAAACTTGGCAAAAAGCATTTCATAGATTTTAGTGTTTACAAAATCTGTGCTTACAGGTACGTATGGGGAATCCACAAAGCAAAGCAGCAGAAAGTATGACACCGACGGATGTACCTCCAGGTATATATTAACCTAAAAATCTTGCTATACATGTCAAGCTAGATCCCAATTGTGATTTCATGTCATGAAGTGGTTGCAGATGAGTTGGTTGGGACATATGATGTTGAGAACTACCCAAATACCCCAATTATGCCAGTTGGGTCCAGACCGCTACCTGTTGTTCCGCATAATGAGATGGATGGGACAATATTTGATGATGATAACCCTATTATTCAAGGTATGAGACTGTGCGGAGAGAGTACCCATAAATTTAGTGTCTGAATTTGATTAACTGTATTTCGGTTACTTGTATGAACCAGCTTCAGATCGGGATATAACAAGTCAAACCGCACAGCCGGTTGTTCCCCAACACACTAATGGTGATATCACATATGTTCAGCCGCCTTCCGATATGGTCTCAGGTGAGAATTAAACATAAAGAATAATCGACGCATTTCGGTTAGCAGTAAACTAAACTATCGGTTATTTTTTCATCAAGCAGACAAACCGGCTAGCTCATTCATATTGAATAAGGCTTCGTTTGTGCCTCTCAGTTCTATCTCAAATGAGTCTGCCACAGCCGCAGCACAAAGTGTAAATGGTATTACCTGATTCTACTTAATTTGTGAACCTTATCATGCTTTATGTTTTTATCTTGCATATGTACAAAAATCATGTTGCTCTTCTGTTGCGACAGAGACTCCTGAGTTGTCTCGTATAGATGGAAGAAGACAAGTATACATTAATGCAGCTGCTCATGTTTTACCGGCATCCGACTCAACATCCGAGAAGATGACTACACGATCTAGCAGCTATGTCCACAATCAAACTAAGAAAGTTATCTACTCTGATGAAATAAAGCAGCAGATAAACGCCAAGAGGCGAGCTGCTTATCGGAAGAAAAAAGATGAGGAAGCTACGAAACTACATCATGAATATCAATCTTCCGTTTCAATGTCTGGTATGTTTCTTTGATTATTAAATATTATTAGTAACCATTAATACAATGTGCATTCCTAGATTCATTTCTCTCACATCTTGATGTTTCACTCAGTATTTGACAAGAGGGACCTAATAAACAATCGGAGACGGGCATCGTATCGTAAGAGCAAATCGGACGCTGGCGAAAACAAGGAGACATTTATGGCTCCGATTCGTGGTGGACATCGAAAGAAAAATGAGAATGCCGCCAACAATCATCTCCATGAACATCTCCCTGCCCTTCACTTAGCAGGTACGAGTATGCTATATTACAGCAGTATGACACCTTCAAGGAAACAAGATGTATCTAATATGTCCGGTTGAGCGCTCCGAGTCAGAAGTATCGCCAAGTTATAGTTTTTCTTGTAGCAGTTGCTATACATATCTTCATATTTCAGGATTGTGAAAACATTTGATGAAGTGGTTGCAGATAAGACAGAGGAATCCTTTGATGGTGATAACTACCAATGGATGATAAGTATGTGTGATGGAACAACCCCGCAACCGGTTGTACCCCAACAAACTGATGTTGATATCACATATGTTCATGGGCCTTCCCATTTGATATCAGGTGTGTATTAAACATAATTAAGAATCGATGCTTAACTATACAAAATTCACGTCGTTGTTTTATTAGTATTTCAAATAACCACATCCAGAATGTTGGAAACATACTCTACCGTGTGTGCTAAGTTAATTAATTTTCCGTTGAAATATTTCTGCCTTCATAATGTATTTTTTGTTATGTACGCTGAAAATAACATACTGAAACAAGACAACGTTGTACTAAAAATGTAAAATAAGATATTCTAAAACTAACAAACGTTTTGTCCATACAAACAGCTATTTAATAACAGAATCGTCTGGTGTGTAAAATTATAATTAATTATGAAATTATAGGCAGATATTTCGCGAATCTCTGATATCCTGTCACTAAAACAATACGTGCATGTTAACTATCTTATTTGCTTCCTTTATAAAAAAATTCCTATTCGGTTTATCAGGAATGAAATCTTAAGACAGGATATCTTTTTTGTCTTGTAATCATATAGTAGGTTTTACTCACCGAATCGCAAAATTGATCCTATTAATTAATATTGATCGTGACCAAATCGGTGGATTTGATTACCGATTTCCTAATCAGAGCTTCCTATAAACGCTTATATATTGATCAACCGTTCGAGCGACCTTACCAGACCTCTCTTGAACAAGTTAAACTATTTCTTGACACTCCATCCTCCTCTCACATGGCGTCATCCAACAGTTCAATTCGCTTCAGCGATGATGCTGTTGAGGATATTCGTTGGCAGGAAGATCTCGGTGTACTGGAAGATGATGACAGCACTACGCCTATGCTTCCCTTTGCTGAGGGTAACACGCCAAAGTCAAAATGTCTTAGGATGCATAATCACGTCGAGCCTATTAGTAGTAGTTATCCCGTTAGGAAAGAATGTTTGGGGGACGGTTGGGCTACTACAAACGATCAAATTCTGCAGGCAACCAAGGAGAGCAACAAGCTCATGCAAACTCTCGTAAAGAAGATCGAGAAGTTGGAATATATGGTTGTGAAGCACATGCAAGCATGTGACAAGAAGATGGAAATGCCTTGAAAAGAGAAATCATGAGGAGTTATACATTATTCTTTACAGCTTTTTATGTTTTATGTTTGAACGCTCCTTAAGAGCATTTTGCATTGTAATCGATTTGGAGTCAAACTATGGAAGTATGAATAAAGAACATACATTGTTTCATGCTTGGTTTCTTACTCTCTGTTTTTGATCTTCCCTTTGATTTTTGTCGCCTAACATGCTATGTTTTTCTTTTTCTTATATGAATACACGGAGAGCAACAAGTTGATGCAAACTCTCATAAAGAACAGATATTTATCTTGTTCTTATATGAATACACGCTACCATCGAAATTGTGACTATTCTAAAATGCCCGTAAAATAGTGTTGCAAAGTAACACAACGACGTCTCATCACATGTACTAAAAACAAATATCCTGGGATATTATAAATAAACAGATAGTGTAATCAAAGCTGAGTAAACAATTGATTTTTTAATTGATTACATGTTTGTAATTAATGCTAATATTTTTAATCGATGAAATATTAGTGAATCCATGGTAATAATATTAATTGCGTGAATATAACTAAATACAAACTGAGTAAATAATCGATATTTAATTGATTACATGTTTGTAATTAATGGTAATATATTTATTGCGTGAATACACTTACCTTCACGCACTATCACCTTAATTATTACTATATATATCCAATTATTGCGTTTCTAACTAAAGATCTGAAGTCATCATTAGGAGTAGAGATATAGCGTATTAACAGGCGAAAAGGAATCATTGATACTAGTGAGATAATTGACATGATTTTTATCAGATTTAGAATCTCAAATATCTATAAATAATTAATTGATTCAAAAAGTTTTAGCAATAAATATTTTGTTGCCAAAGAACACTCATAACTTACTATTTATAATCATTTCGATATTGGAGTGTTCTTTTCGCTATACGGCCACATGCAAATATTGAAAGAATTTTGATTTTCCCACCTATGGGCCCCTTGGACTATATATGCCCATGCGCCCCTCTATCATTCTTTAACACTTCATCCGTTAGCTCCCTGACCATGGTGATATCGTACAACTCGAGGCCCTCGAGGAGGGTGATGGCGAATCCACCGGATCCCATCATCCCTCCGATGAACAGGCAAGTGTGCCGATCTACGTGCACGCTTATCTGACATCACCGTTTGTTTATCCCATCATTTTGTATTATTTTATGTAGGTACCTGAATTTTCAAAGTGTACGGATGGAACATATCTATCACAGATGTTGGATCATTCGAGCTAAGGTGATGTGGAAGTCCCATATCAGGGTGCATGCAATGGGAAACCCATACTTTCGTTGCATACTTCTGGACCAGGAAGTATGAGATTAGTGATCACTAAATATATCAACCTTTTTTAATGTATATACACATGTGTTCTAAAGTCTTGTTATCTGAATTATTAAAAATTTCTAGGGAACAAAGATTGAAGCAATTGCCTTCAACAACCAAGCTTATCGATTCAACGACAATCTGCAGACCGGGCTAACATATGACTTCACTAGCGTTGGGATAAACCCCACGGAAATGCTAGATGGTCACTTCTGGTATCTATGCATGGAGTTCGTCATTGAACTAAATGCTATGACCATGGTTAGGACATCGGTGCACAGTATTGCATCGACAATCTGTCCGCCTTTTTTCCCACAACTTGGTGCCATATCCTTGCTACGAGACAAAACCATTACCGGTGCAACATCTTTTAGTTTGTTTTTGCATATTTATCCATTCAACATTTTGTCTCACCCAGACTTAATTTTTTCCAGATGTTCTTGGTATTATTGTCTATGCTGGTAGGATACAACATAGGTGGGATTCATTATATAGACGGCAAGTCCATTTTGTTGAGATAGGCATCATGAATTTTCGGTAAACTCCAATCAGTACTTGAGGTTTTATATGCTTATTGTTATTTGATAGTTGACTACCATCAACATATCTTTATCATTCCAGACGGGAGATACTTTTTATACGCCTACGTCAAGAGCATGTTGGTCGTCACTTGAAACACTTGCAGTGCACTGAAAATTTATTCGAGAAAATTGCAGTCACGTACATACAGCTAAACCGGAGGGGTAAGTGCCTGGACACTATGAGGGAGAGCACATTCTTGTTCTCCCCCGACATGGATGATGATGTTCATCATCTTCAAGGTAAGTTCTTTAAACTATTTTGATTTTTATGGCCTTTTGTTCGTTTTTGTATTACAATGATATTAGTACTAAAAAATTGTTTTTTCGTAGATATCCACGAAGCCTGCTTAACGACACTTGACGAAACACTATCATACGTCAATGCTGCAGTGGTAGCCAGGAAAAATGGACAGTAGATGAGTTTGTTTTTCAAGACGGCTCGTTAAATAGCTCTTTTCCCTCGGTCCTTTTATCTACATTTGGAATAATAATGTATTCACACAGAACAATCATTTGTGTTAAAGTGTGTTTTCTTTTTGCTTGTCAACTCTACGTGTAGCCATTATGGCAGTGTGTATATTTTGTACGCGAGCTTAATTCGGCATATCTGGTTTTATACAAAGGTTGATTTTTTTCAATTCATTGATATTGAACTGTAAATTTGGCAATCCTTAGGAACAAAATATTCAACTATAAAAAAGGAGAAATATCTGATACGCCGCCGTCACGATTTGTTATATTTGGCAGGCAATAAAAAGCAGTAAAAACGCTTTGATATATTTGGCAGGCAATAAATAGCACTGAAAATATATCCGTTTATATATATGCTGCATCGACATCCTAATTGCCAAGACACCTCAGCGAACGATCACTCACGCGTATCGATCAGCGATGGAGCATATCATTGGAAACAATGCGCCGGCGACCCTGGATGCCGCTGCCCCCAACCCCAATGAGGCTGCCCTCGAGCTCCACGATGTTGTGGCCAACCCCCAGGAGGATTTGCCCGCACCCCTGCATCTTCTGCCCCCACCACGGCATTTCGTGGAAGATGCTCTTGAATATATATTCGGCTTTATGAATGGCGTTCATGATGAGCAGACACTAGAGTAAGTTATGCTATTCTATGTTTATTTTCTCTAAAGAAATCTCATTAGAGCTAGGTTGTACACATCAGACTCTGTTTGATATAGTAGTATGATATTGCTTGATTTGTTTTTCTTTAGATTAAATCTTACTTTTTGCGGCCATCATTACAAAATTATTTTTGTTAAATGTTTTGGCAGTATTGCCGTTGAACATCAACCGTATTATTTGCAATACAAATGTTGAAAAACTTAATGTCGTTAGTTTATTGTACAACCATTTAATTTTGTTTTTAAACAGCCAGCAAACTTGGTATAATGGTTTCTACCTAAATTTTCCTGCTATTAATTTCTAGCAAATTAATATTGTTCTTACAGAGAAATTATTATTTAATTTTAGCTTTTGCTAGAAGGTGCTGCAACAAGTTTCATGCTCTATAGTTTATCAAAATATTACGTTCTGCTCGTAGCTATTAGATTATCTAGAAAATATTACCATATGAAAAAAAATTGTTTTAAAGTACCACTCATAGTGCTAACCATTTTTTATATTTTTACGTGCAGCTCAATCTGGATAAGAAGCGATGCACCGTACCGGATCAAAATCAGCCTCAGAATGCTGAAAGACACACTATTTGTTACTTCAACAAGCCTACATCCCGACTGCTTCAATCTCGCTATTCGAAAGCTTGCGAGCGCTGAAGTAGAGAGGCATGCAGGCACCAGCATGGCTGGAGGAAAACATTATTTTGACTTGCAGTTTCATGCTCAATCACGAGCTCTAAGGTATTCCTGGATGCCGCAAGGGCAGCGCACCTCGATGCTGATCAACAATGATGTTCTACAGCCCTTTCCTAGATATGATGTGTTCAACTCCACAATTGTAAGATTCTTTAATTCCTAAATTATTTTTTCTTTCCTGATAGCAATTAACCTGTGTTGACCTTCTGTAGTATCTACTTCCGTTGTCTATCCCGGATTCCTCGTATGGTCTACTCGTGGTAAATCGGATGAGGAGAAGGGTTATCATATTTAATCCATCACTAGACGGACGACAAGTGGGAAATAGCACTCACAACAAAGAGATGATGAAGGAAATCACTATTTTGAAGCAAGAACTCAATGAAGTGTTGCAGGCTAGGGTCCTTGGATGGAACACCGAACTCATGGATTGGCGTCATGACAACATGTCATTCAATTTTCGACGGTAATTTAATAAATTTTTTAGATGAATAAGATGCAGTATGTAGAAATCTCAAGTTTTTATTCTGTTTGTCACAGCAAAGACTCGGGTTTCTTAGTTCTACAATAGATGGCCCACCAGCTTGGTTCTTTGCGTAGCATGACCTGGATGAACACTACAGTAATTATCTATTCGACGAGTTTTAATGTGCCATTTATAATCCAACTACTACAACATTTAATGGTGAATTTGTTTCATTCTCTCTAGGATCCAATTATGCTCAGGAGCCAAGTGGTAGTCCAGATGCTCATGGTGAAAGACAATCTAGCTGCTGGAAACATCCCTCAGGAGATTACGGCGGCCTTGAGGGTTTTGAACAACTAAATATGCTTCTATGCATGCAGAACCGTCAGGATTACTTCACTCATCTTGTCATGTTTGGTTATGGATGGGAACTATAAAAAAATTTGGGGTTTGGAATATTTAAGAACTATTTGTAGTTTTGGTACTACTACAAGTTGGTTTCACTTTTATATTTGTTGTTTTGGTAATTTCTGTTTGTTAAGCGCTCGCCTTTGGGCGGTTAAGCCCTGGGCATTGGCCTAGCGCCTAGCTTTCGCCGTAGACGCTAAAAAATAAGCTAACATCCATGTCCTTCGGAGATAAATCAGCTTAACCGGTGAGGGGTCGAGCGAATCAGCGATAAAACAATCGCACCCACAAACATATCTCCTACCCTACGAGGATTCAACCACTCCGACGACAAAGCAACTTGTTCGGGCAAGGGTTCTAGCTTCTCAAACTAGAAATCGAGCTTGACATTCCGGTTCCCGATCAGTGCTGCAATCGAGAGAGGATAAGGGAGAGAGGCGGCATGATGCATCAAGGATAGAGGATGAGGGGGAGAGGCGGCATGAGTAGACTATGCACATACTGATCTTTAGTATGTGATGGAACGGTGCGGGCACCTACTCGGCTGCTTCGGCTTACGCGATTATGTGTGAGGGATGGGTGCAATTTCAGCTTGCGGACGCGATATGGAAAAGCGGGGCACCTCATGCAAGCTACTTATGTGGTTGGCCGTCCAATATAGGATCTGGACGTCGGATAGGCGAGTTTGACACGGTTTGCAAGATACGATATCTTCATGCTTCTTGTGTGATCAGGAGCAGGACACGGTGGATCACATCCTTGCACAATGCGTCTATGCCAGACAGGTCTGGTTCGAATGCTTTTCCAAGGTAGGGATACCTCTGCAGCTGATACCCAATGGGCATGAAAAGGTGGAAGAGTGGTGGGTGGCTTCGAGTGAGAGGATGCCCAAGACACACTGAAAGGACTTCGACTCTTTTGTCATGTTGATTTGCTGGAGTATATAGAAGCAAGAATGGTAGAGTTTTAGTTAGGAATAATCTGTCTAATGAGCAATAACTGGCCGGGAACATTTTCATGGAGCGCCACCTGTGGGCTCTAGCTAGAGGGAGTGGAGTTCTACATTTTTGTGAATAGTAGCCTAGGAGGGTTTTTAGGAGATGGCAGGCACGTCGTGGGCGATGCCTGCAGCCATGTAAATCTTGTACATATTGTTTGTCCCCTTCTCTGAAGCTAAGGGACGCCTTTCGCGTGCTCTCGATAAAAATCTTTAGTAGGAGAGCCACAATATGTCCATGAGTTTAAGTGGGGCAGGGCAGACCATCTGGGCTTTTTCGTCACACTAAAGTTCTAAAGCCTAATCTCGTATCGTATAACTTCATACATACACGCACTGTTATACGATATGATGTATACACTCATTTTTTCAATGAACTATTTAAGTGAACAAATTAATTAATTAACATTTCATCGTTATTGTGCACGTCATTAATTTTCTTTTGCAGTAGCTAATCTCGTATCGTATAACTTCATCCATACACGCACTGTTATACGATACGATGTATACTTTAAACCAGCAATCGAACGGTCATAGGGCACGTACCTTCAATTGTCACCAATCTTCAAGTTCACACAGGATCCACAGTTCTCTGTCTTGCTCAAGATGTTTCTGATAAAGCAATGATTATCTTGTATGTGTTCCTGAATACAGTAGACAAAATTAGTCCCCTCCAAACTGTTTTCTTATTGACTACATAAAGTACAAGTCTGTCCCAGGATGTTCCGACAATTATTATTCGTTACCAACATTTTCCAATTATATTTGGTGAGGAAGAAAATTATTATAAAGTTACCCTAAGGCAGTCACATCTCATTCTAATATAATGTAATTCAAAATATAATGTGTTCAATGTATTAACTATATTTAAACAGAATAGACATATGTGGTAAGTAAAATTGGAGCTAATATACAATTGGAGCAACATACCTATTTCCACTTGCTTAGGTACTGTCACTATGTAGCCCTCCACACCCCGAACAACGTCCCTTTGAAAAATGCTGGCAAAAGATGCCAATGTTTTAAATCCAAAGTAAACAATGTAGAAAGAAAAGAGACGATGAAATTGTGTTACTCATACTTTGGCAGCACGAGTGGATAAGTAAAGTTTCTCCAATCTCTGATGTAGTTTAACCTCTTACTCATCTGTGAATGCATTATCAGAATTTAACTAGCCACCAGCCCCAAAGTGCTTAAACACTTCCTGCAACAGTATATACATGTTACAATATTGTTTTACTCATACGAAAATTGGAAAGTTATATGTTTTGATGCCACTGGCAGGGATATATATTAATTTTATTATTATTTAAGTATATACAATGTAAAATGTGTGGCCAGTTATAGCTAATCTTGGCATGCAAATCAATGATAAGTTGATTATTTAATGAATACAATAACAATTTACCTATTTAGAAAGTTATAAATATTGACATATTTTCTAATATATTAACAGGTGGGCATTTGATCTCGAAAGGAAATAGATCTGCACCATACAGCAATATATGGTGGGACTAGAACAAGCCATGATTCCCTACCCAGTTATCCGGCGCATGGCCTATCTATATATGTTAACCTATGCCATCCCTCCTCCCCCTCCTTTCTCTCCCTTCGCCCATCACAGATAGCAAAAGATCAAATTAGCCAGTCCTAGAGGAAAAATTTCCGAGGAGGATCAAGAAGGCGAGTTCATCTAGGTATGAAGATTTCTTGATCTGTCTCTTCTCTAAAAGTATAATAGTTATTTTGTTATGATCATGTCCTATTAGGTGAGGTACAACTGAAGAAAAATAGATTCATCATATATTCTAGACTGCATAGGCAACCAAACTAATTATTGTCACTAGATGACTCTAAGGAGTTGTAGTGTCTCTAACTCATGAAGATATGGTCACATCATTGACCTCTCTTATTAGATGACTCTAATGTACAAGTGAAGATAAATAATATTATTTGGCATTAGATGCCTTATTGACTTGTAAGCACAATGCAAATTTCAGACATGAAGCTCACCACACACATGTACATATGTACTAAAAAACGAAACATGACAAAGCAGTAGACAAGAAGTTTTTATGGCAAACAGTAGACACTGAGTTTTGATAGCAAGCAGTAGATAAGAAGTTTTTAGGTCAAGTAGTTTTACTTATAATTTGCCTTCACAACTCTATCCCCTCACCTCACATAATTGATATATATGTCGTCCCTGAAAAAAAGTTGACATGTATGCCCAACTTGATTGTAAGTGTCCAGGATTTCCTTGTAGCACCAAAAACACAACTCAATTTATATTGAATCCAACAACACTGAAGCTAAGCAAACTATTTTTAGAAACAGTACCTTGACTATCAAAAATTGGCACATCGATGAGCTTTCAACAAAGTATACTTCTAGCAACTACTCCTACTGCACAATAAAGTTTAGTCAAAATCAAAGTGAGGAAATGAGCGTATCATACCTATGTACATAAAATGCATACGGATTGTGCTGCTTTTACTTACTTTGATTGCAGTAGTTGTGTGGGTTGTTCTGCTTACTTTGCACTCCCAAGAAGCAGCCTCTCCAATAAGCATAGTCTCCAAGTTGTCTCCAAGTTCACGAACGAAAGTGCATGAAACCACAAAATACATCAACAACATGAAGAAATTAGTTTAAGCTCAACTACAACAAATATAGTTTTCATCTTCTAGCTGACCATATAATAGTACAATATATCACAACAAGAAGAAGCAAAAGTGACTTTATTAAACATGTTTAAACTACCTTTAGCTTATCATGGTTAAATACCATGATCCCAGTTCATCCCAATTTGTGTATAGTTAGCACAAATTCAATATTGGGTGGTAAGACACAAAATTGTTTCCAGAAATTGCAAGAAAGATCGAACAGTGACTATTTCATGATTAAAATGACAGCTTCATAACCAGATGACTATTGACATCGTAGCACTATCTGCTATTTAGTTTATTATATTTCCATAAAGTGCAGCTGGAATAAATGTGTCTCCTAAAAACATTAAGAAACCAAAATTACTAAGTAAAAAACTGGGCCATAACTTGTGCACAAGGCCAAGCCCAGCAATCATTAAAAGATTGGTGATGTTAGCTTAACTAAAACCAAAAGCAATATATAGTAGCATGCAAAAGCAGAAGGACAATACCCATGAGTTGCAACAGGGCATGCCTATTCTGTGCAACACCAATCAGTTGCAAATAAGAAGTAATTTTGACAACATGACTTATCTCCAAACTAAAATAAAATGCAGTAGTCATAATAGTCCTACGGTGATGGATAAATGAGGAAACTGACTTTGATTTCCTGCCATAATTGACTTGCACTGGCTCTATATCTACATCCAAGTCACTTGAAATGTGTTGAATGCATCCGTTGCACCCCGGCCCAACACAGCTATCACTACGAAAGGATGGCAGAACATAGGACTGGATAACACAAACCAAGCCACTTGTTAGTATGAAATCCAGAAAAGATTGTCTGAGAAAAGTAAAAATAATACTGTAGGATTTAAGCAAGGTGCGCTATCAATTCATAAACAGTACCCAGATGCCTACTAAAATTAAACTGGATCAACAAATCATCTAGCAAAAATCCCTGAACATTACACCTTTTCATCATTCGCCAATTCAATTATGAAAAAACAATGCATCAATCAATGATATGAAATAGTAGCAGTATGCTGATGGAGCAAGTGCAAAAGATACCCAACACTGCACACGGCAACACTCGATCTGTTGTCTCAAATCCCTCTCTCTTCTCCTAAAGCTAACGTTCACGCAGTACACGCTCACGTAGCTAGCCTTAAACTACAGCAAACCGCTGACCTACGGCCATTAGCGGGGACGGGGGACGGGGGAGGGGCCGTTTGTCTCACCTTGCCATGGAAGTGGGGATGGGTTGCGGAAGACGGCGGAGTGGTAGACCACCGTGACTGCACCTCGTGGGGTTGCTTCTTGCCGGCGATGAAGACGACAGGATGCACCACCATGGCAGTGTCTTGGCCGTCGGGGAGCCGCCTCGAAACAGAAGGCGAGGAGGAGATCAGGCCAGGGATTCCACAAATGGAAGAAGTAGAGGAGGAAAGTGTTCAGACGCACGTACCGTAGCTTCTGTCGTTGCAGATCAATGCACCCCGCCTCGGTTCGACCTTGACATCGCCGGAGACCAGCAACGTGGCGGATCTGAACGGACCGCCACCGGATCCAGCCGCACACGTGTCGTTGCAGATTGATGCGCGATGAAGCTCGATGCGTGCATCCCCTCAGCCGCACACGGCTCGCCGGAGACGCAACTGTCGCCGGGCGGAGTCTTGGTGGTTGCGTTCTCGGCGAGGTGCGCGGTGATGCGTCGGGGGTGAGGTGAAAGGGCGATAGGTTGCCACTGAGTGGAGAGGAGAGGGCCTGATGCGGCGGTCGCCGGGCGGAGCCGCGCGGACGCCAGCCCGTGGACGCACGCGGCGACGCGGCGGCGGGGGAGTGAGTGGAGGGGAGACGAGCGAGTGGAGGGGAGTGGAGCAGAGGGATTGGATAAGGTGGGCGGCGGGGTAGGTGGAGAGGCAGGGAGGTGGGCCGACGGGCGGGTAGGTGGAACGCCAAGCGCGGCCGCAGCGGGGGAGGTGGGCCGTCGCGCGGCGGGGGGCTGGGCACGCAAAGGCTTCGTCCCGACTGGGCCGGCCCAAATATTTTTCTTATTTATTTATTTTTCTTTCTTTTCTGCTTCATCACCTCATTTCTCTTTTGAAAACATGAATGTTTTTGAAAATAGATAGCAAAAATGAAAAAGCGAATAAATTTTCCAAACATATTTTTTTATGAATTTTGAGAAGAAACTTTTAAACAAATACAAATTTTGATAAATTTGTACAGTTTTTTGACCACAAACAGTTTTTGAATATTTAAAAAAAATCGAAAATGACATCCATTTTTTTTAAAAATGAACAATTTTGGAAGTGTGAACAGTTCTTTACAAGCACAATTTTTTTTTGAATATTAAGAACAAACTTTGAAAATCGTAACCTCTTTAAAAAATCCATAATATTTTCATAAACTTGAACAAGTTTTTAAGATATTTACATTGTATTGAATTTGATAACTAATTTCAATAAACAATAACTATTTTTTAAAATCCAGGTCAATTTTTGAAAAGTCAGAACCTTTATTGGTAACCCCATAAAAAAATTCTAAAAAGCAAATACATTTTTTTGAATTTGAGGAACAATTTTTGCAAATACCTAACATTTTTTGATAATATATATCATTTTTCTTTAAAAAACAACAACACCTGCATAATTTGAAAAAAACATTATGAAATATCAAATTATCAAGAACATTTATGTAAATAGCAAAAATATTTTTCATATATCATGAACATTTTTTGAAAACTATGTAAAAAAATTAGGAACATGGCGTATGACATTTATTTAAACAACATATATTTCTAATAATATGAAATTGGTTTTCTTTTTTGCATACCAATAAGTTGTGTTACAAATATTTTTTATTAGGAAATATAATATAAAATAAATTTGGTTTCTCATAATAATTATTTAAACAACATTTTTTGCATACGAATAAGTTGTGTTACATATAATTATAATAATATCAAATTCGTAATATGATGCAGTAGGAAATATCATTTATATTTCATCATATATAATTCATCATAGTATACTTTTTATTAATGCTGGGATGATTTTGCTTGTAATTTTTTTTGTACCTCACAAAATGATATTAAACAAAAAAATCGTAATTATTGATTTGTAAATAAACAAAATTCTATATATATAAACCTGGTTCATGAAAATAAATATTTTTATGCTTGTTACATATATTAAGGGTATCACAAAAAAATATAGATGAAACAAATAAACTTTGTTAATGTTGGGTTGTTTGTTTTAATTTCTGTTTGTCAATTTTCCATAGCCTATCATTTAATTTAAAATAGTTTAAGCAATTTTAAACGCCTACTAACTTATATGAACATTATAGATAACCAAATGCTTTTCTTATTATCAGATAAAACAATTGTTTTGTATTATATATTGTATATAGTTTTATGATGTAGTAAAAAATATTAAATATATTTTAGCATAGACATAAATTGATGGGTTCCGACATATGCAACGATGACAGACCGCATTGAAACACCGCGAGAAGAGGTGCATAGAGCTAACCTTACTCTGTATCTATGTTATATACGATAAAATGAATGGTGTATTTATATTTTTGTTTTTTCAGGATATAGTATACATGGATATGGACTCTGGAGATGCACGGAAAGAATTCATTGAGGGTTCAGATGCAATGTCGCTGCAAGGGGCCGGAAACTCACAACATAATCACGTCGAAGAGGTTATATCTCATAATAAACCAAAAAAGGATGCTAATTTACATGTTATTCCATAAGGTATTTTTTTATATTATTATCATCATTTTTTGTGATATTGTCTTTTGTATTCAACTAATTTGGCTTTTATTGTTTACTAAGTTGGCTCACTTTTTTATGAATTTCATAGACTATGTTTGTACCTCTAGAGATATTACAGTCATCGAATCAATCAAGTCTGCCCCTAAGAATACCCAGTTTATGGACATTGGAGATGCCTTGTTAGCAACTGACGATTTGGAATGCCTTATTAAAAATGACATGTTCTTACATGACGGTGTAAGACCAATTGCATAATCTTTGTAATTAATTGATTATATATAATATCATAATGTACAAATATAATTTAAATATTGTTTGCAGGTGATAAATGCTTACATATATTGCATGCTTGCTCACGAGCATTTACAAGACAGGGCGGGTGAAAAGGTACACATTATTAGCACGTTTGTATCGGGCCAAATAAAAGAAGACGGGGAAAGAGACATAGACCCATCAAAATATCGTCGCATCGTGCGTCATGTTAATAGTTATCTACAACAAGATATGGTTAGTTTTTGTCTCGTAATCCATGCATATAATTATAGACTGTTTTTATTTAGTTCATATGTTTAATGATTTATTAATAACTATATCTAATTGTGACTGTGACTTGTATCTTATTTACACCAGTTATTCATTCCGATTAACATGCCGGGCTACCATTGGTATCTAGCAGTTGCCAACGCCAAAAAACGAGAGATCCAAGCATTGGACTCACTTGGTGAGAATGTCAAACGCAATGACCTTGCTACTACGGTAACTATCTATTTCTTTTCTCATCTTAGCATTTATTTTGTTTGACTTCATCCTTAACATATCTCGTATATATATAAAAGTTATTAGGGCTCGAGAAATGGCTGAAACTTGCAGAGCATAGTCTGGAGTTTATCAAAGGTCATAAATGGCCTGATCTTAATGTTACAAAATGGACGGTTGTAGAGCAAATTCAGGAGGCAATACAAACCGATGGGTAAGCACTTGTTTTAATAGTTTGTTTTTAGATTCATCTATCTGATATTCTAAAGCATTATTTTATAATATTATAGCGTATCATGTGGATTGTTTATGCTAAATTATATGGAATACTGGACACCACGTGGACTATCAGTCCAGTTTACGTAGGTATTTCAGTTTTATACATTATCTCATAATGTTTAATCAAAATATCTTATAAACTGTTTTCATATTTGTTTTGTAGGAGGATATGAAACATTTTCGACAAAAATTAGCAATTATTTTGCTCGATTCAGAGCTTAATAAGTTAAAAGGATGTCCCATGTACCATCAGCCTCTCAACGAAGAAACTTTAGCTAATTCTGATCTTGAGATCCTGGATAATCCATCTGACGTAGTCCAAGAGAAACGTCCCGCCCCAAACACTATCATTCCCACGGACCAACGTGAAATACTTGCCGGCCTCTGCAACTACATCATGTCGAACAATGATGCTGGATGTTTGGAGTAAGTATCATGTATCAATATTTAATGTGCGGATGTATATTATTGTTCTTCTAACCATCCAAATTACAGGAAGGTATGGGTCCGGAGCTCCACACCCGATCCAATGAGCTTAAGTCTTAAGAAACTTCAGTGAATACTTAACATGGAGTAGCCCATGGACAATGATTGCTTCAACACAGCCGTGCATATGCTGGCATGTGACGAGGGAGTATTGTTCACAGACCCTCCTATACACTACATGGATCTACGATTTTGTGTAAGTTACCGTAACTCTTCATTCTAGGTGCCATTAGTATCAACATGTTGAAACCAAATTTTATTTCTTTTACTTAGTCCATGCTGTTAGAGTCAACACGAGGTCAGAAGCTTTGTGAGAAGGAAACTATCCAGACGTTGGCAACATTATTTGATAGCTGGCCTGGGATGGAGACCGACATCTCATCTTGCAATAAGGTAAATAGAATATTTTGACCATTGTTATCATGGTTTGTTTTTGTTTCTAATAGCTCCACTTGTAGATTTATCTTCCCTATGCATCCATTGGCCGATACATCCTGTACATCATCGACAAAGAGGCACGTCGTCTATATATTATGGATCCTATTCAATCATCACAATCGTCAGAGGATAAAAACTTGAGGCATTCACTGAAATTAAAAAGTTTTTCAAGGGATTTCAAAGAAGCACTCGAAATAAAGCTACCTGGGTGGAATTCTGATATATCTAAATGGCATCATTTATTTCCGGCCGGTGTTCCAACGAGTATAGACGGGTAATGAATTCATAACAAGAATATTTACTTTTGTTATCATTCTATTATTTATAATATTAACTGAAAGTTTTCCAGGAATGTGTCTGGCTATTTTGTTTTTCATTTTATGCTCTGGTGGAACGGTAAAGAATTGGTCAAGCCGGTTTGCGCGGTTAGTATTGTGGGTTACATGTTTTAAGACCTTCTCCGTGAATTTTTCAAACTAACTACATTTATTTTTTCTGCAGGATGGGTATGAATTGAGGAAGCATTTTTTATTATACTTGCTAAAACATCGTGGGAATGAAGCTAGAGGAAACTTTCCTGATATTGTCAAAGAATTTCTTAAACGCATCATCTAGATATTAATATTTTTGTAATAGATGTTAAGTTGTAACATCACTCAGCTTGTGACATTGCAATAATGGACTTCAATTTGTGTTATATTGTTTGTACGTGTGGATTTTAACATGTAACTCTGGTAAAATATTTCAAGAGCCCGTGGCAACGCACGGGCACTCTACTAGTATATTGTAATAGGAGGACAGTATATTATTCACCAAAAGAGCGCTTCTGCAAGCACAAGAGCGACTCCAATTTCCCAAGGAATTCAAATAATTAGCTTCTATCAAGGTGAACAATACGCATTTTGTGCAAGGCGGTACAACTCCTCTCCTCTAATAATAATATGGATATACTGCATAACAAAGGAAACCTTATTTAGAGCTACAACTATAAAATTAAAACTCCAATTGACCACTGAACCTTACAACATAGCCATTAAGTACAGGGAGACACATAAAAACCTGGATCTGTTATACAGAGATGGTTCTTGTACGATTAGCTGAATATAGTATTATAAACGCTAAGTGCAACTGCGCAAGCTTTTATCTACCAATCACAAAAATACAAATGGCAAAACTAAATGATATTAATGAAAAAATGAAGAGTTTATGAAGGGGAGAAGTAGGAAACTTGTTTGGTCTGAAATTTCGACATGTCTAAAACATGAAAGTACAGACTTTACAATGTTCATTTGAATAAACTCTGGCCCAACCTTATTCCAAAATAGATAGGTCAAGAGGACCATTTACCCTGCACCTTGCTGCCATGGCATAAATGCTATTAAACTGAATCACAAAGATACTTGAAGACATAGCTACAGAACTATAAAGAGCATAAAACCTCAGGTGAATACGTTTGGAATATTAATCTTCTCTATCAAAATTTCCAAAGAAAAAATTATAGCTGATTGTGAGGTCCAAATTCAGTTACATAACCAACAAATACATCTCCTGCCTCTCAAATTAAATTCACAAAAGCACCAGCTTTGAACTACAGAGTTAATAGAAAAATCTACAAAAAAGAAGAGTCTCAACAGAATACGGAAGGTTGTATTATCAATGGCCCCAGATACAGGAGCTTCCGTCACATACAGAAGCTTCCATCAAAAGGCTTGAAACATGCAAAGTAATGTAGAATGATGCTCCATCTCATGCATAAGCTTTGTTAGTGTCATTATGAAAAACCTTATTTACATACTTCCTACCATTATATCAAGAATACAGGATGTGCCCTTGCACCCCCATGTTCTTCAGTCTTCACTGTCCGAGGTTTTTCAAGCACATGAATATTGGTGCTGCCTGAAATGTTCACAAGCGATAGTTAGACGACTGGCAATGCTATATCTGAAACTTTATAGCAATCACTGAAAAATCTTGCACAATGAAATGAACTCATAGAAACTGAGAGTAGATCCATTATTCTAAGAACACGCAACATATGTCATTTGGGATCAACAAAATTTTCTTGTTATTCTGTTACTGGTTTGCAATTAAGGGTCTTCATTTTTCACTTCTCTAAACGACTCATATTGGAATACCAGGCACAAATTTATTGTCTTACATCCATGGCTGTAGAGTGCTTGCGTACAAACCGAGTAAACACATGTAAAAGCTAATGCTAGTAAAAGAAATCCATAGACGAAATCTACTGAACTTACAGAACTCATGGAAACTTATTTTCGAAATTCAGACAGAGCATGCACACACTAGCATACATGGCCGCCATCTGCCCCGTCGACGCTTGCTCGCAAGCATGGCATGAAGTGGCCAGAGCCTAGAGGAGCAGATGAACACTTGTGCAAACACTAAATATATAACTAATTAAATCGATTAATTGTCAGTTCTTGCCACTTTGTCCACTGCAAATTATGTGCTGCAAAATAAATCACATACACTACAAAATAAACAACAAGAGATCAACTTACTCTTGACAGTAAGAAACATCAAATCATCAGATCAATCAAACTTATCTCAAATCAACAAATTTCACTGAAACCACATGGAAACCTTTCAATTTTCAGAAGAAACAGAAATCAAGAATAGAAGCTCGAACTAATTAGTCACATTACTCATCCATCCCGGTAACTTTGTAGATCGAAGCCTTTAAACAGGAGTCTGTACCCAACTATGAAGCTCACCGCACGTCATTCAGAGAACACATATTTGGATGAATAATATGGGGATTTGGCCTCGCAAGAACGACCACGTAAACGTCCACCAATATTACAATGCCCATCTCCATGAGACCCACCAGTAGCAATATACTTGATACCAAGATGAAATCCTTTGTCACCAAAGGGAAATAACAGAGGATACTGTAGGGGCATAAGACTCAAATTCAACGAAGAGATATGCTAAAGAAAACCAGAGCGAGTTTCAACAATAACATCAAATCTTTTACATTCAGGCGTGTAATCGCCGACAATAAGAGCAGCCACCTCACATGAAGCAGGACCAGAAAAACGGTTACCATGACCACCGCCTTCATCACCCATAAAATGTATAGCAACCCTAGGAACAGAAGGAGAACACAGATTTGACCTAGCCATTCTAAACTTATGCACCAATTTATGATGCCTATTTAACATAGCAATAAGAGAGGCCACAATGCCTGGATCGGGATCAAGCGTTTCAGCTCCTTGACGATCAAAGGCACTAATTCTCAACTGCAGTTCATCAGCAGAGTCCACCATATAAAGTTGAGCATACTTTGGCGCACTATTCCCCGAAGGAAGAAGAGGACCAATACAATGATAAACCACCCCATTCATCTTCAAAACATAGGGACCCCCGCCAACATTAATACTCTGATCAACTCGAGCGCCAAGAGATGTGAAGCAAAACATAGAATTGTAATGCCTAATCAAACGCATGAAACGGCTAGAGACAGGACCTCCATCAAACTTAATCAAATCCTTAAGAGGAGATGGCCAATCAGGAAATGAAGGCAATGACACCTTGGCTCCCTTGCAGCAGCCAGTATACACTGGAAGGCGACCACCACCAGTAGCATAACTTTTACAGCCCTCAAAAAACCAAAATGAAGCATGGCACACCGGGCAAACATACTCAGGACCACCCTAATAAGAGCGAACACGTGAAATGCCTGGCAGAAATAACAAAAACAGCAAGGAGTAAGGGAAAACAAACAAAGAAAGAATCTAAAGAGCAGAATATAAAACTTAACTACCTTTAAGAAGTAATATAATGTCCTTAGCAAATGGCGGTTTCATAGCAGGAACTACAACACAAGAGAGACTTTCAATCTAAAACCGATCGGGAGCAAAGCAGTTAAAAGCCGTAAACATAACAAAGAAAATCAAGAAACACACACCTCTTTTTTACCAGTGTAATAATCTCGAAGAATCCTTCGCTTCCGACGATTCCAAACAGCATCAACACTACTAACAACAGGTGTAGGAAGAACTACACAAAGTAAACATGGAAAAAAATTAAACCAAGCAAACACATTGAAGCACATAAACAGTTGTAAGGTGTACAAAATAAATAAACATACCAGAAGGAGTCGGTCCAGGCCAGGAACCAGACAACCAACCAGCAGTAAAATACGGACAATACAAAACTTCCACATCAGATGTAGCTCTAACAACAAGAAGACAAGGATCAACTAGCTCTTCAAGTACAGGCCGAACGTTCCTTCCAACTGCAAAAGTCAATCAATCAGCAATATTTTTCTGAAAACAATACAAAAGGAGTTCAAAATAGAAAGCACCTACCAGACGATGAATCTATAGGACGCTTCCCACGACGGATATCTTGCCATGCCTGGCGTTGCCGCCGCGCCTCATCAGGACTCGAATCTGAAAACACACAACCACGTAAAAACAACCAAAATTTTTACCAAAATCACACATAGCTAATAAAAACCTAAAAGGAGCAATACTCACGAGGAACAGAACCACCTTGGGCAAGAAACCTCCCATCAACAGCACCAACTGACAAAGAGGAACCCACCGAGGAAGAGGAACCCAACGACGTGGAGCGAATACGCTGGGAGGCATGGGCACCGGAACGAACCATAACAGAGATGAAACGAACAGGAAGGACTCAGCAAGGACACAAACGAAGACTCGCCTCCCTCCCAACCATGCACAAAATCTCACGCGTGGCGAGGAGGCTTCGATTCTGATCTACATGACGAAGAGAGATGCGGCCAGGGTGGAAGGAAATGCAGCTTTGTATGGGAATTCCCTGTGTGCGCTAGCACCTCGGCCACGCCAAAAGGAAACGGAGGGCCTGGCGCTGGGGGCTGGCCGGTGACCAGGCTGGGGAGGATGGGGCTGGCCTGGCGCTAGAGGCTGCCCGACGACCAGGCTGGGGATGATAGGGCACAGCGCCACGCTACCATCTCGACCTCGCTGGAGGGAAACGGTGGGCCTGGTGCTAGGGGCTGGCCAGCGACCAAGCTGGGGAGGATGGGGCGCAGCGGCGCGCCACCATCTTGACCTCGGTGCAGGGAAACGAAAGGCCCGACGCTAGGGGCTGTCGGCGACCAGGTTGGAGGAAAATGAGGCTGCGCGCAGAGACGGAGGACAGGAGACAGCGGCGACGTAATGCTGGGTTGGGCTTGCGGAGAACGTGAACCAACACCAGGCCAACTACTTATAGGCAGTCAAAAGAGAAAAAAACAAAGATGAAGCCCGCCAGAAAAGCCTAGAAGGCAACATGTCCATCGATTGAATGGCAATCAACTGACACAAAGGCACCGGACATGGCAACCATACACAGAATTGGACGTGCTAGAACAACCCCACCAAGCAAAAAATAAAATCACTCCACTCTAGAAAACCAACGTGTACACGTGTCGCTCAAACAAGGGCAGTAAAAAAAATTCCGAAAAATCTAGAAAAATGGAACCCTTACGGGCCTAGTCTTCTTAGTATTACAAACCAAGTGTGGAAAACCTAAGCAACTTCATGAGCTTCAAAAGCCCCCGATGACGTTACATGTTTTAGAGCATTTTTAATGAACTATTGCAGGATCGTGTACCTTGAACTGCAAGGGCAGTATGCGTGACCTCTCTCAGTTGTTCATGAAAAAAGGTAAGAAGTGTCTTTACGAGTTTTGCCGGGTCAACCTTCACTATCTAATGACGAGCCAACATTGTTTGAATATAACATCTTTCTTGAAGTTACAGCCTCATCCTGATATAGAATCGCCTTGGTTTTGGCAGCACTACAGACAACCATGACAAATTCAAATCTATATGAATCGCATATACTCTTACCGATTAGCTGCGCATGCCTTGTCCTCTCCTCCAATCTTGTCAATCGTGCATCAACGTTTGCCGCGCGTGATAAATTATGAACTATCCAATGACAGACACGGAAAGGCAAAAAAAAAGTATATATAATAACGGACTTTGCAAGTCGAATCTCAGGTACTTTCAACATAGAACAGAGCCTGTTTCACAATGTTTACTTCCCCTTGGCAATGATGGTGCACCTGAGCCCTTAGTTGCGGCGCAAGTTTTTTTTGTGTGTTAGAACATTTTTGAATACATGTTTTTGAATTTCTTTTCCAAATATGTGTTAGAATATTTTGAAATACCCGTTGATTTTTTTTGGAATGAACAAAAGATTGTTTTTAACAATGCAAATATTTTCTTTTACATTTTAAAAACCTTTTATTAAAATTTCACAAACACAATTTTGAAACTCATGAATATTTTTCTTAAATGTAATGTACATCTTTTTGAATGGTGCACAACTATTTTTTACTTACACGAACTTTTCTTACATTTGATAATTGTTTATTTTATAAGTTGATGTACACAATTTTTTGTGAAACACATGAACTTTTTTTAACTGTTAAAACATTTTTAATGTATCATGTTTTAACAAATTGCACTAACCGAAGATTTGCCCCGTGTTAAAAAATTTAAAATTCTGGATGAAAATTTAAAATAATATTATGTACATTATGTTTCTTGAAATTTATGTATTTACATTTTCTTTGATAAATAAGAAAAATAAAATAAAAAACATTACAACTACCGGCGTGATTATGGACCGGTCCATTTAGAACTCCTTGACGTGACACGGATACGAGACACATTCGTGCCCCCAAAAGATCACAGATTCTAGTTGACGCTCACGAGCACCAAATAAACAACGTGAGCTCGGCCTCCCAAAGCCCCAGTTTGAACCAGCCCACGGTTGCTCTGCTGTTTCTTCTCTCCCTCTTCCTTTTTCGATTTTTTTCTTGCCTTTTCTGTGTCTGCTTCTATTTCTTTTCTTTTCTTCTACATTTCCCTTTTTTTCCTTTTTCATGTAACATACAAAGTTGATGGTGCATTTATATACGAATATATTCGTTGTATATTTAAAGAAATCTTCACCCTATATTAAGAAAATGTCAACATATTTAAAAAATGTTCATTGTGTATTCTAAACTTTTCAACATGTATCACCAAAATCTTCAATCTTTATTTAAATAATTTTCAGCGTATATCACAAAAAAGTTTGATGCATATTTAAATAATGTTCAGCATATATCACAAAAAATGTTCAGTGTGTATTTGAATTCAGCATATATTAAAAATTTCCATATACATTTAAAAGTTGTTCATCATATATAAAAAATTCCAATGTTTTGGGATTTCAGTTTTTTGTTCATGTTTTCAATTTTTTTGTTTCTCTTTTTTAAAAAATTGTTCATGATTTAATGTTTGCTTGAATTCAAATTTGTTCACAATTTTCAAATCATAATCACAATTTCTAAGAAAAAAATTTCACATTTTTGCCGAGAAATGCTGACAAAATTGAAATAAAACAAAACTGTTGATGTACTTAGTACTTTATGTCTAGTGTTGCCCTTTAGTCACAATCAGTCACCATCCATCGGGAGGTCCAGATTTTGTCTCCCACCCACGGCATTTTATTTATTTTTGTCGACCTTTGTAGATTCGTTGAATACTTGTGAATGGGCCGGCCCGTTTGCGCTCCCGCTTCAGTGAAAGGTCGGCTATTGTACGCGTGCGGGCGTTCAATAGGAGCTCTCGTGTGCCAAAATCATCAAATGGTTGTGTCTAGGCTCTCACTTTCGCCCTTTAGGGATGGCATGTGAAGCTCTTTTTATTGAAAACATCTATACATAAACAAGAAATCGCAATATACTCTGGGGGTTTTTCAGGATAAAAGTGATTTTAATCCAAAATAACATGATTAAAATCCGGTAATATAAGACTATGAATGAAGGGGGAGACCGTTGCAACCAGCACACGGGGATACGAGTCATACGGGCATAATTAGTCAGACAGTCCGATGATAAAGTCCCATAGATATGTATCTAAAGGTCGTCCTCGGAACCATATTGTTCACCCTTTTGCTAGGATTTTGTAGATAATCAACAATAAAATTACTCCAATCCTTACTTTCGCCTGCATAAAAATTTCATTAGTGGCCGAAGCTGTGGACTTCGGTTCGGCCTTACCTATGTTGACGAGACTAAGCACCGGCTATTGGGAGAAATGAAATACACCATGATTAACATAGTAACCGGATGCTTGTTGTGCCAATTCTTTTGAATTATCACGTCTAAATATATGAACAATTTTAAAGCAAACCAAGGTAAATTTTGCATCCAAACATACCCAAGATAAACTATAAGTGATTCATCAAAACATTAATAACACTTGGATATTTGTTGCACTACTCATAACGAATCACCAAAAGCCTCAACATGCATAGCACCTATAGCAAGTAAAAGATTCAATCCGAATAGCAATGCATATTCGGCTTTGACTAATCGTGCATAAAAATATTCTAAGCGGCATGAGGCTTCAAAAATAGTACCATAAGGAGATATATAAATAACACCAATATTTTGGCCATTGCTATGAATTGAACCATCAAAACATAATCTCCATAGTACTAGAGAGACAAGGCTAATATCAATATTATGCATGTCATTAATCCGATGTTCAGTAATAAAATCAGCTATGATTTGGCCTCTTATAGATCTCAAAGATGCAAAGTATAAGCCCACTAGCCAATTCTGCAACTATGAATTGGTCTATGCAGCATGTGTTCAATGACATGATGTCTCAACTTCATTCAAATATAAATATAAATTTTCATGAGCACGTACCTTGTCTCGCTCTCCAATCAAAATAAGGACGATGTTAGAATACTACACCGGTCATGCATTGACATACTCATAGGATGATAGGATGAATTACGGTGCAATGCTGGCACGACGGAACGGTGTGCTGGGTGGGTCCCTGCCGCCTGGGGAGCTGGCGGCAGGCTTTGTGCGGCTGGACCCGGCCGCCTTTGTAGCTGGCGGCAGGTGTTGCAAGTATATATCCACTATACAATATAGTGCTCACGACTCCCTCACTTGTCATTTGGTAAGTTGGAGCGAGCTAATGCAGCGCTACAAGGGCATCACAAATGCCAAGTTTCAGGGGATAAATCATGATGATGACCATATCAGGTTAACGAACAAACACATCTAGTCGTGTACAAGCTACAATCACGCAGGGACAAAAAATCGACGAGGGGCAGTCACACGTGCGGCACAACACCTGCCGCTAGCTCCCCAGGCCGCCGGGCCCAGTGGCACAAGCCTATCGCCAGCTCCCATGACGGAAGGGGCCCACCCCAGCATACCGTTCCGTCACGCCAGTGTTGCACCATAAACCGTGGCCTGCCGCCTGGCGTCGTGGCGGCAGGGGCTGCCACCTCGCACCGAGGTGGCAGGTGCCACGTGTCGTCCGGCGCGCCTGCCGCCACGGCCCAGGGGTCTTTTTTGTCAATTTCATCTGAAGGGGGTCTTTTTTGTCAATTCCGTTGGACAGGTGGTCTCTTTTGACAAAAAGTCCTCGTCCTTCGACAACCGGCCTCCGCGGCGTCCTGCTTGCTGATCTCGGCCATCTTCTCGGAGTGATCGCTGATGATGCTGGCGGCGCGGGCGTCCTCGGGGAGCACTATCTGGTACCCGTCCTTGAGCGCGTCCATGCCATCGCCGTCGAGTAGCAGCTGTCAGAAGGCGCCGCCGACGAGCGGCCCGCCCGCGATGCCGACTCGTAGATGGCGTCGAGCACCATGCCGGGAAAGCGGTCCCTCCTCTGCGTGGTCGCCGTCGCATTCTCGCCACCCTCCTCCGAGAGGAACTTGCCGTACTCTGGTGACGAGGAGCGGCTTGCGGAGGAGGCACAAATGCTCATATATACACACATATACTCATTCCATGAACACGCACACACCCATCCTACCCTATGAACACCTTCGAGACTGAGCCGATACACCATCTTAAGATTGACAAAGTCACCACAGGTGTTTTCGTAGTCTAGGAGAACTGTGCTTTCACGGAATGAATATCACCAGAAAGTCTGGAATAAATCCAGCAAAATGCAAGCAACGGTGATAAGTCTAGGACATGAACCCGGCGGGCTGGTTTCACACAAAAAACTAACCATCTGAGTTGGGCTTAGTTCACGAAGAACAACTTGTTGCTTGGGGTTACTTTACCGAGAGTTGAAGCTAGCGATGGAAGGGAGAGTTGAGGAGTTAGCGGCCATGGAGAGCTATCGAACACATGTAAGATTTTCATTTCACCTTTCTTTACATTAGATGAATGAATGGATTTCTTTCTTCTTTTTGTGAGTCGCCATTGGCCGTTGGGCACGCACCGTCCTTTGATAGAAGATAATTTCAGTTAGGTGGATGGCCAGCATCCCATTTAATGGAGGACTACTGGACGTGTCTCTCAAAGTCTCAATGGTCCATATACTAGTTGCACCACGTGATGCACGTACGTGAAGATAATGTGGAACTCCACACCAGAAGAAAAAAAATATAATGCGAGAACTCCAACTTTCTCTCTCTATAAATAGAGTCAGAGACGAGCTAGGCAGCACACTTACATCGCATCTCTCTATTACTACTACTCTTCAGTCTTCACCACACAAAATAGCTGCTGTTGCGATGGCCTGTGCTCCATCTACGGTGAAGGTGGCCGCCATCTCCCTGCTGGTGATCCTGTGCGCCGGAACACAGCTCACGGCCGTGCATGGCCGCGGCCCGGCCCTCGACGTCGCGGATGGCGCGGCCCTGCTGCGGCTCGTGAAGCCTGCGTCGGCGGCGCTGGACGAGCTGGCCGAGAGGCTGCGTCAGGGATGGCTTCAGTGCAATGAATCGTGTCAGACTTGTAAGTTCGTTTGCGCATGCCAGAACTGTGAGTGTGACGGCCCGCCATCGGAGGAGAACGATAAGTGTGAGCGGGATTGCATCCGGGCAAGGGGATGCGAACGGAGGACATGATAATCCTGCTGTTGGCATGTGTTCTTGTGTGTGCACCGTGCATTCCAAGTACTAGGTACTATACTAAGTTCCAATCTGGTTGGTTGTGTAATAAGCACCCGTGGCCCGGCCCTAGGCAGGCAGGCGAACGTACGTGCATATGTGCGTTGTGGAGGCATGGTACAGTGGGTGCCGTTTCAGTTGTCCTTGGTGTGAACGTATTGTACACGTCCGTTGATCTGTATATGTTTCAGTTTGTTTAATTCACATCTAGATGTTTTTTAAGGATGTCATATTTAAGCTTCAACAAATATATAATGCAGCAGCTGTATGTTTCCCATCATGAGTTCATCTAAGCTGCGCCGGCTCCTCTGTTTCTTCCTACCCAACAGGACGTACCGCAACCGACGTCCAACACCACCAACAGCAGTCCTCGTGCTCCTGAACGCCCTCCTCCAGGCCGCGGGCGCCCACGGGCATCGCCTTCCTCTCCTCTGGGCGCCCAACCGCACTGGGCCTCTGTCGCGGCGATTCCACACAGTCCGGGCGCCTAACGCCACAGAGTGCGACCGGTGCCTCTGCAGTTGTCGGTACCAAATCTAGCTGCCAACCAAACTGTTGGAAAATTAGGCAATTCATTAATGATTAATTTCGAAATATAAATCATGAGTAAAACAACAATTAAAATGCATTTGTCCAACGTACTAGATGCACCAAACATCATGAACAACATCGCACATGCAACGGCAATCATAATTAGAGTCTTGATTAGGATCATAGCGCACATACGATAGTTTGTAGATGAAGTAATTGTTGCTGCTGCGAAGGCGATGTTGTTAGCGACGTTGTTGGTGAAGACTGGCCGAAGCAGATGTTGATGACGATAGCGCGGAACAACTCCCGACCTTGCACGTAGACGGCCCGTGATGAAGAATGCAAGCAGTCGCGCGAAGCGCTTGCCAAAAACATAATTCGTCATCTCCTCGTGCAAGGATCACGAGGGTAAGAGGTTCCGAGACCCGCTCTCACGTTCACCGGTGCACGCAATGTTTGGGATGGAGAAAAATAAAACGCAAAAGAAAGTCATGCTCCTGAAAGGCCATAGACCAGATTTTGACGAACCATTCACGCGCATGTCGCTCGACCACGCCCTTCGCTCTGGTCTAGTGAGGGGAGTACGTGTGTGATGTTTTCTTTCTCTCCTCGTACCAATCACTTAGCGTAGGGAGACCCCACTGCATAATTTGGTATCACACACCACCTTCACTGGTGGTATCGAACTAAAGGTTACATGTCCACTCTTGCCATTTAGTCATGGGTTTTTGAGATTTACTTAGGAATTTCTATAAATGTACATATCTTTTAACCTTTCTTTGTTTCTGAAAATAATTTTCAGTTTCAAGAATATCACATAATTATCCCAAACATTTTTTAAGTTCGGATTTCTCGGAAGCAAGCAGACCGTAATGCAATTCTAGCTTTTGGTTCAAAGGACGTGAATCTTATCATCCATAGCATTAGCAAGAGAGTATTATAAGCATGCAATAGGACAAAATCCTTCTTGGCACTGTTAGAGGACGATCCTCTCAATCATAAAGATTCAACAGATAAATAACAGTCAATAAATCAACAATAAAGGTGGAACTGTGAGCCATAATTCTACAACTATAATGCAAACTACACATAGACATAGTTAATAATTAATTTGCACTAGTGACTAAACTAAATTAATACATACTTGTGCTCCCACTCAAATCAATATCTCTCATAATTGATTTTAAGTGATTCAAGATCCAAATCTAGTTCTCAGCCATTGATGTGGACATCACGGATGACGAGAATTTTGATTGGTAGGCAAACTTTTGCCGGTCATATCTCCATATGACTCTTGTTCATCTTTCGATACTTCATCCTCCGAGCTCAGAACGATCCTGCTAGAACTTCAAGACAACCAAGTGCTATCTGCATACATGGTCTGACCATACCCGTCTTACACCTCATCTCCCGTTTGTATTCATGTGGACATGACGCACTCTGGGACACTGGGAAGGCCACCTTTTAGCTTGATATTTACTGTGAGAGATCACCCTAGTAATTGACTACCGCGTAATCAAAGGGTGCAAACAACAAAGGGATAAATATATCAGGCAATTCATAATAGCGTGATCTGGTATAGCCCTGGGCGCCGGGAGTTCTCCATGGTCATCTTCAATCTCCAGTTGAAGCGACGTGACACCCAATATTTCATTACCGTGGCAACCGTTTCAAAAAATTTGTCGTGGTGGCAATCTCAGAAAACGTTGTCGTGGCACCAAAATCTGAAATTCCACCATGACACGAAATTATAGCTTCTCGTCCCGCGCCTGGTACACCTTTTTCTCATCGGTGTCCTCTGTGTACGTCTTGTCACCGTCACCTGTAACCTATATCTACAATATTTACATTAAGGTGGTAATCTCGTGGCTCCAGCCATCATGTCGTGACGCGCAGGCCACTTAACATTACAACATATAACCAGCTCATGCATAAACTCATTATCATGATGAAGGCTATACCACATCATATGCGAACCCTGCAAAACCAAGTTAGACGTACTCTAATCGGTTTGGCAAATCTTAATTACGTGGCTTCTAGGGTTTCCGGATAAACCTAGCTACCTACATGCACACCAATGGTGATAATCCTTGTTGCTGATTAACGTTCGGGGTGTGTGAAAGAAGAGACTTAATTAAAAATCTCCATCGCCCTCTTGCGTACATGATGGTTCATTATTCTTGACTATGGTGAAGCCCAAGGAACTGTTAGCAGATCGTCGACAGCCATAGCCGAGCGATTGTAAGAACCTTGTGAAAAGCGACACCATGCCATCAATGAACTGAACCGAAGCAACACTTGAGGTAAGCATAACAAGATCACCCTCACAATCACATGTGATCTATATCGAAACTTGCATCTACTCATAGAACCGCTCATGATGCCATTGTTGGGAAACGTAGTAGAAAATAAAAAAACGCCCTACGGACACCTAGGAACAGTATGAAGATGCATATCGGGTTTGGATCAATAATCGTTACCGACTCCGGAGTGCAGTGAAAGTAGACGAGTCGGTGTAGACCGTACTTGGAGTCCCTTGAACGTCGACGACGATCCTGCGAACCACCCTTGAACGATCCCTCGAACACAAGACAGAAAGCACGGCCTCTTTATTTGGTTGCAAGCGTATGATACGTCCATTTTGCATCATATTGTATACCAATATTTATTGCATTATGGCTACTATTTCACGTTATGTCACAATATTTATGGCTATTCTCTCTTATTTTACAAGGTTTACATGAAGAGGGAGAATGCCGGCAGCTGGAATTCTGGGCTGGAAAAGGAGCAAATATTGGAGACATATTCTGTGCAACTCCAAAAGTCCTGAAACTCCACAGAATATATTAAAATAAATAAAGAAAAATCGTCGCCAAAGATGAAGGCCAGGGGGCCCACACCCTGCTCACGAGGGTGGGGGCGCCTCCCCCCCCTAGGGCGCGCTCCCCTACCTCGTGGGCCCCCTGGTCGCTCTCTGACGCCCATCTTCTCCTATATGAAGTCTTTCGATGAGAAAAAAAAATAGAAGGCAACCTTTCGGGACGAGACTCCGCCGCCACGAGGTGGAACCTTGGCGGAACCAATCTAGGGCTCCGGTAGAGCTGTTCTGCAGGGGACACTTCCCTCCAGGAGGGGGAAATCATCACCATCGTCATCACCAATGCTCCTCTCATCGGGAGAGGGCAATCTCCATCAACATCTTCACCAGCACCATCTCATCTCCAAACCCTAGTTCATCTCTTGTATCCAATTCTTGTCTCCAAGTCCGGGATTGGTGCTAGTAGGTTGCTAGTAGTGTTGATTACTCCTTGTAGTTGATGTTATTTGGTTTATTTGTTGGAAGATCATATGTTCAGATCCTCTATGCATATTATTACCCCTCTGATTAAGAACATGAATATGCTTTGTGAGTAGTTATGTTTATTCCTGAGGACAAGGGAGAAGTCTTGCTATTAGTAGTCATGTGAATTTGGTATTCGTTCGATATTTTGATGAGATGTATGTTGTCTAACCTCTAGTGGTGTTATGTGAACGTCGACTACATAACACTTCACCATTATTTGGGCCTAGAGGAAGGCATTGGGAAGTAATAAGTAGATAATGGGTTGCTAGAGTGACAGAAGCTTAAACCCTAGTTTATGCGTTGCTTCGTAAGGGGCTGATTTGGATCCATATGTTTCATGCTATGGTTAGGTTTACCTTAATACTTTTGTTGTAGTTGCGGATGCTTGCAATAGAGGTTAATCATAAGTGGGATGCTTGTTCAAGTAAGAACAACACCCAAGCACCGGTCTACCCACATAACAAATTATCAAAGTACCGAACGCGAATCATATGAGCGTGATGAAAACTAGCTTGACGATATTCCCACGTGTCCTCGGGAGCGCTTTTTCTATTATAAGAGTTTGTCCAGGCTTGTCCTTTGCTACAAAAAGGATTGGGCCACCTTGCTGCACCTTATTTACTTTTGTTATTGTTGCTCGTTATAATTTATCTTATCACAAAACTATCTGTTACCACTTATTTCAGTACTTGCAGAGAATACCTTGCTGAAAACCGCTTATCATGTCCTTCTGCTCCTCGTTGGGTTCAACACTCTTACTTATAGAAAGGACTACGATAGATCCCCTATACTTGTGGGTCATCAAGACTCTTTTCTGGCGCCGTTGCCGGGCAGTGTAGCGCCTTTGGTAGGTGGAATTTGGTAAGGAAAAATTTATTTAGTGTGCTGAAATTTTCTGTCACTTGTTACTATGGAAAGTAATACGCTGAGGGGCTTGTTCGGGGTATCTTCACCCCGTCCAGTAGAGCAAAGAGTTGCTCCTCAACCTACTCAACCTACTGAACCTATTGAAAATGAAACTCCTTTTGAAATTCCTTCGGGTATGATGGAAACACTGCTAGCTAACACTTTTATAGGAGATGGAACAAAGCATCCTGATGAACATCTACGCTATGTGGATGAAGTTTGTGGACTATTTAAGCTTGCAGGTATACCCGATGATGTTGTTAAGAAGAAGGCCTTCCCTTTATCTTTGAAGGGAGACTCATTGACATGGTATAGGCTATGTGATGATATGAGATCATGGAACTATAAAAGATTGAAATTGGAATTTCATCAAAAGTATTACCCTATGCATCTTGTTCATCGTGATCGCAATTATATATATAATTTTTGGCCTCGCGAAGGAGAAAGCATCGCTCAAGCTTGGGGGAGGCTTAAATCAATGTTATATTCATGCCCCAATCATGAGCTCTCAAGAGAAGTAATTATGCAAAGTTTTTATGCTCGGCTATCTGATAACAATCGCACCATGCTCGATACTTCTTGTGCTGGCTCTTTTATGATGAAGACTATTGAATTTAAATGGAATTTATTGGATAGAATTAAACGCAACTCTGAAGATTGGGACCTCGACGAAGGTAAGGAGTCAGGTATGACACCTAAGTTTGATTGTGTTAAATCTTTTATGGATATCGATATTTTCCGTAAGTTTAGCACTAAATATGGACTTGACTCTGAGATAGTAGCTTCTTTCTGTGAATCTTTTGCTACTTATGTTGATCTCCCCAAGGAGAAGTGGTTTAAATATCATCCTCCCATAGAAGTAAAAGTAGCTGCACCTATTAAAATTAAAGAAAAGACTGTCACTTATAATGATCCTATTGTTCCCACTTCTTATGTTGAGAAACCACCTTTCCCTGTTAGAATGAAGGATCATGCTAAAGCTTCAACTGTTGTTCGTAAAAGCAATATTAGAACTTATACACCTCCTGAGCAAGTCAAAGTAGAACCCAATATTGCTATTGTTAAAGATCTCTTGTCTAATAATATTGATGTGCATGTTATTCAATTCCGTGGTGAAACTGCTAGAATTGCTAAACCTTGTGCTAGAGATAAACATAGACATGTGGTAGGCATGCCTGTTATTTCTGTTAAAATAGGAGATCATTGTTATCATGGCTTATGTGATATGGGTGCTAGTGCTAGTGTAATACCTATTACCTTGTATGAAGAAATTATGCATGATATTGCACCTACTGAGTTGGAAGATATTGATGTTACAATTAAACTTGCCAATAGAGGTACTATATCTGCAATGGGAATTGTTAGAGATGTTGAAGTCTTGTGTGGAAAAATCAAATATCTCGCTGATTTTATTGTTCTTGGTTCTCCACAAGATAGCTTTTGTCCCATTATATTTGGTAGACCCTTCTTGAATACTGTTAATGCTAAGATAGACTGCGAAAAGAATGTTGTTACTGTTGGCTTGGATGATATGGTTCATGAGTTTAATTTCTCTAAATTTAGTAAACACCATCGTGAGGATGAATTGCCTAGTAAGGATGAAATTATTGGTCTTGCTTCTATTGCCGTACCTCCTGGTGATCCTTTAGAACACTATTTGCTAGACCATGAAAATGATATGTTCATGAATGAAAGAAGGGAAATAGATGACGTATTCTTGAAACAGGAACCTATTCTGCAACACAATTTGTCTGTTGAAATCCTAGGGGATCCTCCTCCACCCAAGGGTGATCTCATGTTTGAGCTTAAACCGTTGCCTGATAATCTTAAATATGCTTATCTTGATGAAAAGAAAATATATCCTGTCATTATTAGTGCTAACCTTTCAGAGCATGAAGAAGAAAGATTATTGAAAACTCTGAAGAAGCATCGTGCCGCTATTGGATATACTCTGGATGATCTTAAGGGCATCAGTCCCACTCTATGTCAACATAAAATAAATTTGGAAGCGGATGCCAAACCAGTTCGTGATCCTCAACGACGTTTGAATCCTAAAATGAAATAAGTGGTAAGAAAAGAAATACTCAAGCTTCTGGAGGTAGGTATAATTTATCCCGTTGCTGATAGTCAGTGGGTAAGTCCTGTCCATTGTGTCCCTAAGAAGGGAGGTATTACTGTTGTCCCTAATGATAAAGATGAATTGATTTCACAAAGAATTATCACAGGTTATAGGATGGTAATTGATTTCCGCAAATTAAATAAGGCTACTAAGAAAGATCATTACCCCTTACCTTTTATTGATCAAATGCTAGAAAGATTATGCAAACATACACATTATTGCTTTCTAGATGGTTATTCTGGTTTCTCTCAAATACCTGTGTTGGCTAAAGATCAATCAAAGACTACTTTTACATGCCCTTTTGGTACTTTTGCTTATAGACGTATGTCTTTTGGTTGATGTAATGCACCTGCTACCTTTCAAAGATGCATGATGGCTATATTCTCTGACTTTTGCGAAAAGATTTGTGAGGTTTTCATGGACGACTTTTCCATCTATGGTTCCTCTTTTGATGATTGCTTGAGCAATCTTGCTCGAGTTTTGTAGAGATGTGAAGAAACTAATCTTGTCTTGAATTGGGAAAAGTGCCACTTTATGGTTAATGAAGGTATTGTCTTGGGGCACAAAGTTTCTGAAAGAGGTATTGAAGTTGATAAAGCCAAAGTTAATGAAGCCATGTCCCAAGGACATCAAAGGTATAAGAAGTTTCCTTGGTCATGCCGGATTTTATAGGAGGTTCATTAAGGACTTCTCAAAAATTTCTTGGCCTCTAACTAATTTATTACAAAAAGATGTACCATTTGTCTTTGATGATGATTGTGTAGAAGCATTTGAAATACTTAAGAAAGCATTAGTCTCTGCACCTGTTGTTTAGCCACCTGATTAGAATTTATCCTTTGAAATTATGTCTGATGCTAGTGATTATGCTGTAGGTGCTATTCTAGGGCAAAGAGTTGATAAGAAATTAAATATTATCCAGTATGCTAGTAAAACTCTAGACAATGCTCAAAAAAATTATGCTACTACCGAAAAGGAACTTTTAGCAGTTGTATTTGCTTGTGATAAATTCAGACCCTATATTGTTGATTCTAAAGTAACCATTCACACTGATCATGCTACTATTAAATATCTTATGGAAAAGAAAGATGCAAAACCTAGACTTATTAGATGGGTTCTCTTGCTGCAAGAATTTGATTTGCATATTGTTGATAGAAAAGGAGCTGAGAACCCCATTGCAGACAACTTATCTAGGTTAGAGAATGTTCTTGATGACCCACTACCTATTGATGATAGCTTTCCTGATGAACAATTAAATGTCATAAGCACATCTCGTAGCACTCCTTGCTATGATGATTATGCTAATTATATTGTTGCTAAATTTATACCACCTAGCTTCACATACCAACAAAAGAAAAAGTTTTTCTATGACTTGCGACATTACTTTTGGGATGAGCCACATCTTTATAAAGAAGGAGTAGATGGTGTTATTAAACGTTGTGTACCTGAGCATGAACAGGAACAGATCCTACGCAAGTGTCACTCCAAGGCTTATGGAGGACACCACGCTGGAGATAGAACTGCACATAAGGTATTGCAATCTGGTTTTTAATGGCCTACTCTCTTCAAGGATGCCCGTAAGTTTGTTTTGTCTTGCGATGAATGTCAAAGAATTGGTAATATTAGTAGACGTCAAGAAATGCCTATGAATTATTCACTTATTATTGAACCATTTGATGTTTGGGGCTTTGATTATATGGGACCTTTTCCTGCCTCTAATGGATATACACATATTTTAGTTGCTGTTGATTATGTTACTAAGTGGGTAGAAGCTATTCCAACTAGTAGTGCTGATCATAACACTTCTATTAAAATGCTTAAGGAAGTTATTTTTCTGAGGTTTGGAGTCCCTAGATATCTTATGACTTATGGTGGTTCACATTTTATTCATGGTGCTTTCCGTAAGATGCTTGCTAAATATGACGTTAATCATAGAATTGCATCTCCATATCACCCACAGTCTAGTGTTCAAGTAGAATTGAGAAATAGAGAGCTCAAATTAATTTTGCAAAAGACTGTTAATAGGTCTAGAAAGAATTGGTCCAAGAAATTGGGTGACGCATTATGGGCCTATAGAACTGCATATAAGAATCCTATGGGTATGTCTCCGTATAAAATGGTTTATGGAAAAGCTTGTCACTTACCTCTCGAACTAGAACATAAGGCATATTGGGCTATTAAAGAGCTCAACTATGATTTCAAACTTGCTGGTGAGAAGAGGTTATTTGATATTAGCTCACTTGATGAATGGAGAACCCAAGCTTATGAAAATGCCAAGTTGTTTAAAGAAAAGGTTAAAAGATGGCATGACAAGAGGATACAAAAGTGCGAGTTTAATGTAGGTGATTATGTATTGCTATACAACTCTCGTTTAAGATTTTTTGCAGGAAAACTTCTCTCTAAATGGGAGGGTCCCTACGTTATCGAGGAGGTCTATCGTTCCGGTGCCATAAAAATCAACAACTTCGAAGGCACAAATCCGAAGGTGGTAAACGGTCAAAGGATCAAACACTATATCTCAGGTAATCCTATAAATGTTGAAACCAATATTATTGAAACCGTAACCCCGGAGGAATACATAAGGGACACTTTCCAGACCGTTCCAGACTCCGAAAAGGAATAGGTATGTGGTACGGTAAGTAAACCGACTCCAAAACAATTTTTAAGGCAATATTTCTCCGTTTTGGAATATTTAGAAAAATAGAAAAATAAGTGGCAGTCCGGGAAGGACACGAGGCCTTCACGAGGGTGGAGGGCGCGCCCTACCCCCCTGGGCGCGCCCCCCTACCTCGTGAGCACCTCATGTGCCCTCCGGACTCTGTTTTCTTGCATGATACGTATTTTGGTAGGTAAAAATTCATTATATATTCTCCCGAAGGTTTTGACTCTCGTATCACGCAAATCTCCCATGTTCTTGTTTCAAGTTGTTTTTCTGACAGATCTAGAACATCATGACGACCCCAAGTGCTTCCAAGGACAAGTTCTTTGAGACGGTGATCAACCCTTACCTCGCGGAGGTGCTGCGACATCCTCAAACCATTGAGATGTGTGATGGGTTGCTGCACATCCACGATGTTGAGGGACCAAAGGGAACCGGAAGCGTGGAGTCGAGGATCGAAGCAATGGAGCAACAAGTTTTCAAGTGCCAGGGTATGGTGGAGCATGGAATCAACGCTAGCCACAAGATGCTCGCGGAGTTTACCAACAACTACGAGCCAGATGCCAAGAACACCGAGGAGGCCATCTTCAAGCTACATGAGAAGATCGAGCACCTCCAAGCCCAAATCTATGACCTGCAAAACCAAAACTGTGAGTATGAATATAGATTCAAAAGGATGAGTTTGGCTGCAGATTTGAGGATTCCGGAGACTCGATCATCCTTCTATGATGGTGAGCCTATGCCATGGAAGGTGGACGACAAGCTTGCATCATCAACAACACCTCCACCGCCAACAACAAAGAAGGAGACATAATCACATGGGTATGGGCACTCCCCTTGGCAACTGCCAAGCTTGGGGGAGGTGCCCTGGTATCGTATCACCAACACAACTTCTATCTTTACCGTTTTCTTATTTCGATCCTATTAGCAGTATCTTGATTTAGTAGAATAAAAGTCATGGCATGATCTAGTTTTGAGTTTTGCTTTATGATCCTTCTTTGTAATCGAGTCCGTAAGCTATATAATAAAGATTAGTGTTGAGTCAAGGGCTTGATTATTTTGCCATGATCTTGGGTAAATAGAAAGAAGAAAAAGAATAAAAAGAATCAAAGAGTTCATATTGATCTTATTGAAAGTAATGACTTCACATAGAAAGAGTATGATGATTAAAAGTTGTTGAGAGTTGGCAAATATAGTTTTGGTCATCGTTGCAATTAATAAGAAGTAATAAGGAAAGAGAGGTTTCACATATAGATATATTATCATTGACATCTTTTATGATTGGGAGCACTCATTAAAATATGACATGCTAAAGAGTTGAGGTTGGACAAGGAAGACAACATAATGAGTTATGTTTTCTTACATCTGAGATAAAGTATGTTGTCATGGATCCTCTAACGTGTTGAGCTTGCCTTTCCCCCTCATGCTAGCCAAATTCTCAGCACCAAGTAGAAATACTACTTGTGCTTCCAAATACCCTTAAACCAGTTTTGCCATGAGAGTCCACCATATCTACCTATGGATTGAGTAAGATACTTCAAGTAAGTTGTCATCGGTGCAAGCAATAAAAATTGCTCTCTAAATATGCATGACTTATTAGTGCAGAGAAAATAAGCTTTGTACGAACTTGTTGTGAACGTAATAAAAGCGACGGAATGCATAATAAAGGTCCACATACAAGGGGCAATATAAAGTGACGTTCTTTTGCATTAAGATTTTGTGCATCAACCCTAAACGCGCATGACAACCTCTGCTTCCCTCTGCGAAGGGCCTATCTTTTATTATTATCCTCTACCTTATGCAAGAGTCACGGTGATCTTCACCTTTCCTTTTCATTTTATCCTTTGGCAAGCTCAGCATGTTGGATGTAGGGGAGCATGAATTATTATTGTTGGCATTACCCTTGAGGTAAAAGGTTGTGGGGCAAAACTATAAGCCCCTATGTTTCTCTGTGTCCAATTAAAACTCCGTAACCACAAGTATCGCGTGAGTGTTAGCAATTATGAAGGACTAAGTTATAGGTGAGTGTGTGGACTTGCTTTTAAGCTCTGACATAGACTCTTTCCGATGTTATGATAAATTGCAGTTGCTTCAATGACTGAGGTTATAATTTGTTGGTGCTCAATAAGGTTTCTGATTCATACTTTTGCTTTGTGAAAAGATCATCACTTGAACATAAGTAATCATATGACAAAATCTATATATGTTACTGTTATGGGAATAATCATGATGCCTTCATGCCCGTATTTTATTTTTATCGACGCCTCTACCTCTAAACATGAGGACATATTTATTTTATCGGCTTTTCGCTTGAGGACAAGCGAGGTCTAAGCTTGGGGGAGTTGATACGTCCATTTTGCATCATGCTTTTATATCAATATTTATTGCATTATGGGCTGTTATTTCACGTTATGTCACAATACTTATGGCTATTCTCTCTTATTTTACAAGGTTTACATGAAGAGGGAGAATGCCGGCAGCTGGAATTTTGGGCTGGAAAAGGAGCAAATATTGGAGACCTATTCTGCGCAACTCCAAAAGTCCTGAAACTCCATGCAATATCTTAAAATAAATAAAGAAAAATCGTCACCAAAGATGAAGGCCAAGGGGCCCACACCCTGCTCACGAGGGTGGGGGCGCCCCCCCCCCCTGGGGCGCGCCCCCCTACCTGTGGGCTCCCTGGTGGCTCTCCGACGCCCATCTTCTCCTATATGAAGTCTTTCGATGATAAAAAAATAGAAGGCAACCTTTCGGGACGAGACTCCACCGCCACGAGGCGGAACCTTGGCGGAACCAATCTAGGGCTCCGGCAGAGCTGTTCTGCCGGGGACACTTCCCTCCAGGAGGGGAAAGTCATCACCATCGTCATCACCAACGCTCCTCTCATTGGGACAGAGCAATCTCCATCAACATCTTCACCAGCACCATCTCATCTCCAAACCCTAGTTCATCTCTTGTATCCAATTCTTGTCTCCAAGTCCGGGATTGGTGCTAGTAGGTTGCTAGTAGTGTTGATTACTCCTTGTAGTTGATGCTATTTGGTTTATTTGGTGGAAGATCATATGTTCAGATCCTCTATGCATATTATTACCCCTCTGATTATGAACATGAATATGCTTTATGAGTAGTTACGTTTGTTCCTGAGGACAAGGGAGAAGTCTTGCTATTAGTAGTCATGTGAATTTGATATTCATTCGATATTTTGATGAGATGTATGTTGTCTAACCTCTAGTGGTGTTATATGAACGTCGACTACATAACACTTCACCATTATTTGGTCCTAGAGGAAGGCATTGGGAAGTAATAAGTAGATGATGGGTTGCTAGAGTGACAGAAGCTTAAAACCTAGTTTATGCGTTGCTTCGTAAGGGGCTGATTTGGATCCATATGTTTCATGCTATGGTTAGGTTTACCTTAATACTTTTGTTGTAGTTGCGGATGCTTGTAATAGAGGTTAATCATAAGTGGGATGCTTGTTCAAGTAAGAACAGCACCCAAGCACCGGTCCACCCACATATCAAATTATCAAAGTACCGAACGCGAATCATATGAGCGTGATGAAAACTAGCTTGACGATATTCCCATGTGTCCTGTGAGCGCTTTTCCTATTATAAGAGTTTGTCCAGGCTTGTCCTTTGCTACAAAAAGGATTGGGCCACCTTGCTGCACCTTATTTACCTTTGTTACTTGTTGCTCGTTACAATTTATCTTATCATAAAACTATCTGTTACCACTTATGTCAGTACTTGTAGAGAATACCTTGCTGAAAACCGCTTATCATTTCCTTCTTCTCCTCGTTGGGTTCGACACTCTTACTTATCGAAAGGACTACGATAGATCCCCTATACTTGTGGGTCATCAGCGTACGGTCTTCATGATCCGGCAGTGCTTCACCGTCCAAAGTTAATCGTCACCAAAGAAGTAGAGGGATGAGATTAGAACCACACAGGGCTTATAATTATGAGGATTAGAGGTGGCTAGGGCTAGCTCTAATTAGTCAATTAGGACTAACAAGAACTAGAACTAGATCAACTAGAGGAGGCTCCAAAACTTTGTGTGTTCAATTGTGGCCAATACCTCAAGTATATATAGGTTAGAGGGGGAGAGGAGGGATGCCACCAAGGAGGGAAAGCCTTCTTGGGGCGCCATCCAAAGGGGGAAGGAGTCCAACTCCTTCCCTATTAGGATTTGCTCCCCCCTCCCACTAGTAGAAAAAGGGCCTAATGTTCAGCTCATTAGTCCCGGTTTGTAAATAAACCGGCACTAATGGTCGGGCGGCACTCATTAGTCCCGGTTTGTGGTGAACCTTTAGTATCGGTTCGTGCCACGAACCGGGACTAAAGAGGTGGTGGCAGGCCGGTGGCAGGCTGGGGCCCCATCAACACCTTTAGTCCTGGTTCGTGGCACGAACTGGTACTATAGATGCACCTTTAGTCCCGGTTTGTATAACCAATCGAGACTAAAGATCATCCTATATAAACCCCTTCATCGAGCCCGAGCTCTTTGTTCATCGAGCCCGAGCTCATCCTCCATTTTTGACAAAATTTGTCAAGATTTGAAGGCACCCCATCCATCAAAGTGATCACAAAGGTTAGCAACTTTGTCCTTTCATCTCTCATTGCTAGATTAGCTCTTACAATGCTCTATAAGTATAATGATTTGTGGATTTTAGTTTGGGAGGAATTATATGTGGTAGTTTATCTGATTTATATGCAATTTGAGCTCAAAATAACTCTTAGTTTGCATATGTAGGTGTGGTTTACTTAGTGCCTTCCCGTTTCCGTCCTAACTCCGTCGATCGCCCGCACCACCTTGTGGTGAGCCTCTTGTTCTTATCTTTTTTATATATATAAAAAACATGTTTGTGTGATTTAGATATATAGTTACTTGTATAATTATCTTACTCATACATTGTTTGTTAACATAGTGCCATGGTTTTAATATCCGTCCCCGTCAGTCCTTGTCCGGTTTATGATTCGGATGTGGTATATTATTTTTTATAACTATTTGTTGCATTTCATGTTTGGCGTCGTATCATGTGCATCTGGGGTGGGTCGTGCATCCCTGTATCCGGTCGCTACTGGCCAGCCGATAAAGATCGTACGCATGGGATCAAAAGCATTCATGTTTATGAAAAATTATGCCCATCAAGTTGACATAGATTTTTCTATCTAGGAGGTATGTGAACCGAAAATTCCAACTGACCGAGAGGTTAAATTTAGTTGAAAATGAGAACAAGTATTTGAATGAAAAATTGAAAAGAATTGAGGAGGAGAAGATGGAATTGAAGTTGCATGTTGCCGATATCATCGATGATCACAAGATCAAGATGGAGAAAATGCGCTTGAAGATTAGAAAGATTAGAAAATATGCCATTGATAGTGAGGCTTGGTATCATTATGTTGTTGGATCAATTTTTTGGAAATATGCCCTAGAGGCAATAATAAATTAGTTATTATTATTATATTTCCTTGTTCATGATAATCGTTTATTATCCATGCTATAATTGTATTGATAGGAAACTCAGATACATGTGTGGATACATAGACAACACCATGTCCCTAGTAAGCCTGTAGTTGACTAGTTTGTTGATCAATAGATGGTTACGGTTTCCTGACCATGGACATTGGATGTCGCTGATAACGGGATCACATCATTAGGAGAATGATGTGATGGACAAGACCCAATCCTAAGCCTAGCACAAAGATCGTGTAGTTCGTATGCTAAAGCTTTTCTAATGTCATGTATCATTTCCTTAGACCATGAGATTGGCAACTCCCGGATACCGTAGGAATGCTTTGGGTGTACCAAACGTCACAACGTAACTGGGTGGCTATAAAGGCACACTACAGGTATCTCCGAAAGTGTCTGTTGGGTTGGCACGAATCGAGACCGGGATTTGTCACTCCGTGTGACGGAGAGATATCTCTGGGCCCACTCGGTAGGACATCATCATATGCGCAATGTGACCAAGGAGTTGATCACGTGATGATGTGTTACGGAACGAGTAAAGAGACTTGCCGGTAACGAGATTGAACAAGGTATGGAGATACCGACGATCGAATCTCGGGTAAGTACTATACCGATAGACAAAGGGAATTGAATACAGGATTGATTGAATCCTTGACATCGTGGTTCATCCGATGAGATCATCGTGGAACATGTGGGATCCAACATGGGTATCCAGATCCCGCTGTTGGTTATTGGCTGGAGAGTTGTCTCGGTCATGTCTACGTGTCTCCCGAACCCGTAGGGTCTACACACTTAAGGTTCGATGACGCTAGGGTTATAGGGAATAGATGTATGTGGTTACCGAATTTTGTTTGGAGTCCTGGATGAGATCCCGGACATCACGAGGAGTTCCGGAATGGTCCGGAGGTAAAGATTTATATATGGGAAGTCATCATACGATCACGGGAATAATTCGGGGGGTTACCAGTATTTTACCGGGGCCACCGAAGGGGTTCCGGGGGTCCACCGGGAGGGTCCACCTGCCCTGGAGGGCCCTATGGGTTGTTTGTGGAGAGGGACCAGCCCCTTAGTGGGCTGGGCGCCTCCCCCTTTAGGGCCCATGCGCCTAGGGTTTTGGGGGAAACCCTAAAGGGGGGCGCCCCCTTGCCTTTGGGGGCAAGGCAACCCCCCTGGCCGCCGCCCCCTCCTCGTATTGGATCTGAGGGGGGCGGCCCCCCTCTCCCTTGCCCCTATATATATATGTGGGGGTGGGAGGGCAGCCGCACCAAAGTTCTGGCGCAGCCCTTCCCCTCTCCCAAGTCATCCTCCTCTCCCGCGGTGCTTGGCGAAGCTCTGCAGGATTGCCACGCTCCTCCTTCACCACCACGCCGTCGTGCTGCTGCTGGACGGAGTCTTCCCCAACCTCTCATTCTCCCCTTGCTCGATCAAGGCGTGGAAGACGTCACCGGGCTGCACGTGTGTTGAACGCGGAGGCGCCGTGGTTCGGCGCTTAGATCAGAATCAACCGCGATCTGAATCGCTACGAGTACGACTCCTTCATCCGCGTTCTTGCAACGCTTCCGCTTAGCGATCTACTCCCTCCGTTTCTAAATAATTGTCTTTCTAGAGATTTCAACAAGTGACTACATACGGAGTAAAATGAGTGAATCTACACTTTAAAACATGTTTACATACATCGGTTTGTTGTAGTCCATTTAAGATGGCTAGAAAGACAATTATTTGGGAACGGAGGGAGTACAAGGGTATGTAGATGCACTCCCCTTCCCCTCGTTGCTAGATTACTCCATAGATCACTACTAGGAAAAGGGCTATAGATGGGATGCACACTAATGGCACACCAGTGAAGTAGTGCGCCACTACTATATACTAATGGCGCACCACTTGTCGATGCGCCATTAGTGTGGGAGACACTAATGGCACACCAGACAAAAGGTGCGCCACTAGTGATTTTTTTTTTCATTTTTACATACATACTAATGGCGTAACTAGTAATGGCGCACCGGTCACAGAGTGCGCCAGTAATGTATTTTTTATTCTTTTTTTTTTGCAAAACTACTAATGGCGCACCGTGTCACAGTGCGCCATTACTAGTTTAAACTAGTAATGGCGCACCAACTGGAGGTGCGCCATTAGTGTATATATATATATATATATATATATATATATTCTTTTTTGCAAAACTACTAATGGCACACCACATGCAGGTGCACCATTAGTAACCAGGGTTACTAATGGCGCATTTGCAGGTGGTGCGCCATTAGTAACCTGGGACCCCAACAAGATATTTTGGACAACCACACCTACCCACTCACTTTCCCCACTTCATTCCCTCCACCTCCTTCTCCAAGCTTTCGGCTACCTCCTCCTCCTCACCTCATTTGCACCATAGATTCATCAAAATTAAGTGGTGAAATTACCTTTTTTGATAGGTAAGTAAGGGGAAAGCTATCTTCATGATGTAGATCTACTTTTTTTCTCCCTAGCTCGCTCCAACAATGTGCACATGCACTTTTTGTGGCCTAGCTAGATTTATGTATGTTTGTGGTGTTGCATGTGTTTGTGGTGTTGCATATATGTTTGTGTTTGCAGGTATCGATATTTGAAATGCGATAGTTGCCAATATTTTGCCGGAATGTTGATTCATTTCTGTTTCGGCGAGAATTTTGGCACTATGCATTCTTTTTGGTCCTATTTTAGGGAAGGTCATGTCAAATTTTTTCTTGGTTCTAAAATATCGTTTTGCTCTACCCCGCAGGCGACCATGGTCTGCACGATGACCGAAGGCATCGTGAATAGGTTTTTGAGCTCCGCGAAGACCGAGATGCTTCAAAAGAACGAGACGGAGATAAGATGTCCGTGTCGAAGATGCAAGCTGAAGAGCCTTATTGCGGACCCAGATTCCGGGCAGGTGTGGGACCACCTGCTCCTGCGTGGTTTCATGGATGGCTATCGGTGGCAAGGTGATGAAGATCACTATGAAGTCGTCCATGGGGGCCGGGCAAGAAATGAGGAAGGGCAACAAGACAACCACCGCGGCGAGGGCGGGTGAGAAGACGAAGAATCTCCAGGACACGATCACGACGGTGATGCTATACACAATCATCATGTAGAAGATGTCGTACATGATGATGAGGAAGATCAAGACGAAGGGCATGATCATGAAGATGAAGATGCCGGAGCAGACGACGATGGAGGCTGGGTGCAGGACCCTCATATTCAAGAGCTGCTTCTCAAGCAGACGGATAACGCAAGAGCTGCCGCTCGAGAGAAAGCCAAGCTGGATCAACTGGAGATAGACGCGGTTACTCCATTGTATGAAGGATGCAGGCCCGAGGATACCCGCCTGAAAGTAACGCTCGTGGCTCTGGAGATGAAGGTAAAACACAAAATGACTGACGCATGCTTCGACGAGAACATGTCATTCTGGCACGAACGTCTTCCCAAGGGGAACAAATGCCCGACCAGTTTCGAGGAGGAGAAGAAAATCGTGTGTCCTCTGGATTTACCGCACGTGAAATACCATGTGTGCATGAACAATTGCATCATTTATCGGGACGAGCACGCGGAGTCTACCATATGTCTGGTGTGCGGTGTCACTCGATACAAGAAGAGGAAGAAAGCTCCTCGAAAATCGGTGTGGTACTTTCCGATCACTCCTCGTCTGCAGCGGTATTTCGTGGACCCTAAGGTAGCAATGGTCCTGCGTTGGCACGCGGATAGGGAGGAGAAGAAGCGGGAAGATGACGGAAATGATCTGGAGATAAATAAAAAAGACAAGATGTTGAGTCACCCTAAGGATGCGAGCCAGTGGCAAGCGTTGAACTTCGAATACCCAGAATTTAGGAAGGATCCAAGGAACATCGTGCTCGGCGCGAGCACCAATGGAGTCAATCCGTTTGGCAGCCAGAGAAGCACACATAGCACCTGGCCTGTGTTTGTGTGGATGTACAACCTTCCCCCCTGGTTGTGCATGAAGAGGAAGTACATTCACATGAGTATGCTAATTGAAGGGCCGAAACAACCAGGGAACGACATCAATTTGTATCTGGGCTGCTGAAAGAGGAGCTAGACATGCTGTGGAAAACGCCAAACAATACGTGGGACGCCGCAGAGAAAGAATATTTCTCTATGAGAGCCGCACTGCTCACGACGGTGCACGACTATCTCGGTTACAGATATCTCGCGGGGCAGGTAGTCCACAGATTTTTCTGGATGCGTAAGGTGCATGGATGACACAACGTATCGCCAGCTAGATAGAGATCCTGGGTCTTCGAAAACCGTGTTCATGGGACATCGAAGGTGTCTTCGCGATGATGACCCATGGAGGAAACGCAAGGATCTGTTCGATGGTGAAACCGAACCCCGAAAACACCCGCGTACGAGGAGCGGCGAGGTAATAGATGAGCTGTTGAAAAATTGGAAAGATTGCCCACTGCCGGGAAAGAAGCAAAAGGCGCCAGAGCCAGGAAAGAAGCGAAAGGCGCCAGAGCCGCTGCTGAAGGTGTGGAAAATGAGGTCTGTTTTCTGGGACTTGCCGTACTGGAAGATCCACCGTCTGCCTCACAGCCTTGATGCCATGCATATCACGAAGAACGTGTGCGAGAGTCTGCTTGGTACCCTGCTCAACATGCCAGAGAGGACCAAAGATGGGCCAAAAGCAAGGGCAAACTTGAAATCAATGGGCATCAGGCAGGAGCTTCACGCTAATGATGATGATGATGATGAGGCGAAGCAGGACACAGAAACTCGTCGCAAAGGCAAAAAGGCCAAGAAGACCGGAAATGACTACCCACCCGCGTGCTTCACTCTAAGTCAGGAGGAGATCGAGCAGTTTTTCACCTACCTCGTAGGAGTAAAACTTCCTTACGGTTATGCAGGGAAGATAAGCAGATACCTAGACCCAGCGAAGCAGAAGTTCAGCGGGATGAAGTCTCACGACTGTCATGTGTTGATGACGCAGATACTTCCAGTTGCAATCCGTGGGATCATGGACGCGCACGTCCGTGAAACGCTATTTGGCCTATGCAACTTTTTCGACGTCATCTCTCGGAAGTCGATTGGCGTGAGGCAACTCAGAAGGCTACAGGAAGAGATCGTGGTGATACTATGCGAGCTTGAGATGTACTTCCCGCCCGCATTCTTCGACATTATGGTGCATCTGCTGGTCCATATCGTAGAGGATATCATCCAACTCGGGCCGACGTTCCTGCACAACATGATGCCGTTCGAAAGGATGAATGGTGTCATCAAAGGATACGTTCGCAACATGTCACGTCCAGAGGGAAGTATAGCCAGGGGCTTTCTGACCAAAGAATGCATCTCCTATTGCATGAATTATCTAGGCATCGATAACCCTGTTGGTCTGCCCGTCAACAGGCACCTCGGTAGGCTCGCTGGATGGGGTCACCGTGAGGGTCGCCGCGAAATGCATGTCGACTTCGAGGGTCGACTCGCCGACTTTGAAAGAGCAAACCTAGTCACGCTACAACACATAGACGTGGTCGATCCTTGGGTGGTAGAGCACAAAACCTTTATTGAGAAGACGTACAATGACCGAGGCCAACAGAGGACGGACGGAGATATAATCAAAGAGCACAACTCATGTTTCACGCGTTGGTTCAAGAAGAAGCTTCTGTCGTACCCTTTACATGAGGATTCTTCCGCGGAAGAACAACTCATATTCACCTTGTCACAGGGCGCCGAGCACAACCTGATGACATATGAGGCGTACGATATCAACGGCTACACATTCTACACCGAGAACAAGGACATGAAGAGCGATGGTTATCAGAACTCTGGGGTAAAGATGGAATCCTACACCGGTAACGACAAGGACAGATACTACGGAAGGATCAAGGAGATCTGGGAGCTGAGCTACGCTGGAGAGAAGGTCCCGATGTTCCGTGTCAGATGGGCCAAGAGCGTCCTAAAAGAAGACGGGTATTTCACCACCATGGTTATACCCGAAGCCAAATCCAAGACCGCGGGCGCAAACGTCACTGTGAAAAATGAGCCATGGGTACTGGCTTCCCAAGTGGACCAATGCTTCTTCATTACTGACCCGTCAAAGCCCAGTCGTGTTGTCGTGAGGAGAGGCAAAAGGAAGATCATCGGAATGGATGGAGTAGCCAATGAGCAAGACTTCGACAAGTACGACGACCCGATGATCGAACATGACAACGACGATGAAGTAGCAGCACACACCACAAGAAGAAGCAGGACCACCCTACCTAAAGGACGTCCGTTCCACAGAAGAACTCCATTTGCGAAAAAGAAGGGCAAGAAGATTGTGAACAGATAGCTAGCTAAGATCGATTGTATTTAAATCGTAGTCTTCATTTCTCGATTGTATTTCATGGGCACTTTTTGATATCATAAATATTTTTAAATTTCATGGGCACCTTTTGAATTCATGAGGACACTCGATCTCGATCCCCCTCCATCTCGATCCCACCCGCACCCTCCCCCGCTAGCTCCACCGCCGCCGACGACCCACCGCAACCCTCCCCGCTCCACCGCCGCCGACGAGCAC
>NC_041389.1:683769774-683770368 GCF_002162155.2 Triticum dicoccoides | reverse complement strand
CACCGATGATGATATTTTCAAGTAACAAATTTGAACATATTTTTTAAAAAATTATTACTGTTTTTATAAAAAAATATTACTGTTATGATTTAAACAAGTTTGAACATATTTAAACACAAATAAATATCAAACAACATTTAAAATGCATAAAAAATATATTGGGGAGCCTGGGAATCGAACCCAGGACCTCCTGGTGTGTGTGTTGCGTGCTGAACAGTCGGGCTAGTGGGGGGCTTCTGTTGTAGATAGGGTTAGGTTGTAGATAGGGCTAGTGGGCTAGATTAAAACAAAATTCTAATGGCGCACCTAGGGGTGGTGCGCCATTAGAATAGTCGTACTTATGGCACACGAGGGTGTGGTGCACCATTAGAACCCTCCCCCCACTCCACCTACTGCCCTCGCACTGTGTCCTCCCGCCCTCCCTCGCCAGATTCCCCTCGATCGACCACCGCCATCCGCCGCCGCCGTAGCCGCCCACGCGCCCCCGCCATCCGCTGCCTCCGTCCGCCGCAGCCGCCCATGCGCCCCCGCCGCCTCCCTCTCCCCTTCCTCCCCCTCGAGCACCACCTCCCCCCGAGCCCCGCCTTCCCCGCG
>NC_041389.1:683768423-683769764 GCF_002162155.2 Triticum dicoccoides | reverse complement strand
CCGCTCCAAAACAGACCTTTAATACTGGTTGGTGGTTCCAGCCAGTACTAAAGGTCCATCCTATATATACAATACTTCAAAAAAAATTAGTTTTATCTCCCTCTTCCTCTCTGCTTTCGACATCGCCGCCGCCCTTGTCGCCACCAACCATCGCACGCCGTCACCGTCCCCTCGCCGCCCCCATCGTGTGCCGTCGCCGTCGCCGCCCCGACCCATCCCCGTTGTCGCCGTCTCGCCGCCGCCCCGTCGCCGTCCCAGTCGCCCCGCTGTGAGCCCCCTGCGCCATGGCCACGCCCTCGATCATCCGATCAAGCCCGCCCGCGCGCGCACACACACATATATTTTTCTTAAATATTTTCTGTTTTTTGTTTTTTATTTTTTTATACTTTTAGTTATATAAATGTTAGATTAATGTCAAAGTTTTAGCTACATGAATTAGATTAACGTCAAAGTTTTAGCTAGATGAATTAGATTAATGTCAAAGTGTTAGATGATTGAATTAGATATATTAATGTCAAATGTTAGATGAATTAGATAGAAATGTTAGATTAATGTCAAATGTTAGATGAATTAGAAGAATTAGGTGGATAGAAATGTTAGATGAATTAGTTTTTTATACTTTTAGTTATAGATGAATTAGATATATTAATGTTAGATGAATTAGTTTTTTATACTTTTTGTCAAATGCTGGATGAATTAGCTAGATATATTAATGTTAGATGAATTAGCTAGCTAGCTAGATATCATATGCCAAAGTCTGAATTTTGACATATGCAACATTTGATGATATATCAAAGTTTGATCATATGTCAAAGTTTGAATTTTGACATATGCAACAATATTTGATCATATGTGAAAGTTTGAATTTTGACATATGCAACAATATTTGATCATATGTCAAAGTTTGACTTTTGACATAGATTTATCAAGAATGCCCTCATTATGGATGTGCACAAGTTGATCCATTTTTTTCTGATCTCATATATATATATAGGGATTGACTATTCGTCATCCTGGGTGACGAATAGTTATTCTTCACCCCCCTCTATTTCACCATCAATGCACTGTAATTTTACGTTTCGTAAGTTTTATCTTATTTCTGACGTAAAAAGAGACCGTAAGAAAATATATAATCGTTGTAAAAAATATTTTATGTTATGCAAAATTACAAACGTAAAAACATAGTGTAAAATACACATAAACTATAAATTTTCTTGTCATATGCCCTATATTTTTATTTTTTATGCCAAATTTTACGTAGTGAATAAATAAGAATATAACTATTTGAAATCCGAACGTAATTTAATTATGAAATGATCGTAAGATTACCTCGGGTGAAGA
>NC_041389.1:683767327-683768413 GCF_002162155.2 Triticum dicoccoides | reverse complement strand
TTCTTCTTCTTCCTCTTCTTTTTTTATATGGAACGAGGGGGTCGAGCAGTCGAGGGTCTAGAACTAGGGTAGAGGGTCGAGCGTCGGCGAGGTGTCGAGGTTCTAGGATCGTCGAGGGGTCAAGAGGGGGACGTCAATCAACCCCCTCTCGCTTGACTAACTCTCGAGGTTCTAGAATAGTCGAGGGGTCGAGAGGGGGCCGTCGAGCGATTTATCAAGAATGCCCCCATTATGGATGTGCACAAGTTGATCCAATTTTTTCTGATCTCATCTATATATATATATATATATATATATATATATATATATATATATATATATATATATATATATATATATATATATATATATATTCTTCTATATGTCATGTTGTCTGTCAAAGTATTGAAGAAATCCATGGCTTCATCATTAGTCGGAAGTAATAGGCATATGATGCTACGAAGCTCCTCAAAGTTGTTTTGGAATGGAGTTTCGGATAGAATAATTATCCTATCCCGGACTCTGTTCCAAAACAATTTTTGGAGAGCTTCGTACCATTATGCGCATGTTACTTCCGTCTAATGATGAAGACATGGTTTTCTTGAATCCTTTGACAACATGACATATAGAAAGGTAGATGAGATCAAGAAAAATATGAAACATTTTCTGCACATCCAGAATGGCGCCATTTTATTAAATCCGTTAAAGGTTAAGAGAATCCCTTGTTTGACATTCATGAGAGAGCCGATTCCTACATCGAACATTCATGAGAGAGGCGTTGCCGAGGCTGCCCCAAACTCTAGATTTATGAAGCTAGATCTATGTTTGCCACAAATAATATATCCATCTCCCGTGTTTGTTATTAATTGCCATGTTGTAATATTTGCAGAAACTATGGATCAAAGAGACTTAGATCAAAAAGAGCTGTTGGGCACTAGTCGAAAAAGGGCCTAATGTGAGACACATTAGTGCTGGTTTGTAATTGGCCCGGTACTAATGGTACCATTAGTCCCAGTTCGGACGGATATGCATTAGTACCGGTTCATGTTGAACCTTTAGTACCGGTTCATGCCGCGAACTGGTACTAAAGGGGTGGTGGCAGACTGG
>NC_041389.1:683763490-683767317 GCF_002162155.2 Triticum dicoccoides | reverse complement strand
ATGTCATGTTGTCTGTCAAAGTATTGAAGAAATCCATGGCTTCATCATTAGCCGGAAGTAACAGGCGTATGATGCTACGAAGCTCTTCAAAGTTGTTTGGGAACGGAGTTCCGAATATAATAATTCGCCTTTTTGTATGAATTTCAGTAAAGACCTTCCAAATAGCGATATTTGGAAGGCTCTTGTTGAACTTCATACCAAAAAGCTAATTATCCTATCCGGGACTCCATTTCAAAACAACTTTGGAGAGCTTCGTACCATTATGCGGCTGTTTACTTCCGACTAATGATGAATCCATGATTTTCTTGAATCCTTTGACACTAGACAACATGACATATAGAAGGGTAGATGAGATCAGGAAAAATATGGACCATTTTCTGCACATCCAGAATGGCGCCATTTTGTTAAATCCCTTAAAGGTTAAGAGAATCAGTTATGTTACATTTGCATATAGAATTTCCATATAAGAAATCACAATCCAATCATTTAAAAAATGTTACATTTGCATATAGAATTTGTTCTCGACGTCAACGATGCCCAGCCCGCATCCCCGTTGTCAACCCGTTCGCGACGGCATCCTGCTTCAGAGGAGCCATGTCCGGGACTGGGCTCCACCGGGCTGGCACTAGGAGGTGCTACCTTCAGGGTCGCGCTGCTTGGTGAGGAACCCGGACCCGGGTCCCGTCATCGACCCGGAGCTCCTTTGGTTGCGTTCGCGTGGGCCACTTTTGGTGCGGAGGGAGCCGGCCCCGCCGGAGGTGGTACGTCGTCGTGTCAGGGAGGAGGACGAGCACATCCGTCGCTACATGGCTGCATTGGACGTCAGGTTCTCCAATACTTGGCAGGTTCTTCGGGGATCTCACCCGAGCTATGATCTTGTGATGGTTCCTTCTCTTTGGGTGTCCACCGCCCGCGCCTTAGGAACCGCAAGTGAACTAGATTATTCGATAGTATTCGATCTATATTAGCTAGCTAGTGATGTGATAATATTCGAGATGATGTATTCGAGATTATATATATTATTCGATAATATTCGAGACGGTGTATTCGATATTATTCGAGACGATGTATTCAATATTTTATATATTATTCGATAATATTTGAGATGATGTATTTGAGATTATATTCGATGATGCATATTATATACTACGATTCAGTTTTTCCTTATTGATTGCATGCATGCATTGTTATTTGAATACTTTTTCTATATTTCTTCTGGATTAGTTAAATAAAAGTTATGGACAATACCGGCAGAGAAGGAGAGGAGGCCCTGTTCAACATCATACGCTCATCCCCTCGCCCAAATGAGTTTGAAGAAGATGACGGCTCGCAATATCTGAACCCTACCGGTGAGGGTATGATATTTGATGAAGACGAACGAATAGATGAAGTCCAGAATATGATTATGATGACGAAGAAAATGTTGATCTTGAAATAACAAAGACCGGCGAGGTATATTTATATAAGCAGGCAGCTGGTGATCATCACATGTTTTAAATGATTTGTATATATATTAACGAATCAATCTTTCTTCTTTCAGCCCTCCGGATCGAGTAAATCTTCTACAGGCAGCAGGACAGTGCGAGGCTCGGCCAAAAATTTGAAGGATGGCATAAAGTACAACATTGATGCCATCAAACCTAATGGCGAACCAAGCGAGCCTAAGAAGAATGCGGGCAAGTTCATTCGTCAGTGCGGAGTTCTTGTAAAGGACCAAATCCCAATCTCCATTCAAGAATGGAAAAGGCCATCAAAGGAACGTCCAGATCTTAATTTTGTTGACTAAAGAGCAAAATATCTGCTTTGGGGATCTCTCATGTCACATTTCACCCTATCAGATCATTTGACATATGCAGATGTGTAGAAAGTCAAGGACGCTGCTCTTAGGAAGATGGCGGTTGCATTCAACAACCATCAGAAAACTATATGGACCAAGTACGTCAAAGGAGGAAAGAAGACTCCAGAATTCACGGGAACACTGGAGAAGCAAACAGATCACTGGCCCACTTTCGTGAAATTCAAGGAATCAGAATTACCTAAGGAACGGTCGAGAATAAACAAGATCAATGCCGCGAAAAAGGAGAATTACCATAAGCTTTGGCCAAGTGGCTACACGGTAGCCCGGCCTAAGTGAGATAAGGTTGAGCAACAGATGGTGGATGCAGGGTCATTCCAGTTACATTGAGCTGGCCCCCCAGGTGCAGGACTTGGTTCCTGCGCATGGGGGTACATTGGACCCAAAGACAGGCCAGGTTTTGGAGAAGGCGAGTCTTAAAGGAGCCGACCTCAAATTACTTGTTGCAATAGAAGAGTCTTGCACGGGGGTGTTCACGCCCAACAGAGAGAACGACGAGCTTATGCACGCCTTGGGAAATCCTGAACACCCGGAAAGAACACAAGGCAAAGGCATTGTTCCGTGGTATGAGGGGTTTGAGGACTGGAACATCGACTACAGAATACGTGCAAGAAAGAACATCGACTACAGAACACAAGGCTATAGGAGGAGCAGAGGAAGAAGGAAGCAGAACACCTTCATGGCCTAGCATCAAGTCACGTGGAGTTGGCACTCCAATTCCAGCAGCAGCAGCAGCAGCAGCAGATCGACTCACTTTGCCAGGAAAGGGGGTCTCTCCAGCGGCAGCAGCTAGCGGATCTAGCATTGGATAGCACCGTCCCATCCATGTCAAGAAGAAGTGTGGGTTCCTCCCCAGGCGATGAGGCGCTGCTGGATAGATACCCTGTGGATGACATCATGGATAACACTAATTGTAAGCTACACTTCAAAATGAAGAACATATTGAATGAAATATGCCCTAGAGGCAATAATAAAGTTGTTATTTATATTTCCTTATATCATGATAAATGTTTATTATTCATGCTAGAATTGTATTAACATGAAACTTAGTACATGTGTGAATACATAGACAATACATAGTGTCCCTAGTATGCCTCTACTTGACTAGCTCGTTAATCAAAGATGGTTATGTTTCCTAACCATAGACATGTGATGTCATTTGATGAACAGGATCACATCATTAGAGAACGATGTGATGGACAAGACCCATCCGTTAGCTTAGCATTATGATCATTACAGTTTTATTGCTACTGCTTTCTTCATGACTTATACATGTTCCTTTGACTATGATATTATGAAACTCCCATATACCAGAGGAACACCTTGTGTGCTATCAAACGTCACAATGTAACTGGATGATTATAAAGATGATCTACAGGTGTCTCCGAAGGTCTTTGTTGGTTGGCATAGATCAAGATTAGGATTTGTCACTCCGTGAATCGAAGAGGTATCTCTGGGCCCTCTCGGTAATGCTCATCACTATAAGCCTTGCAAGCAATGTGATTAATGAGTTAGTTGCTGGACGAAGCATTACAGAATGAGTAAAGAGACTTGCCGGTAACAAGATTGAACTAGGTATGATGATACCGGTGATCGAATCTCGGGCAAGTAACATACCGATGACAAAGGAAACAACATATGTTGTGCGGTTTGACCGATAAAGATCTTTGTAGAATATGTAGGAGCCAATATGAGCATCCAGGTTCCACTATTGATTATTGATCGGAGATGTGTCTCGATCATGTCTACATACTTCTCGAACCCGTAGGGTCCGCACGCTTAACGTTCGATGACGATTTGTATTGTGAGTTATGTGTTTTTGATGACCGAAGTTTGTTTGGAGTCCCGGATGAGATCACGGACATGACGAGGAGTCTTGAAATGGTCAAGAGGTAAAGATTGATATATTGGAAGGTTATATACGGACACCGGAATGGTTCCGAAGAAGATCGAGGATTTTTCGGAGTACCGG
>NC_041389.1:683750387-683763265 GCF_002162155.2 Triticum dicoccoides | reverse complement strand
CGGGCCTAATCCATGCACTCAACATTAGTCATAAAGAACTCACATACTTATTGCAAAAATCTATAAGTCATCAAAACAAAGTACTACACGCATGCTCCTAGGGGAAGGGTTGGTAGGAGTTAACCATCACGCGATCCCGACCTCCACACATAAGGAAGGCAATAAATAAATAAATCATGCTCCAACTTCATCACATAATGGTTCGCCATACATGCATGCTACGGGAATCACAAACTTTAGCACACGTATCTCGCAAATTCACAACTACTCTACTAGCATGTCTCTAATATCACCATCTTCATATCTCAAAACAATCATAAAGAATCAAACTTCTCATAGTATTCAATGCACTTTATATGAAAGTTTTTATTATACCCATCTTGGATGCCCATCATATTAGGACTAATTTTATAACCAAAGAAAATTACCATGATGTTCTAAAAGACTCTCAAAATAATATAAGTGAAGCATGAGAGATCAATAATTTCAACAAAATAAAACCACCACCGTTCTCTAAAAAGATATAAGTGAAGCACTAGAGCAATATTGTCTAGCTCAAATGATATAAGTGAAGCACATAGAGTATTCTAATAAATTCCGATTCATGCGTGTCTCTCCCAAAAGGTGTGTGCAGCAAGGATAATTGTGGTAAACTAAAAAGCAAAGACTCAAATCATACAAGATGCTCCAAGTAAAACACATATCATGTGGTGAATAAAAATATAGCCTCAAGTAAAGTTATCGATAGACGAAGACGAAAGAAGCTTAGGCTTTTGTTTGTCCTTGAATTTTACCTTGGGGTGCCTTGGGCATCCCCAAGCTTAGGCTCTTGCCACTCCTTATTCCAAAATTCATCAAATCTTTACACAAAAACTTGAAAACTTCACAACACAAAACTTCAACAGAAAATCTCATGAGCTCCGTTAGTATAAGAAAATAAACCACCACTTTAAGGTACTGTAATGAACTCATTCTTTATTTATATTGGCATTAAACCTACTGTATTCCAACTTCTCTATGGTTTCATACCCCCCGATACTACTCATAGATTCATCAAAATAAGCAAACAACACATGAAAAACAGAATCTGTCAAAAAAAGAACGGTCTGTAGCAATCTGTAACTTTCGAATACTTTTGTAACTCTAAAAATTCTGAAATAAATTGGTGAACGTGAGTAATTTGTCTATTAATCATGTTCAAAAATAATCAACCTAAAAGCACTCTCTAGTAAAAAAAATGACAGCTAATCTCATGAGTGCGAAAGTTTCTGTTTTTTACAGCAAGATCGCAAAGACTTCATCCAAGTCTTCCCAAAGGTTCTACTTGGCACAAACACTAATTAAAACATAAAACCACATCTAACCAGAAGCTAGATGAATTATTTATTACTAAACAGGAGCAAAAAGTAAAGAACAAAAATAAAATTGGGTTGCCTCCCAACAAGCGCTATCGTTTAACTCCCCTAGCTAGGCATAAAAACAAGAATAGATCTAGGTATTGCCATCTTCAGAATGCAATTCTTTCCTCGTTAAATCCTCCAAAAATCATCATAATAAATCTATTCTTTCCCTTATTTCCCTTCTAGAGGAAGAACTTAAATCATGGAAAGGGCTTTGATTTGTAATTTTAACATTCATAAACCCATAGTCAGGATCATCACCATATATATCATCATATAAAATACGTAGTTCATTCCTAATGGGTTCTTCATCATTTTATTAAACCAATACCTATTAAATCCTACAAGAATTCCTCTAGTAATCCAGTCAAACTCCTCAAAAGCTTCAAGGTACAAAGATTGAGATATTTTAGAATGAGAAACTCTCCTTTTAAGATTTTCACTGTAAGATTGATAATCTCTAGCTTCGAAACTACGCATGGTTTATTTATCATACAAAATATATAAAATCGGAGGGTGTTCAACATCTTTTTTATAGAAAGAAAAAATATTCCTAGCTTCTTGTATTATAAAATCGAATTCGTGCATAAGGATAATAGTGGCAATCTTTTTAGCTATAGGGTGGTTGATATTGCGAAGTTCATAAAACATGTTTTGCAAAGCGGGATGGATGTGCACAAAATTTCTTTCTAATTTCTCAACAAGCATAACAATGGCATCAACATAACAGTTGGTCTCAAGAAGAATAGACTTTTTATTAATAGGCATGGATCATGTGCAATCAAAGAATTCTTGGATAATACTTTTTCCTATAATATTACCATCCCCCATGCGAAAGATTTTTGTTTTATAATTAGGTGGAGTTTCAATATCACGATTCGAAGAACAATTCTTGAGAGCTTCTTCAAGATTTCCAACCATAACCTCCCTAGTTTCAGACATGATGGCAACAAGCCGCACTAACAAACGAACACACAAGAAGCAAACGAGAAGAGACGAACCGAAAAGGGCAAAGAAAAGGCAAAGGTTTTCGAAAATCATTTTAGAAGTGGGGAAGAGGAAAACGAGAGGAGAATGGCAAATTATGTAATGCGAGGGAGAAGAGTTTATGATGCGTACTTGGTATGGCTTGACTTGGCATAGATCCCCCCGGCAACGGCGCCAGAAATCCATCTTGCTACCTCTTGAGCCTGTGTTGTTTTTTCCCTTGAAGAGGAAAGGGTGATGCAGCAAAGTAGCGTAAGTATTTCCCTTAGTTTTGAGAACCAATGTATCAACCCAGTAGGAGACAACACACAAGTCACCTAGTACCTGCACAAACCATCAAGAACCTTGCAACCAACGCGATAAAGGGGTTGTCAATCCCTTCACGGTCACTCACAAAAGTGAGATCTAATACAGATAATAAAGTAAATATTTTTGGTATTTTTGTAGTATAGATTGGAAAGTAAAGATTACAAAATAGTAAACGAGATGCGATAAAATAGGTAAGAGATATAATATAATATGAAAGAGACTTGGGGGCCATAGGTTTCACTAGTGGCTTCTCTCAAGATAGCATGTATTACGGTGGGTGAACAAATTACTGTCGAGCAATTGACAGAAAAGCGCATAATTATGAAGACATCTAAGGCAATGATCATGAACATAGGCATCACGTCCGTGTCAAGTAGACCGAAACAATTATGCATCTACTACTATTACTCCACACATCGACCGCAATCTAGCATGCATCTAGAGTATTAAGTTCATAAGAACGGAGTAACGCATTAAGGAAGATGACATGATGTAGAGGGATAAACTCAAGCAATATGATATAAATCCCATCTTTTTATCCTCGATGGCAACAATACAATACACGCCTTGCTGCCCCTACTATCTCTGAAAAAGGACACCACAAGATTGAACCCAAAGCTAAGCACTTCTCCCATTGCAAGAAAGGTCAATCTAGTAGGCCAAACTAAACTGATAATTCGAAGAGACTTGCAAAGATATCAAATCATGCATATACGAATTCAGAGAAGAACCAAATAATATTCATAGATAATCTTGTTCATAAATCCACAATTCATCGGATCTCGGCAAACACATCGCAAAAGAATTACATCGAATAGATCTCCAACAACATTAAGGAGAACTTTGTATTGAGAATCAAAGAGAGAGAAGAAGCCATCTAGCTAATAACTATGGACCCAAAGGTCTGTGGTAAACTACTCACGCTTAATCGGAGAGGCAATGGTGTTGATGTAGAAGCCCTCCATGATCGATTCCCCCTCCGGCAGATTGCCGGAAAAGGCCCCAAGATGGGATCTCACGGGTACAGAAGGTTGCGGCGGTGGAAAAGTGGTTTCGTGGCTCTCCCTAATGTTTCTAGGGTAAGAGTATATATAGGCGAAAGAGGTACGTCGGTGGAGCTACGAGGGGCCCACGAGGGTGGGGGCGCGCCCTCCTACCTCGTGGCCTCCTCATGGAGTCCCAGACTTCAACTCCAAGTCTTCTGGATTGCTTTCGGTCCAAGAAAGATCATCGCGAGGGTTTCATTCCTCTTGGTATTCCTTTTCTGTAAAACTCTAAAAAGGGGGGAAACATAAACTGGCACTGGGCCTCCGGTTAATAGGTTAGTCCCAAAAATAATATAAAAGAGCATATTAAAGCACATTAAACATCCAAAAGAGATAATATAATAGCATGGAATAATCAAAAAATATAGATACGTTGGATACGTATCACTTGCTATAAGTATAGCTGGGAGGTACCAAAGTAATCCAGGAGTGGAGCATTGGACAGAGGTCAAGAACATCCTGAAATACATAGTGTCCCTATTATGCCTCTACTTGACTAGCTGGTTAATCAAAGATGGTTATGTTTCCTAACCATAGACATGTGTTGTCATTTGATGAACGGGATCACTGCTACCTCTTGAGCTTGCGTTGGTTTTCCTTTGAAGAGGAAAGGGTGATGCAGCAAAGTAGCGTAAGTATTTCCCTTAGTTTTGAGAACCAATGTATCAATCCAGTAGGAGATGACGTACAAGTAACCTAATACCTGCACAAACAATCAAGAACTTGTAACCAACGCGATAAAGGGGTTGTCAATCCCTTCACGGTCACCCGCAAAAGTGAGACCTGAAAGAGATAATAAAGTAAATATGTTTGGTATTTTTGGTTTATAGATTGGAAAGTAAAGATTGCGAAATTGTAGATCGGAAACTAGCAAGATGTAAACGAGATTTAATATTATGAAAAAGAGACCCAGGGGCCATAGATTTCACTAGTGCCTTCTCTCGATATAGCATATATTATGGTGGGTGAACGAATTACTGCCGAGCAATTGATAGAAAAGTGCATAATTATGACGACATCTAAGGCAATGATCATGAACATAGGCATCACGTCCACGTCAAGTAGACTGACTCTTGCCTGCATCTACTACTATTACTCCACACATCGACCGCTATCCAGCATGCATCTAGAGTATTAAGTTCATAAAGAACGGAGTAACACATTAAGCAAGATGACATGATGTAGAGGAATTAACTCAAGCAATATGATGAAAACCCCATCTTGTTATCCTCGATGGCAACAATACAATATGTGCCTTGCTGCCCCTACTATCACTGGAAAGGACACCTCAAGATTGAACCCAAAGCTAAGCACTTCTCCCATGGCAAGAAAGATCAATCTAGTAGGCCAAACTAAACCGATAATTCGAAGAGACTTGCAAAGATATCAAATCATTCATATAAGAATTCAGAGAAGAACCAAATAATATTCATAGATAATCTTGATCATAAGTCCACAATTCATCGGATCTCGGCAAACACACCGCAAATAAGTATTACATCGAATAGATCTCCAAACATCAAGGAGAACTTTCTATTGAGAATCAAAGACAGAGAAGAAGCCATCTAGCTAATAACTATGGACCCAAAGGTCTGTGGTAAACTACTCATGCTTCATCGGAGAGGAAATGGTGTTGATGTAGAAGCCCTCCATGATCGAATCCCCCTCCAGCAGGACGTCGGAAAAGGTCCCTAGATGGGATCTCACAGGTACAAAAGGTTGTGGCGGTGGAAAAGTGGTTTCGTGGCTCCCCCTGATGTTTTTAGGGTATAAGAGTATATATAGGCGAAAGAACTAGGTCGGTGGAGCTACGAGGGGCCAACAAGGGTGGGGCACGCGCCTACCCTCCACGGCGCGCCCTCCTGCCTCGTGGCCTCCTTGTTACATCTCCGACTTGATCTCCAAATCTTCTGGTTTGCTTTCGGTCCAAGAAAGATCATCGCGAAGGTTTCATTCCGTTTGGACTCTGTTTGGTATTCTTTTTCTGCAAAACTCTAGAATAGGCAAAAAACAGAAACTGGCACTGGGCCCTCGGTTGATACGTTAGTCCCAAAAATAATATAAAATCAAAAATTATAGATACGTTGAAGACATATCAAGCATCCCCAAGCTTAATTCCTGCTCGTCCTCGAGTAGGTAAATGATAAAAACAGATTTTTTTATGTGGAATGCTACCTAACATATTTCTTCATGTAATTTTTCTTTATTGTGGAATGAATGTTCAGATCCGAAAGATTCAAGACAAAAGTTTAATATTGACATAAAAACAATAACACTTCAAGCATACTAACAAAGCAATCATGTCTTCTCAAAATAACATGGCCAAAGAAAGCTATCCCCACAAAATCATATAGTCTGGCTATGCTCTATCTTCATCACACAAAATATTTAATCATGCACAACCCCGCTGACAAGCCTGAAAGTGCATGGAATTTGCCGGTGAGGAAATTCCTTAGCGAAGAACTACTTGCAGCAGAATAAGTACTCAGAAGTAAGCATGACAGAATACACACCTGGTCATCATGATGAAATGAAGACAAACACAGAGTACAGAAAGCGTAAACACGGGATAACACAAGATGAAGACAAACAGACTGAAGAAATTGAACTAAGGAAATTGAGAAAGTCTTCAGTCGAAGTCTTCAAACACAGATATGAACAAACACTCAACACAGTAATGAGGAAATGAAAGAGTTGAGGAAATAGAACCAGTAAGGTTGGTGAAGACAATGATTTGGTAGACCAGTTCCAACTGCTGTCTCAGTTGTACATCTGGTTGGAGCGGCTGAGTATTTAAACTCGAGGACACACAGTCGCGGACACCCAGTCATTGAGCATGCAGCTCAAGACACCAAGTCCTCACCGTATTCTCCTTGAACTAAGGTCACATAGACCTCGTCCAATCACTCGTGGTAAGTCTTCAGGCGACTTCCAAACCTTCACAGACTTCGGTCACTCGGCGATCCACAATTCCTCTTGGATGCTCTAGACCATGACGCCTAACCGTCTGGAAGAATCACAGTCTTCAAAGGTAACAAGCGTCAGATCCACGCAGGATCAATCTCTTCAGTGATGCTCAATCACTTTGGGTTTGTGGGTGTGTGGGTTTGGATTTTCCTCACTCGATGATTTTCGCTCAAAGTCCTCGGAGGATGGGTTGCTCTCAAATGACAAGTGTCAGTTTCTCTCGGAGCAGCCAACCAGCTAGTGGTTGTAGGGGGCGGCTATTTATAGCCTAGGGAGCAGCCCTACATGATAAGACATAAATGCCCTTCAATAATATGACCGTTATGTGGATAAGATATTTTGGGAGAGCTGGCGCATAGCACAGCAACGGTCGGAAATTTGACTCTCAAATTCCTCAGGGCTATCATGTTCCTCACTATGTAGGCAATCTGCACTGGCGAATTCCTAACTCCTCAGTCAGAGCAAATTCCTCAGCGACCAGAAGAACTCCGTCTCTGTCTCAGAAGAAATTGACTGAACTGTATGAGATTTCCAATGGCTTCACTCGAAGGGATTGGTAGGTGTAGGATTTTGAGTTGAGCATCACATGGAAATTTTTCCTTAGTATTTCCTCGACCCCCTTTAACAGTACGGTGTTTCCTATGACTCAAGAAGGAGAAAAACAAAACTATGAAAACGAAAGTCTTCAAGCTTCATATTCCTCGCATGTATATCAAGTCTTCACGGACACACCAGTTTCTTCACTTTCAAAGTCTTCATGAAAGTCTTCAGAAATACCAAAATCTTCAGTTGAAGATATTCATTTTTAGGGGTCGACTTTCTATGTAAATATCAAACTCCGCATAGACTTATAGACCTGTGTATACTCATAAACACATTAGACCCTTAACCTATAAGTCTTCAATACACCAAAATCACTAAGGGGTACTAGATGCACTTACAATCTCCCCCTTTTTGGTGATTGATGACAATATAGGTTAAGTTTTCAATGGGGATAAACATATGAAGTGTAAGTACTGATATTGAGGAATTTAATTGCAAGATATAGAAGAACTCCCCCTGAAGATGTGCATAGAGAGGAATTTGCTTTTGAAGCAATGCACACATGAAGAGTTGAATCATGGAGATCTCCCCCTATATCTTGTAATTCATACATGCATTTGACATATAATATGAAGAATTTGAAATGCAAGATGAAATATGGTGCCTGAGGAGATTCAGCCTGCGTGAAATAATATTAACGAGGAACAAGCATGCAGAATCAGAGCACAGTGCATCAATAAGTATCAGAGCACCATCGGGTTTAAGATTACAACTCGATCCAATAAAAGTTTCAGAAGAACGAGAGTTGTAACTGAGCAAAAAAAACGCCCATATAATAGACCCGCTTGAAGACTAACTCAGATTTCTCCCCCTTTGTCATCGAATGGCCAAAAGGATCGAAACTGAGGACTAACGCCCCTGAAGAATATCAAGTTGATGGAGGAGCGCCAGCGTTGCCGGGGTCGGTTGTCGTAGTAGGGCCTGCCGCAGTGTCATCCAAGTCTTCATTTTCATCAGTGTCGCCCGATGAAGAATAGGAGCTGGCCACCAAGGAAGGAACCTTGACCTTCTTGAATTTCTTCGGTGGAGGTGCAGACCAGTCAAATTCTTCCTTGAGACCCATGTTCTTCAGATCTTCGGCGCTATAGATATGAGATAGAACAGCCCAGGTACGGTTGAAGGTTTCATGGAGGTAGTATTGGTTTTTCTTCACAGCATTGTGGGTTGAGGTCATGTTGTAAAGAATGGAACCAAACTGACGCTTGACCCATTTATGATTGGGATCAACTTTCTGATGAAGACTGAGGAGTAACTCACGATCAGTCATCACCCTGGGTGATGTGGCTTGAGGAATTTCCTTGGCAGAGGTGTTGGCGGTAGAGTCATGTGTGGCAGAGTCATCATTGGTGGAGTAGGATGCGGCCTTGCGAAATTGACCATCCAATGGACGAATGCCTTCATCTATCACAACAGTTGCCTTGCCTTTGTCATCAGGTGAGGAAAATGTCCATTTGAGGACTTAATTGGAGGCAAGAAACTGCCATGGTTCAGAGTATCAGCCTTGTAGTTGAGTGAAGACCTTGTCCTAATGAATTTCATAATCCATGGCGCATAAGGCTTCAGCTCAAATGATGACATAGCAATATTTGCCAGAGTCCTCATGAAGAAATCATGGAAGTTGACGGGAACGCCATGAATGATATTGAAAAGCATATTCTTCATGATGCCAACGACTTATTCATCGTTTGAGTCGTGGCCTTTGATAGGACTCATTATCTTCGTCAGAATGCGATAGACAGTCCGTGGCACATACAGTAATTCCTTGACGAGGAATTTGGTTCGAGGAGCTTGCCCTGGCTTCAAAGGCTTCATCAGCACTTGCATGTAATGATTTGTAAGCTCAGGTTCATTGTAGCTGCAACGTGCACCATCAAGGGGAGGACTGAGTGGGAGGACACGAAGCAATTCAGTTGCTGGTGCCTTGTAGTGCGATTTTCTGACGTCCAGTCCAGCACCCATGAGTTCACATCTTCAGAATTTCCTGTGATGTGCAGTGTCGCATAGAATTGAAGAATGAGTTCTTCATTCCAATCACAGATGTCAGTGCAAAAATTCAGTAATCCAGCTTCGTGAATAACACTGAGGACTGGCTCGAAGCATAGCAGAGATTCCATGTCCACGTGAGGAATGTGTGCATGATCGAAGACTTTGTCTTTGTCGAATAGTATAGAGGAATAGAAATTTGCTTGACTAGCAGTCTAGAAACGCCTCTTCCTTATGCGAGCAGAATCATAGGGATTATAGGCAGTGAAGAACACATGCTCGTTGAAGAAATCAGCAGCCTTGAACTTTTGCTTCTTTGAGAATGGATCCTTTGGCTTGGGCACAGGAGTGTCAGTGAGTTGCATCACAACCTCAGGAATCACAATCTCCGGTTCTTCAGGCTAAGGAATTTCTAGTTCCTCTTCAGTGGTAGCCTGCATGTTCAACGTATCAGCAGCCGCAGTTTCTTCAGCACTAGTGGCTGGAATTTCTTCATGCACAGATGAGGTGGGATGAGTTTCTTCAGAGTCCAGTTGAACTGTTGGTGCGGGGGACTAAGGTATCTGCTGTAGTGGGGTGAAGTGTGGAGAATTGGGATGCTGACTCTCCCAAAAGTCATCATTCATCACAGGCGTGGTGCATCCAATATCCATGTCTTCATCTTCAATTTCTTCAATGCCAGCCTCTTCAGCTGTGAACTGAGGCATTGACGAGGAAGCAACAGGTGTTGAAGGGATCGCATCCACTTCAATTTCTTCATCAATCTGCTCTGACAAAGCAGAAGAATGATTATCTTCATCAGATCCGCTAGGGATCACATATTCTTCACCAAAAGGAACAAGGTCCTTCGATGGCATGGAGGAAATTGGAACAACATCAATTGGATTCTCAAGTGAGATGGTCATAGGCTTTATTTTCTTCGGAGCTGAAGAATCTGAAGCAGATGATGCTTTCCTTTTCTTCACTGCAGCTCTCTCTGCAGCCTTGGTCTTCCTCACATCTGATGCAGATGTAAGGGTAGGAGTTGGTGTAGGCGCAGGAGGAGCTGAGGAATCTGTTTGAATTTCCTCAGGCGCAACTGATGCAGTTGCCCTGACTTCTTCATTTTCTTCAGGCTCACCACTAGTGGATGCCCTGACAGTTTCTTCAGCGGCTGGAATGGAGTCATCAGCCCTGGAACTAGCATTTTCTTTAGCAGTCTGAAAATCATCAGCGGTGCTGGCATGTTCTTCAGTTTGCTGAGCAGAGGCTTCAGCTTGAGGAATTTCTTGTTGCGATGGTGCTGCAACATTGGTGAACTTCTCAGTCAGTTTAACGAACCTGACTTTGGCTCCTTGCCAATCAGCATAATAAGCATTGAAATCATCGCTGAGGGCTTTGATTTCAGACTGGATCATGAAGAGTTCATCGGGTGTCATTTTGACAACGTTGTTCTTCAGGAACTTCTCTTTCCTGAACTGAGCCTTCTTGATTTGTCTGGCCTTCTCAAATTTCCATTTCTCTTCAGAGATGAAATGGGTCAGTATGTGACTTTGGCCAGGAGTCAAATGAAAATCAGGCATAGGAGTGTTTGGGTCCTTGTGCCAGAGATCAATGTAGTCGAGGATCGCCTTTGGATCCAAAAGCAGTGGCACATTTGTGCCTTTGGCTCTAGCGGCCCTTTCTTGCCTGTCTCTGATGATTTCTGCAAGTTCATCGTCATCAGCATCATCGTCAGATGGCACTTGGAAGGCAACCTGTTTCTTCTTCGGACTAGGTCGAGGACCTCGTCCAGCAGTTGCCTTGGTCTTCAGCAGAGTGGGGCCTGATGAATAATTTGGTGCAGCTGAGGAACTCGCTGAGACACCAGAGGCAATAGAGATGCCTGCAGTCCTTTGGCATGTGGCCAAATGTACAGGTGTTGAGGACTTTGCCGGAGCAACTGAGGACTTTGGAGGAGCAGGAGCAGCATGAGGAACTGGCCGTGAGGGCTTTGAAAAATCTGGCCGTGAGGGCATTGCTGAGGAACTTGGCCGTGAGGGCATAGTTGATGAAGCACTTGGCTTGTGAGCAGGCATCTTTGCCATAGATTTTCTAGGCTTGTCAAAGGCCTTTGTGGCAGCAGCAGCAGCAGCAGAGTCTTCATTAAATTTCCTCACTGCTTCTTTGGCTTGTCTTTCCAACTTGGCTTGGCGTTTGGTCCATTCTTCAGGAAAATCCTCACGGCGCTTGAGGCTGGTGGGATCAGCCTTTTGACCAGCTGCCAATGGAGCTCTTGGGCATGGAGGATTTAGAGCGAATTTCTTCATATACTTTGGAGTTACATATCTGTACTCCCTCCATTCTCTTGCCCATCTCCTTTCAATCCTCTGTATGCACACCTTGCACTGATTTTTGTTCTCTTTTCCAAACTTGGCTTCATTAGGTGTGCAATAGTCAGCATAGATGTCCTCGGGAATTTCAAATGCAGTCATGACCTCGGGCTTCTTTCCTCCTTTCTGTGGTTTCTTACCGTCTGCCATATTCTTCAGATGAGGAATTTGAACAATCGAATTCTCTGAAGAAGTATGCAACTTTTCTTCGAGGAACGCTGCAAATGAGTTAAGTTGATGAGAACCTAGTGATTCAGCAGCGGACATGAGTACCTATGAACAGAATATAGTTGCAAGGAATTTGAAGAGGTCATATGCGTTCTCAGAAGATTTTCAAAATGAACAAGTTTGAGGAATTTGACCAGATGAGTCTTGAAGAATTTCACTAAGCGTTCTTTGTCTTAGGTTCCAGAGTTGTATAGATTGAGGATCCACACAATTGAGGAATCTTGAAGATAAATGATGCTTAGAGAAACGAATCAAGAACAGATGACTAGTGAGGTGTTTTGTGTGTGAGGATTTGAAGAATAAAACACCTTTGAAGATTTTGTAGAGAAAATTTGAATCAAAGAGGGCAGTAAAAGTAACTTTTAATTACCCTTGATGACGAACACGACGAAGTGAGAAGTGTAGATTTGAAGCTCGTCAGTTCAGATCTTCCACGCCCTAACTTGGCGGAGGAAGACAGCTACGGCGGCGGCGGAGTGAAGATTTCCGCAGCCGGCGCGAGTACGACAGCAAAGAGGTCAAGGCAGTGAAGCTCTTCCTCACCGGCGACAATGGAGTAGCGGCGGCGCTAGGGTTTGAGAAGCTCGAGCGAGAGAGAGAGCGGTCGAGCGGAGTAAAGGAAGTGAGGAAGGGTGAGGGGGTATTTATAGTCACAGTGAAAAACTGTTCGCCCGAAGATTTAGGACGAACATGCCCCTGGCCCTTCTCATTCACTTGACATGTGTCACCCACGTACTGAAGGTGGAGATCGTGTTAGATCGTGGGTGAATTGATAAGTCTATCGTGGGATACAGGACGGTTTGAGCGGCAAAACCGAAAATTTGGATAAGATTAGTTTTAAAGTTTCGTTCGCAATTTCTTCAGCTGACAGGACACAGTGAAGATTGTGAACGAGTTTCAAATAGAACGCACATGAAGAATTTGTGAATAGATTGGGTTGAGTATAGCATAGAGGAGGAAGGGTCCGATCACATTCACTTAGCAGAAAATGCAACTTGAAGAAA
>NC_041389.1:683720882-683749850 GCF_002162155.2 Triticum dicoccoides | reverse complement strand
GAAGATTTTGCAAAGTTGAAGAATTTGAAAAACCGAGGAATTTCAAAACTGAGAAAAACTCAAATTGAACATTTTCAACTTTTGTGGTGGCGTGACCCACCGTATAAGAATGATGATTTCAGACACCGCGTACAATTGTCGTAGGGTTCTGAGAATCAAGTTCTTCATTAATTTCTTCACACTTAGAGTGTTATTCTTCATTGATTAAAGAAAAACGTTTCTTCATGTGTTGCACATCTAAGTCATCAATTTTGCATAAGTGTCAGGATGTGTGTCCTTTTCAAAGAACATTTGAAGACTCTAAGATATTTAGCTCACATCGCAACTTGCTAAATCTCTTCTCATCCAAGGGCTTTGTGAAGATATCGGCTAGCTGTTCTTCAGTCTTCACATGCTCAATAGAAATGTCGCCCTTCAACACATGATCATGAAGAAAATGATGACGAATATGAATGTGCTTTGTCTTCGAGTGCTGAACTGGGTTGTGAGCAATCTTGATGGCACTCTCATTGTCACAGTAGAGAGGCACATTCTTCATGTTGATGCCGTAGTCCTTGAGAGTTTGCTTCATCCACAGTAATTGAGCACAGCAAGAACCAGCAGCAATGTACTCAGCTTTAGCAGTAGACAGTGATACGCAGTTCTGTTTCTTCGAGGACCAACAGACCAAAGATCGTTCGAGGAAATGACAAGTGCCAGATGTTGACTTGCGGTCCACACGATCACCAACATAGTCAGAGTCAGAATATCCAATGAGATCAAAAGTAGAGCCCTTGGGGTACCATAATCCTAGTGTTGGTGTGTGAGCTAGATATCGAAGAATATGTTTCACAGCCTTATGGTGTGATTCCTTCGGTGTTGCTTGAAATTGGGCACACATGCAAACACTAAGCATTATATCTGGCCTAGATGCACATAAGTACAATAAAGAACCAATCATGGAGCGGTATACCTTGTGATCGAAGTCAATACCATTTTCATCAGTGCATAGATGGCCATTTGTGGGCATAGGAATTTTGACTCCTTTGCAATCTTACATCCCGAATTTCCTCAGAACTTCCTTGAGGTATTTCTCCTGAGATATGAATATGCCATTGTGTTGTTGACGAATTTGAAAACCTAAAAAGAATTTCAACTCTCCCATCATAGACATTTGATATTCTTCACTCATCATATAGGCAAATTCATCACTATAACGTTGGTCAGTACAGCCAAAGATAATATCATCAATGTATAATTGGCACACAAACAGTTCACCATCATGAGATTTAGTAAAGAGAGTAGGGTCGAGTGTACCGGGTGTGAACCCATTCTTCACGACGAATTCCTTCAAAGTATCATACCACGCCCGAGGAGCCTGCTTGAGGCCATAGAGGGCCTTGTTGAGTCTGAAGACTTTGTCAGGATTCTTTGGATCTTCAAAACCTGGGGGTTGAGCAACATATACTTCTTCCTCAAGCCTACCATTGAGGAATGCACTTTTCACATCCATTTGTTGTAAGATAATATTATGATGGTTAGCATAAGCAAGTAATATGCGAATAGCCTCAAGTCTAGCAACAGGTGCAAAAGTTTCATCGAAATCAATTCCTTCAACCTGTGTGTAGCTTTGAGCTACAAGTCGTGCCTTATTCCTCACCACAAGGCCATTTTCATCTTGCTTGTTGCGGTAGATCCACTTTGTGCCGATGATATTATGCTTGCGAGGATCTGGACATTTGACCAGTTCCCATACATTATTGAGCTCGAACTAATGTAATTCTTCTTGCATGGCCTGAATCCACTCAGGCTCCAAAAATGCTTCATCTACCTTAGTGGGCTCTGTGATAGAGACAAAAGCATAGTGCCCACAAAAGTTAGATAAATGTGAAGCTTTTGAGCGTGTGAGAGGACCTGGTGCTTCAATGTCATCGATGATATTTTCAACTTGCACTTCTTTTGCAACGCGAGGATGAGTTGGTTGTCGTTGAAGAATTTGATCAACATTTTCTTCAGCATTTTCCTCAGGTACATCAGCTCGACGATCTTCGCGTTCTGGAATGAATTCTTAAGTAGATTCTTCGGTAGGAATGATATCCTTAGTAGCCTTGAACTTGATAGAATCCTTAGGTGCTGGTTCATCTATCATAGAAGGTAGGTGCTCTCTTTGCGAGCCATTAGTTTCATCGAACCGCACATCTACAGTTTCAACAATCTTGTGAAGAGTGATGTTGAAGACTCTGTAGGTGTCCGAGTCCTTTCCGTAACCAATCATAAAACCTTCATGTGTTTTCGGTGAAAATTTAGCATTGTGATGAGGATCTCTAATCCAACATTTAGCACCAAAGACTTTGAAATAACTCATATTGGGTTTCTTGTCAGTGAGGAGTTCATAGGCAGTCTTCTTGAAGAATTTGTGAAGATATTCTCTGTTGATGATGTGGCACGCGGTATCAATTGCATCAATCCAAAAACGATGAGGCATTTTGTATTCATCAAGCATAGTGCAAGCCATCTCAACAAGAGTTCTGTTCTTGCGCTCCACGACGCCATTTTGCTGAGGAGTATAAGGAGCAGATAACTCATGAGTAATACCAAGTTCATCAAGATAGTCATTAAGACCGGAATTCTTGAACTCAGTTCCATTGTCACTCCTGATGTGCTTGATCTTCACACCGAAGTTGGTTGAAGCCCTCGAGGAAAATCGTTTGAAGACTTCCTGCACTTCATGTTTGTAAGTAACAATGTGTACCCATGTGTAACGAGAGTAATCATCAACAATAACAAAGCCATATAGAGATGCATCATTAGTCACAGCAGAATAATGATTAGGACCGAAGAGATCCATGTGAAGCAATTCAAATGGTCGAGTGGTGGTCATGATAGTATTCGTTGGATGCTTGGCCTTAGTCATCTTCCCAGCTTCACAGGCACCACACAAGTGATCCTTGAGGAATTTGACATTCTCAATGCCAATGACATGATTCTTCTTCGCAAGTGTGTGCAAATTCCTCATGCCTGCATGACCAAGTCGTCAATGCCATAGCCAGCCTTCTGAAGCTTTTACAAGTAAGCACACGGCAGGTTGTGGTCCTGTAGAGAAATCAACAATGTACAAGTCTCCTCTCCAAAAGCCTTCGAAGACTTTGGAATTGTCAGCTTCCATGATCACAACACAACGATAATTGCCAAAGACAACAACCATATCAAGATCACAAAGCATTGATACAGACATGTGGTTGTATCCTAAGGACTCGACAAGCATGACTTTGTCCATGTGTCGATCCTTAGAGATCGCAACCTTACCTAGACCCAATACCTGACTTTTGCCTTTGTCAGCGAAGATGATATGCTTCAGATGTGACGGAGTTAAGGGAGCATCCATCAATAGATTCTTATCACTAGTCATGTGATTTGTACATCCACTATCGAGGACCCACTCATTTGCTTTGGGTTGATCATCCTGCAGATGAATTAGTGCAGCTTACAAACTCATATACTTCATCAGTGAAGAATATGACATCAGTATCATTAGTTCAATTTCATCAAGTAATTTGATCAGATAATCGGTATGAGGACGGGTGAAATGAAAGTTCATTTCATCATGATTCGCCTGCGTCCTTTTAGGCATTGTTCAGGTCTCCAGCAAATTCTTCAGTCGTTTTGAGCATGACTGGAGACCTGACCCTGCATAAGAGATTAGTTCTTTTTCTTCACCACCCACATCTGGAGGGGTGGCAAAGAATTCATCACTCTGCGAGCACCATATGAGAAAGGTTGCGTGGACGCCAGTCCACTTCGTTTCACATAAGAGGGGTTAGGGTAAGCATATGAATAAGCAGAGAAATTCTTCGAGGACTTATGAACGTAATGATTTGAAGAATAATGCGCATATTCATAGCCCTTAGCTCTACCCTGCGAAACAGAGTTGTTAGCACGATGATGTTCATATGAGGATTTTGATCCTTTTGAGGAATTTGATCCATGTGAGGAATTTGGTCCGTATGAGGACTTGGATCCATATGAAGAATTTGGTCCATATGAAGAGTTTGATCTGGGGTTCCTATTCTTCACAGGTGGTGTCATGAGGACATTCACCTGAAGACTTTCAACATAACTTTTGGGAACCCAGATTTTCTTCATAGGGGAACCGTTCCTGCAGTTAGTGCCAACATATCTAGCAAATACTTCACCATTCTGATTTTTGAACAGTTTATAGTTGGAGTCAAATGACTCATCAGAAGAATGAGGAGATTCACATGTAAAGCCAGATAAGTTAGATGGATCAACTGGAGGTCCCTTTGCAGCAACACATGAGGTTTTGGGGTACTGCTCAGGCTTCCAGTATGTTCCATCAGCATTGAGTTTCCTCTCAAAGGCAATACCCTCTTTCCTAGGGTTTCTGTGGAGGATCTGCTTTTTAAGCACATCACAAAGAGTCTGATGCCCTTTGAGACTTTTGTACATGCCTGTCATATACAATTCCTTTAGCCCTGCATCGTCAGTGATACTAGCAACGTCCTCAGATGAGGAATTAGTGATAGCAGAGGCAGGTGAAGAATTTGTAACATTTGAAGCATTTGAACATTCAGGTGAAGAATTAGCAGATTCACGTTCAATGCACTTTAAGCATGGAGGATCAAATTCTTCCTGAGTAGCGCTGATTTGTTGAGCAAGTAATGAATTGCGCTCCTTCTGAAGATCTTCATAACACACTCTTAGCTTCTCAAGATCTTTCTTTCTTTGAAGAAATTCATAAGAAAGCTTCTCATGATCAGTTAAGAGGGTTTTTGATGACTTTGAAGGTTGTCAAACTTAGACTGAAGTCTCTGGAGATTTTCAGTTAAGTCTTTAGTGCGGTCCATTTCATCACCCGACATATCATCACTTTTGTCTAGCATGTTTTGAAGTTTTTCAATAGCCTTTTGTTGTTTCACAGCAATCTTAGCAAGTTTGGAGTAGCTAGGCTTAAGATTTTCATCAGATTCATCCTCACTTGATTCAGAGGAGGGGTATTTAGTTACCTTGGCAGCCTTTGCCATGAAGCAATAGGTGGGAGCATAGTCATCATTGCCTTCATCAGCGTTGTTGGTGTTGCCATTTTCTTCAGAGTTGAAGATAGACTTGTTGACAAATGCGGTAGCAAGAGCTAGACTTGCCACACCTGACTCAGACTCCTCGGATCCTCCTCTTCCTCATTATCCTCAGATTCAGCCTCAAAATCCATTTCCTTGCCAATGAATGCCCGAGCCTTCTGTTGGGGAACGTTGCAGAAAATAAAAAATTTCCTACGGTTTCACCAAGATCCATCTATGAGTTCATCTAGCAACGAGTGATAGGAGTGCATCTACATACCTTTGTAGATCGCGAGCGGAAGCGTTCAAGAGAACGGGGTTGAGGGAGTCGTACTCGTCGTGATCCAAATCACCGATGACCAAGTGCTGAACGGACAGCACCTCCGCGTTCAACACACGTACGGAGCGGATGACGTCTCCTCCTTCTTGATCCAGCAAGGGGGAAGGAGAGGTTGATGAAGATCCAGCAACACGACGGCGTGGTGGTGGATGCAGCAGAGTTTCGGCAGAGCTTCGCCGAGCTTCTGCGAGAGGGAGAGGTGTAGCAGGGGAGAGGGAGGCGCCAAGACTTCAGGGTGCGGCTGCCCTCCCTCCCCCCTCCTTTATATAGGCCCCCAGGGGGGGCGCCGGCCCTAGAGATGGGATCTCTAGGAGGGCGGCGGCCAAGGGGGGTGCAGTGCCCCCCAAGGCAAGTGGAGGCGCCCCCTCCCCTAGGGTTCCCAACCCTAGGCGCAGAGGGGGGCCCAGGGGGGCGCACCAACCCACCAGGGGCTGGTTCCCCTCCCACTTGAGCCTACGGGGCCCTCTAGGATAGGTGGCCCCACCCGGTGGACCCCCGGGACCCTTCCGGTGGTCCCGGTACAATACCGGTGACCCCCGAAACTTTCCCGGTAGCCGAAACTGCACTTCCTATATATAATTCTTTACCTCCGAACCATTTCGGAACTCCTCATGAAGTCCGGGATCTCATCCGGGACTCCGAACAACTTTCGGTTTGCTGCATACTCATATTCATACAACCCTAGCGTCACCGAACCTTAAGTGTGTAGACCCTATGGGTTCGGGAGACACGCAGACATGACCGAGACTGCTCTCTGGTCAATAACCACCAGCGGGATCTGGATACCCATGTTGGCTCCCACATGCTCCTCGATGATCTCATCGGATGAACCAGATGTCGAGGATTCAAGCAACCCCGTATACAATTCCCTTTGTCAATCGGTACGTTACTTGCCCGAGACTTGATCGTCGGTATCCCAATACCTCGTTCAGTCTCGTTACCGGCAAGTCACTTTACTCGTACCGTAATGCATGATCCCGTGACCAGACACTTGGTCACTTTGAGCTCATTATGATGATGCATTACCGAGTGGGCCCAGAGATACCTCTCCTTCATACGGAGTGACAAATCCCAGTCTCGATCCGTGTCAACCCAACAGACACTTTCGGAGATACATGTAGTGCATCTTTATAGTCACCCAGTTACGTTGTGACGTTTGATACACCCAAAGCACTCCTACGGTATCCGGGAGTTACACAATCTCATGGTCTAAGGAAAAGATACTTGACATTGGAAAAGCTCTAGCAAAACAAACTACATGATCTTGTGCTATGCTTAGGATTGGGTCTTGTCCATCACATCATTCTCCTAATGACGTGATCCCGTTATCAATGACATCTAATGTCCATAGTCAGGAAACCATGACTATCTGTTGATCAACGAGCTAGTCAACTAGAGGCTTACTAGGGACATATTATGGTCTATGTATTCACACGTGTATTACGATTTCCAGATAATACAATTATAGCATGAATAAAGACAATTATCATGAACAAGGAAATATAATAATAATCCTTTTATTATTGCCTCTAGGGCATATTTCCAACAGTCTCCCACTTGCACTAGAGTCAATAATCTAGTTACATTGTGATGAATCGAACACCCATAGAGTTCTGGTGTTGATCATGGTTTGCTCGCGAAAGAGGTTTAGTCAATGGATCTGCGACATTCAGATCCGTATGTACTTTGCAAATATCTATGTCTCCATCTTGAACATTTTCACGGATGGAGTTGAAACGACGCTTGATGTGCCTGGTCTTCTTGTGAAACCTGGGCACCTTGGCAAGGGCAATAGCTCCAGTGTTGTCACAGAAGAGTTTGATCGGCCCCGACGCATTGGGTATGACTCCTAGGTCGGTGATGAACTCCTTCACCCAAATTGCTTCATGCGCTGCCTCCGAGGCTGCCATGTACTCCGCTTCACATGTAGATCCTGCCACGACGCTCTGCTTGCAGCTGCACCAGCTTACTGCTCCACCATTCAACATATACACGTATCCGGTTTGTGACTTAGAGTCATCCAGATCTGTGTCGAAGCTAGCGTCGACGTAACCCTTTACGACGAGCTCTTCATCACCTCCATAAATGAGAAACATGTCCTTTGTCCTTTTCAGGTACTTCAGGATATTCTTGACCGCTGTCCAGTGTTCCTTGCCGGGATTGCTTTGGTACCTTCCTACCAAACTTACGGCAAGGTTTACATCAGGTATGGTACATAGCATGGCATACATAATAGATCCTATGGCTGAAGCATAGGGGATGACACTCATCTCTTCTTTATCTTTTGTCGTGGTCGGGCATTGAGCCGAGCTCAATCTCACACCTTGCAATACAGGCAAGAACCCTTTCTTGGACTGGTCCATTTTGAACTTCTTCAAAATCTTATCAAGGTATGTGCTTTGTGAAAGACCTATGAGGCATCTCGATCTATCCCTATAGATCTTGATGCCTAATATGTAAGCAGCTTCTCCAAGGTCCTTCATTGAAAAACACTTATTCAAGTAGGCCTTAATGCTGTCCAAAAGTTCTATATCATTTCCCATCAAAAGTATGTCATCTACATATAATATGAGAAATGCTACAGAGCTCCCACTCACTTTCTTGTAAACGCAGGCTTCTCCATAAGTCTGCATAAACCCAAACGCTTTGATCATCTCATCAAAGCGAGTGTTCCAACTCCGAGATGCTTGCACCAGCCCATAAATGGATCGCTGGAGCTTGCATACTTTGTTAGCATTCTTAGGATCGACAAAACCCTCCGGCTGCATCATATACAGTTCTTCCTTAAGATGCCCGTTAAGGAATGTCGTTTTGACGTCCATCTGCCATATCTCATAATCATAGTATGCGGCAATTGCTAACATGATTCGGATGGACTTCAGCTTCACTACGGGAGAGAAAGTCTCATCGTAGTCAACCCCTTGAACTTGCCGATAAACCTTAGCGACAAGTCGAGCTTTATAGATAGCAATATTACCATCCGCGTCCATCTTCTTCTTAAAGATCCATTTGTTTTCTATCGCTCGCCGATCATCGGGCAAGTCTGTCAAAGTCCATACTTTGTTTTCATACATGGATTCTATCTCGGATTGCATGGCTTCAAGCCATTTGTTGGAATCTGGGCCCTCCATCGCTTCTTCATAGTTCGAAGGTTCACCATTGTCTAACAACATGATTTCCAGGACAGGGTTGCCATACCACTCTGGTGTGGAACGTGTCCTTGTGGACCTATGAAGTTCAGTAGCAACTTGATCTGAAGTACCTTGATCATCATCATTAATTTCCTCTCCAGTTGGTGTAGGCACCACAGGAACATTTTCCTGAGCTGCGCTACTTTCCGGTTCAAGAGGTAGTACTTCATCGAGTTCTACTTTCCTCCCACTTACTCCTTTCGAGAGAAACTCTTTTTCCAGAAAGGATCCGTTTTTGGCAACAAAGATCTTGACATCGGATCTTAAGTAGAAGGTATACCCAATGGTTTCCTTAGGGTATCCTATGAAGACGCATTTTTCCGACTTGGGTTCGAGCTTTTCAGGTTGAAGTTTCTTGACATAAGCATCGCATCCCCAAACTTTTAGAAACGACAGCTTAGGTTTCTTCCCAAACCATAATTCATACGGTGTCGTCTCAACGGATTTAGACGGAGCCCTATTTAAAGTGAATGTAGCTGTCTCTAGAGTGTATCCCCAAAATGATAGCGGTAAATCGGTAAGAGACATCATAGATCGCACCATATCCAATAGAGTGCGATTACGATGTTCGGACACACCGTTACGCTGAGGTGTTCCAGGCGGCGTGAGTTGTGAAACGATTCCACATTTCCTTAAGTGTGTACCAAATTCGTGACTTAAGTATTCTCCTCCACGATCTGATCATAGGAACTTTATCTTTCGGTCACGTTGATTCTCTACCTCATTCTGAAATTCCTTGAACTTTTCAAAGGTCTCAGACTTGTGTTTCATCAAGTAGACATACCCATATCTACTCAAGTCATCAGTGAGAGTGAGAACATAACAATATCCTCCACGAGCCTCAACGCTCATTGGACCGCACACATCGGTATGTATGATTCCCAATAAGTTGGTTGCTCACTCCATTGTTCCGAAGAACGGAGTCTTGGTCATTTGCCCATGAGGCATGGTTCGCATGTGTCAAATGATTCATAACTGAGAGACTCTAAAAGTCCATCAGCATGGAGCTTCTTCATGCGCTTGACACCAATGTGACCAAGGCGGCAGTGCCACAAGTATGTGGGACTATCGTTATCAACTTTACATCTTTTGGTATTCACACTATGAATATGTGTAACATTACGTTCTAGATTCATTAAGAATAAACCATTGACCATCAGGGCATGACCATAAAACATATCTCTCATATAAATAGAACAACCATTATTCTCGGATTTAAATGAGTAGCCATCTCGTATCAAACGAGATCCAGATACAATGTTCATGCTCAAACTTGGCACTAAATAACAATTACTGAGGTTTACAACTAATCCCGTGGGTAAATGTAGAGGCAGCATGCCGGCGGCGATCACATCGACCTTGGAACCATTCCCGACGCGCATCGTCACCCTCATCCTTCGCCAGTCTCCGCTTATTCCGCAGCTCCTGCTGTGAGTTACAAATATGAGCAACGGCACCAGTATCAAATACCCTGGAGTTACTACGAGTACTGGTAAGGTACACATCAATTACATGTATGTCAAATATACCTTTAGTGTTGCTGGCCTTCTTGTCCGCTAAGTATTTGGGGCAGTTCCGCTTCCAGTGACCCTTCCCTTTGCAATAAAAGCACTCAGTCTCAGGCTTGGGTCCATTCTTTGACTTCTTCCCGGCAACTGGCTTACCGGGCGCGGCAACATCCTTGCCGTCCTTCTTGAAGTTCTTCTTACCCTTGCCCTTCTTGAACTTGGTGGTTTTATTGACCATCAACACTTGATGTTCTTTCTTGATTTCTACCTCTGCCGACTTCAGCATTGAAAATACTTCAGGAATGGTTTTCACCATCCCCTGCATATTGTAGTTCATCACAAAGCTCTTGTAGCTCGGTGGGAGCGACTGAAGGATTCTGTCAATGACCGCCTCGTCCGAGAGGTTAATGTCCAGCTGGGACAGGCGGTTGTGCAACCCAGACATTTTGAGTATGTGCTCACTGACAGAACTATTTTCCTCCATCTTACAACTATAGTACTTGTCGGAGACTTCATATCTCTCGACCCGGGCATGAGCTTGAAAAACCATTTTCAGCTCCTCGAACATCTCATATGCTCCGTGTTGCTCAAAACGCTTTTGGAGCCCCGGTTCTAAGCTGTAAAGCATGCCGCACTGAACGAGGGAGTAATCATCAGCACGTGACTGCCAAGCGTTCATAACGTCTTGGTTCTCTGCGATGGGTGCTTCACCTAGCGGTCCTTCTAGGACATATGCTTTCTTGGCAGCTATGAGGATGATCCTCAGGTTCCGGACCCAGTCCGTATAGTTGCTTCCATCATCTTTCAGCTTGGTTTTCTCTAGGAACGCGTTGTAGTTCATGTTGGCATGAGTGTTGGCCATTTGATCTACAAGACATATTTGCAAAGGTTTTAGACTAAGTTCATGATAATTAAGTTCATCTAATCAAATTATTTTAATGAACTCCCACTCAGATTAGACATCCCTCTAGTCATCTAAGTGTTACACGATCCGAATCGACTAGGCCGTGTCCGATCATCACGTGAGACGGACTAGTCATCATCAGTGAACATCTCCATGTTGATCGTATCTTCCATACGACTCATGTTCGACCTTTCGGTCTCTGTGTTCTGAGGCCATGTCTGTACATGCTAGGCTCGTCAAGTTAACCCTAAGTGTTTTGTATGTGTAAAATTCTCTTACACCAGTTGTATGTGAACGTAAGAATCTATCACACCCGATCATCACGTGGTGCTTCGGAACGACGAACTTTAGCAACGGCGCACAGTTAGGGGGAACACTTTCTTGAAATTATTATAAGGGATCATCTTATTTACTACCGTCGTTCTAAGTAAACAAGATGCATAAACATAATAAACATCACATGCAATTATATAATAGTGACATGATATGGCCGATATCATATAGCTCCTTTGATCTCCATCTTCGGGGCTCCATGATCATCTTCGTCACCGGCACGACACCATGATCTCCATCATCGTGTCTCCATGAAGTTGCTCGCCAACTATTACTTCTACTACTATGGCTAACGGTTTAGCAACAAAGTAAAGTAATTACATGGCGTTAAATCATTGACACGCAGGTCATACAATAATTAAGACAACTCCTATGGCTCCTGTCGGTTTTCATACTCATCGACATGCAAGTCATGATTCCTATTACAAGAACATGATCTCATACATCACAATATATCATCATTCATCACAACTTTTGGCCATATCACATCACAAGGCAATTGCTGCAAAAACAAGTTAGACCTCCTCTAATTGTTGTTGCATCTTTTACGTGGCTGCAATAGGGTTCTAGCAAGAACGTTTTCTTACCTACGAAAAAGCCACAACGTGATTTGTCAACTTCTATTTACCCTTCATAAGGACCCTTTTCATCGAATCCGCTCCAACTAAAGTGGGAGAGACAGATACCCGCTAGCCACCTTATGCAACTAGTGCATGTCAGTCGATGGAACCTGTCTCACGTAAGCGTACGTGTAAGGTCGGTCCGGGCCGCTTCATCCCACAATACCACTAAAGCAAAATAAGACTAGTGGCGTCAAGAAAGTTGACAACATCTAGGCCCACAACAAATTTGTGTTCTACTCGTGCAATAGAGAACTACGCATAGACCTAGCTCATGATGCCACTGTTGGGGAACGTTGTAGAAAATAAAAAATTTCCTACGGTTTCACCAAGATCCATCTATGAGTTCATCTAGAAACGAGTGATAGGAGTGCATCTACATACCTTTGTAGATCGCGAGCGAAAGCGTTCAAGAGAACGGGGTTGAGGGAGTCGTACTCGTCGTGATCCAAATCACCGATGACCAAGTGCTGAACGGACAACACCTCCGCGTTCAACACAGGTACAGAGCGGATGACGTCTCCTCCTTCTTGATCCAGCAAGGGGGAAGGAGAGGTTGATGAAGATCCAGCAACACGACGGCGTGGTGGTGGATGCAGCAGAGTTCCGGCAGAGCTTCGCCGAGCTTCTGCGAGAGGGAGAGGTGTAGCAGGGGAGAGGGAGGCGCCAAGACGTCAGGGTGCGGCTGCCCTCCCTCCCCCCCCCTCCTTTAGATAGGCCCCCAGGGGGCGCTGGCCCTAGAGATGGGATCTCTAGGGGGGCGGCGGCCAAGGGGGTGGAGTGCCCCCCAAGGCAAGTGGAGGCGCCCCCTCCCCTAGGGTTCCCAACCCTAGGCGCAGAGGGAGCCCAGGGGGGCGCACCAACCAACCAGGGGCTGGTTCCCCTCCCACTTCAGCCCACGGGGCCCTCCGGGATAGGTGGCCCCACCTGGTGGACCCCCGGGACCCTTCCGGTGGTCCCGGTACAATACCGGTGACCCCCGAAACTTTCCCGGTGGCCAAAACTGCACTTCCTATATATAATTCTTTACCTCCGGACCATTCCAGAACTCCTCGTGACATCCAAGATCTCATCAGGGACTCCGAACAACTTTCGGTTTGCTGCATACTCATATTCATACAACCCTAGCGTCACCGAACCTTAAGTGTGTAGACCCTACGGGTTCGGGAGACACGCAGACATGACCGAGACTGCTCTCTGGTCAATAACCAATAGCGGGATCTGGATACCCATGTTGGCTCCCACATGCTCCTCGATGATCTCATCGGATGAACCACGATGTCGAGGATTCAAGCAACCCCGTATACAATTCCCTTTGTCAATCGGTACGTTACTTGCCCGAGACTTGATCGTCGGTATCCCAATACCTCGTTCAGTCTCGTTACCGGCAAGTCACTTTACTCGTACCGTAATGCATGATCCCGTGACCAGACACTTGGTCACTTTGAGCTCATTATGATGATGCATTACCGAGTGGGCCCAGAGATACCTCTCCGTCATACAAAGTGACAAATCCCAGTCTCGATCCGTGTCAACCCAACAGACACTTTCAGAGATACTTGTAGTGCATCTTTATAGTCACTCAGTTACGTTGTGACGTTTGATACACCCAAAGCACTCCTATGGTATCCGGGAGTTACACGATCTCATGGTCTAAGGAAAAGATACTTGACATTGGAAAAGCTCTAGCAAAACGAACTACGCGATCTTGTGCTATGCTTAGGATTGGGTCTTGTCAACCACATCATTCTCCTAATGATGTGATCCCATTATCAACGACATCTAATGTCCATAGTCAGGAAACCATGACTATCTGTTGATCAACGAGCTAGTCAACTAGAGGCTTACTAGGGACATATTATGGTCTATGTATTCACACGTGTATTACGATTTCCGGATAATACAATTATAGCATGAATAAAGACAATTATCATGATAAAGGAAATATAATAATAATCCTTTTATTATTGCCTCTAGGGTATATTTCCAACACCTTCTTGGAGCTGCTCTTCTTGTGAGATGAAGACTTTGAGGATTTTGAAGATGAAGACTTTGAAGATTTCTTCTTCTTCTTGGCATCATGAGAACTGTAATCCTTGTATTTCTTCTTCTTTAGTTCCTTGTCCCACTGAGCACAATCTTGAATGTAGTGACCAGGATTCTTGCATTTGTGGCATAGCCTTCTCTTATAGTCACTTGATGAGGAATCACTGCTCCCTGAAGATTTTCCAAAGCGACCACGTCTTGCGAATTTCTGGAATTTCTTCACGAGCAGTGCTAGCTCCTGGCTCAATTCTTCAGGATCACCAAGGCTACTACCAGAATCTTCACATTCCGATTCAGACACTGCCTTGGCCTTCAGGGCATGTGGTTTGCCATAGCTTGAACCATAGAGATCTCTCTTTTCAGCAAGCTGGAACTCATGAGTATTTAGCCTCTCGAGGATATCAGCGGGATCTAGTGACTTGTAATCAGCACGCGCTTGAATCATCAGTGCCAGAGTGTCAAATGACGAATCGAGTGATCTCAGCAATTTCTTCACCACCTCATGATCGGTGATGTCAGTGGCACCGAGCGCTTGAAGCTCATTTGAGATATCAGTGAGGCGATCGAAGGTTTGCAGAACATTTTCATTGTCGAGTCTTTTGAAGCGGTTGAAGAGATTACGAAGAACGTCAACACGAGAGTCACGTTGAGTTGAGACTCCTTCGTTTACTTTGGAGAGCCTATCCCAGATAAGCTTAGCAGTTTCCAAAGCACTCACTCTACCATACTGCTCTTTACTCAGATGACCACATATGATATTCTTCGCTTGAGAATCGAGTTGCTTGAATCTCTTCACATCAGCAGCATTCAGGGAAGGTGTGACTGAGGGAACACCATTTTCCACAACGTACCAGAGATCGTTGTCAATTGCTTCAAGATGCATTCGCATCTTATTCTTCCAGTAGGGGTAGTCCGTGCCATCGAAGGTAGGACACCCAGCAGAGACCTTGATCATACCTGCGGTCGACATAACTAGAACTCCAGGTGGTTAAAACAAAATCACACAGAACAAGGGAGTACCTTGCTTTGATACCAATTGAAAGTGCGTTATGAATAGGCGATTTTTATGAATTCTTCACTGAGGAATTTGCCGGTGAGGAAATTCCTTAGCGAAGAACTACTTGCAACGGAATAAATACTCAGAAGTAAGCATGACAGAATAGACACATGGTCATCATGATGAAATGAAGACAAACACAGAGTACAGAAAGCGTAAACACAGGATAACACAAGATGAAGACAAACAGACTGAAGAAATTGAACTGAGGAAATTGAGAAAGTCTTCAGTCGAAGTCTTCAAACACAGATATGAACAAACACTCAACACAGTAATGAGGAAATGAAAGAGTTGAGGAAATAGAACCAGTAAGGTTGGTGAAGACAATGATTTGGTAGACCAGTTCCAACTGTTGTCTTAGTTGTACATCTGGTTGGAGCGGCTGAGTATTTAAACTCGAGGACACACAGTCCCGGACACCCAGTTATTGAGCACGCAGCTCAAGACACCAAGTACTCACCGTATTCTCCTTGAACTAAGGTCACACAGACCTCGTCCAATCACTCGTGGTAAGTCTTCAGGCGACTTCCAAACCTTCACAGACTTCGGTCACTCGGCGATCCACAATTCCTCTTGGATGCTCTAAACCATGACGCCTAACCGTCTGGAAGAAGCACAGTCCTCAAAGGTAACAAGCGTCGGATCCACGCAGGATCAATCTCCTCAGTGATGCTCAACCACTTTGGGTTTGTGGGTGTTTGGGTTTGGATTTTCCTCACTCGATGATCCAAGTCCTCGGAGGATGGGTTGCTCTCAAATGACAAGTGTCAGTTTCTCTCGGAGCAGCCAACCAGCTAGTGGTTGTAGGGGGCGGCTATTTATAGCCTAGGGAGCAGCCCGACATGATAAGACATAAATGCCCTTCAATAATATGACCGTTATGTGGATAAGATATTTTGGGAGAGCTAGCGCATAGCATAGCGAAATTTGACTCTCAAATTCCTCGGGGCTATCATGTTCCTCACTGTGTAGGCAATCCGCACTGGCGAATTCCTAACTCCTCAGTCAGAGCAAATTCCTCAGCGACCAGAAGAACTTCGTCTCTGTCTCTGAAGAAATTGACTGAAATGTATGAGATTTCCAATGGCTTCACTCGAAGGGATTGGTCAGTGTAGGATTTTGAGTTGAGCATCACATGGAAATTTTTCCTAAGTATTTCCTCGACCCCCTTTAACAGTAGGGTGTTTCCTATGACTCAAGAAGGAGAAAAACAAAACTATGAAAATGAAAGTCTTCAAGCTTCATATTCCTCGCATGTATATCAAGTCTTCACGGACACACCAATTTCTTCACTTTCAAAGTCTTCATAAAAGTCTTCAGAAATACCAAAATCTTCAGTCGAAGATATTCATTTTTAGGGGTCGACTTTCTCTATAAATATCAAACTCCTCGTAGACTTATAGACCTGTGTACACTCATAAACACATTAGACCCTTAACCTATAAGTCTTCAATACACCAAAATCACTAAGGGGCACTAGATGCACTTACAATGCCAAGCAATTGTTTCATACTTTTGATGTTCTCAAACTTTTTCAATCTTCACGCAATACATAAGAGTGAGACATGGACATAGCACTATAGGTGGAATAGAAGGGTGGTTGTGGAGAAGACAAAAAGGAGAAGATAGTCTCACATCAACTAGGTGTATCAACGGGCTATGGAGATGCCCATCAATGGATATCAATGTGAGTGAGTAGGGATTGCCATGCAACAGATGCGCTAGAGCTATAAATGTATGAAAGCTCAAAAAGAAACTAAGTGGGTATGCATCCAACTTGCTTGCTCACAAAGATCTAGGGCATTTTGAGGAAGCCCGTCATTGGAATATATAAGCCAAGTTCCATAATGAAAATGTCCCACTAGTATATGAAAGTGTCAACATAGGAGACTCTCTATCATGAAGATCACGGTGCTACTTTGAAGCACGAGTGTGGAAAAAGGATAGTAGCATTACCCCTTCTCTCTTTTCTCTCATTTTTTGGGGGGCCTTCTCTCTTTTTTTCTTTTTTTATGGCCTCTTTTTTTCTTTCTTTTTTCTTTTTCATCCAGAGTCTCATCCCGACTTGTGGGGGAATCATGCTCTCCATCATCCTTTCCTCACATGGGACAATGCTCTAATAATGAAGATCATCACACTTTTATTTACTTACAACTCAAGATTTACAACTCAATACTTAGAACAAAATATGACTCTATGTGAATGCATCCAGCGGTGTACAGGGATGTGCAATGATTGAAGAGTGACATGTATGAAAAATTATGGACGGCTGCTTTGCCACAAATACGATGTCAACTACATGATCATGCAAAGCAATATGACAATGATGGAGCGTGTCATAATAAACCGAACGGTGGAAAGTTGCATGGCAATATATCTCGAAATGGCTATGGAAATGCCATAATAGGTAGGTATGGTGGCTGTTTTGAGGAAGGTATAATGTGGGTGTATGGTACCGGCGAAAGTTGTGTGGTACTAGAGAGGCTAGCAATGGTGGAAGGGTGAGAGTGTGTATAATCCATGGACTCAACATTAGTCATAAAGAACTCACATACTTATTGCAAAAATCTATTAGTTACTGAAACGAAGTACTACGCACATCCTCCTAGGGGTATAGATTGGTAGGAAAAGACCATCGCTCGTCCCCGACCGCCACTCATAAGGAAGACAATCAATAAATAAATCATGCTCCAACTTCATCACATAACGGTTCACCATACGTGCATGCTACGGGAATCACAAACTTTAACACAAGTATCTCCCAAATTCACAACTACTCTACTAGCATGACTCTAATATCGCCATCTTCATATCTCAAAACAATCATAAAGAATCAAACTTCTCATAGTATTCAATGCACTTCATGTGAAAGTTTTTATTATACCCATCTTAGATGCCCATCATATTAGGAATAATTTTATAACCAAAGCAAATTACCATGTTGTTCTAAGAGACTCTCAAAATAATATAAGTTAAGCATGATAGATAAACAATTTCTATCAAATAATACCACCGCCGTGCTCTAAAAAGATATAAGTGAAGCACTAGAGCAACATTGTCTAGATCAAAAGATATAAGTGAAGCACATAGAGTATTCTAATAAATTCCGAATGATGCGTGTCTCTCCCAAAAGATGTGTACAGCAAGGATGATTCTGGTAAACTAAAAAGCAAAGACTCAAATCATACAAGACGCTCCAAGCAAAACACATATCATGTGGTGAATAAAAATATAGCCTCAAGTAAAGTTACTGATAGACGAAGACGAAAGAGGGGATGCCTTCCGGGGCATCCCCAAGCTTAGGCTTTTGGTTGTCCTGATGTTTTAAGGGTATAAGAGTACATATAGGCGAAAGAACCAGGTCGGTGGAGCTACAAGGGGCCCACAAGGGTGGGGGCGCGCCTACCCCCCTAGGCGCGCCCTCCTGCCTCGTGGCCTCCTCGTTATGTCTCCGACTTCATCTCCAAGTCTTCTGGTTTGCTTTCGGTCCAAGAAAGATCATTGCGAAGGTTTCATTCCGTTTGGACTCCGTTTGGTATTCCTTTTCTGCAAAACTCTAAAATAGGCAAAAACAGAAACTGGTACTGGGCCCTCGGTTAATAGGTTAGTCCCAAAAATAATATAAAAGAGCTTATTAAAGCCCATTAAACATCCAAAACAGATAATATAATAGCATGGAACAATCAAAAATTATAGATATGTTGGAGACGTATCAATCACATCATTAGAGAATGATGTGATGAACAAGACCCATCCATTAGCTTAGCATTATGATTGTTACAGTTTTATTGCTATTGCTTTCTTCATGACTTATACATGTTCCTCTGACTATGAGATTATGCAACTCCCGAATACCGGAGGAACACCTTGTGTGCTATCAAACGTCACAACGTAACTGGGTGATTATAAAGATGCTCTACAGGTGTCTCCGAAGGTGTTTGTTGGGTTGGCATAGATCGAGATTAGGATTTGTCACTCCGTGTATCGGAGAGGTATCTCTGGGCCCTCTCGGTAATGCTCATCACTATAAGCCTTGCAAGCAATGTGACTAATGAGTTAGTTGCGGGATGAAGCATTACGGAACGAGTAAAGAGACTTGCCGGTAACGAGATTGAACTAGGTATGATGATACCGACGATCGAATCTCGGGCAAGTATCATACTGATGACAAAGGGAACAACGTATGTTGTTGTGCGGTTTGGCTGATAAAGATCTTCATATACTATGTAGGAGCCAATATGAGCATCTAGGTTCCGCTATTGGTTATTGATCAGAGATGTGTCTCAATCATGTCTACATAGTTCTCGAACCCGTAGGGTCCGCACGCTTAATGTTCAATGACGATTTGTATTAAGAGTTATGTGTTTTTGATGACCGAAGTTTGTTCGGAGTCCCGGATGAGATCACAGACATGACGAGGAGTCTTGAAATGGTCCAGAAACAAAGATTGATATACTGGAAGGTTATGTTCGGACAGCGGAATGGTTTCGGAAAGGTTCGGACATTTTTTGGAGTACCGGGAGGTTACCGGAACCCCCCGAGGGATTAATGGGCCTTCATGGGCCTTAGTGGAAGAGAGGAGGCGACGGCCAGGTGGAGGCGAGCGCCCCCATCCCAAACCGAATTGGACTAGGGGTGGGGGATGCGGCCCCCCTTTCCTCCTTCTCCTCCACCTCTTTCCCTCTTATCCTATTCCGGGAAGGAAAGGGGAATCCTACCAGGACTAGGGAGTCCTAGTAGGACTCCCCACACTTGGTGCGCCCCCTAGGCCGGCCGCCTCCTCCCCTCCTCATTTATATACGGGGGCGGGGGGCACCCCAAAGTACATCAGTTATTCTCTTTGCCGTGTGCGGTGCCCCCCTCCACAGTTTACCACCTCGGTCATAGCGTCGTAGTGCTTAGGAGAAGCCCTACGCGAATCACATCATCAACACCGTTGCCACGCCGTCATGTTGACGGAACTCTCCCTCGACCCTCTACTAGATCAATAGTTCGAGGGACGTCATTGAGCTGAACGTGTGCTGAAGACGGAGGTGCCATACGTTCGGTACTTGGATCGGTTGGATCGTGAAGACGTTCGACTACATCAACCGCGTTAACTAACGCTTCTGCTTTCGGTCTACGAGGGTACGTGGACACACTCTCCCCCTATCATTGCTATGCATCTCCTAGATAGATCTTGCGTGATCGTAGGAATTTTTTTGAAATTGCATGCTACGTTCCCCAACACCAGTCAACGGCGACATCGTGGTGGCGCTGCTTCCGTTGAAAATCGCGCCGACTTCGGTCATGGCGGACGATGACGGCGTCTCCGACGCCCCCTGTTGAGGCATCGTCGTTGCAAACTGCGTCAACATGATCTGGATGATCTGGGGGAAACCCTAGATCTGGGTATACCGGATCGGACGATGACGGCGCCTTCGGTGTCGTGCTCCCTCCTGAGGGCATCGTTTTGGAGCAGGAGCTAGCTGGAGGGGACGAGGAGGAGCGGTGTTTCATCTACCGCAAGGCCAACGACGGATCCTGGCAGCATGGTGCTGCGGAGCTTCGACGACGAGCGCGTGTTGATGGATACGTGCAGGATGGTGGCGTTGTCTGGCGCCGTGGTGGCGTCGATGGCAGCTAGACTGGGCAAGGTAGATGCAGCAGTACAACACTGAAGATGGATTGGTGGCAGGTGGCTGCGGTGGCCTCATACCCGGCAGGTGTCCTGGTTGAGGAGTGCGCCGGACTGGTGGGTGCCCCATACCCGGCAGGCGTCCTGATTGGGACCTCAGGTCTTAGATGTTAGGTTTGGCTGCGAGGTTTGGCTGCGAGGTTTGTCTGGTATTAGGCCCAGACTATCAACATCCCTTCATCAACTAGATAGGAGTAGCGACAGATGTTGCCTGGATGGTGGCTTTAGTCTTACTAGTGTATGAGACTTTGTAAGGTCTTGTGTGAATAATTAATAAAGTGGCTGCATGCATCGTCGCGCGGGTCCTCCTCCATTTCTAAATATATAAATAACAAGAAGAAGTGTATGTAGGAGTTTTGCTGGGTCAACCTTCACATCTAATGATGAGCCAACTTTGTCTGAATATGGCATCTTTGTTGAAGTCACGGCCTCATCCTGATATAGAATCGCCTTGGTTTTGGCAGACAACCATGACAAGAGCTCAAATCTACATGAATCGCATATACTCTTATTGGTTAGCTGCACCCGCCTTGTCCTCTCCCCCCCAATCTTTCAATCATGCATCAACGTTTGTCACGCGTGATAAATTATGAACTATCTAATGACAGACGCAGAAGGACAAAAAATAAGTATATATAATAGATGGAGTTTGCAAGTCAGATCTCAAGTACTTTCAACATAGAACAAAGCCTGTTTCACAATGTTTACCTGCCCTTGGCGATGATGGTGCACCCAAGCCCTTAGTTGTGATGCGAGTTTTTTTTTTCGTGTGTGTTTGAACATTTTCAAGTACATGTTTTTGAATATTTTTTCGAATATGTGTTAGACAATTTTGAAATACCCGTTGATTTTTTTTGAATGATACAAAAGATTCTTTTTTTAAATGCAAATGTTTTCTTTTACATTTTATTAAAATGTCAGAAACACATTTTTGAAACTCACGACATTTTTCTTAAATGTAATGTATATTTTTTTAATGGTGCACAACTAATTTTTATTTACACAAACTTTTTTTACATGATAATTCTATATTTTCAAAGTGCATGTACTCAATTTTTTGTGAAACACGTGAACATTTTTTAATTGATACAAACATTTTTAGTGCCATCAATTTCTTTTAAAATTAAAACAAACAAAGAATTTCCCTGTGTTTAAAATTTTATAATTCTTGATGAAAATATAAAAACATATTAAGTATATTATGTTACCTGAAATTTATGTATTTACATTTTCTTTGATAATTGGAAAAAAAGAAAATATTACAACTACCTGCGTGCTTATGGACCGTTCCATTTAGGACTCCTTGACGTGACACGAATAGTTGCCGATGAGACACAATTGTGCCCTCAAAAGAGAGTAGATCCCTTTCTTTTTGAGACATTTCGTAGATCCTATTTGAAACTCGGCCTCCTGACGCCCCGGTTCGAGCCAGCCCACAGTTGCTCTGTTGTTTCTTCTCTGCTTGTTCCCTTTATTTTTCTTCTTGCCTTTTCCTGTGTCTGTTTCTATTTCTTTTCTTTTCTTTTCTTCTAGATTTTTTTTCTTTTTTTTCATGTAATATACAAACTTCATGGTGTGTTTATATAGAAATGTCTGTTGTATATTTTAAGAAACGTCCATACTATATTAAGAAAATGTTCAACATATTTTTAAAAATGTTCATTGCGTATTTTATAATTTTCAGCATATATCACCAAAATTTTCAATCTGTATTTAAATATTTTTCAGCGAATATCACAAAAAAATCAATGCAAACTAGAAAAAAAAGAATAAAAAAGAAAAACAGAGAGAAAAAAGTATGCAAAATAGCTAAAAGAAAAGGAAATGAAAATGAAGAGAAACTGACATGTGGCCCCCACATGTCAAACAAACGGTTATCTTATGTGCAGGCCCCAACTTTCTGGTAGTATTTTCAAACCTTATCCTGAAAAGAGGTAGTTTTATGATATTTACACAAGTTAATGTAGGTAGTTAGCCGACACCCATTCCCTCCTTGGCCTCATCCAATTCAGTAGCAACAACACAAGAAACTGCAACAAATCATGCTAAAACGGACTCCATGAAGGAAATAAATTATGTATATAACCAGCAGTGCACGTGATGCAAAATAAACAACCCCTTCCCAACTCGTGTGTTTTAAATTATAATATGATTAACAGGGTGCCCAACAAATATATTTTGCTGGTCGCTCGAGTAACAACCTCTTTATATTGGAGTCACTCTAGAGACAATCTTTGAATAAACAAAAATTTGCTCAAATATACAGAAAACTACAGGCAGTTTGTGAAAAGTTGTTTGGTAAATTGAGCCCACAACTTCTACATAAAATCTGGATATGTCGTGAGAAAATTCGGAATTGACCCTATTTTCTCTACGAGCATCAGCTAAACATCGGTCAAAGACTATCTATCTATCTATACCTTTTCTATACTAATTTCAGACTTTCAAGAAATTACCACGTTAATCAGTAAATTAGAACCATTAATCCCATGGGTCCGAATTATAACGGTGTGGATTAACTACGAATTACCACATTAATCAATAAAAGGGAAAATCCTATTTGACGCTCTCTGCGTCAAGCAGTCGACCAATCGCATAGGGAGCGATCAACTGGGCCAGCCCATGTTCTACTGTACTGTAGGCAGCAGTTCCGGTTTTGGGAACCTTCTAGAGTTTCCCATCCGGTTTTTACCGGTTTGGGGAACCTTCTAGAAGGTTCCTTGAACCGGATTTCGTGTATTTTTTTCTCGTTTTTCAATTTTCTGTTTTTTATTTGTTTCTTTTTCCCTTTTCTGGTCTTTTTTCGTTTTCTTTTTAATGTTTTTTTCTTTTTTTTCAAGTTTTCATGTTTCGAAAATTGTTTGTGTTTTCAAATTTTGTTCTCAACCTTTAAAATATGTTCGTCATTTAAAAAATTGTTCCTGTTTTGAAATTTTGTTTGCAAATTCAAAAATTGTTCAAGTTTTCACAAATTGTTTGCAAATTCAAATTTTTGTTCACAAATTCAAAATTGTCCATGTTTTCAATTTTTCTTTGCACTCGTAAAATGTTTAGGGATTTCAAAAAGTGTTCCAGATTTTCATATTTCTTCACAAATTTATAAAATGTTCATGTTTCAAATATTGTTCACAAATTGAAATAATGTTCCCATTCCAAAATTTGTTCGCAAAATTCAAAAAATGTTCACATTTACAAGTTTTGACACTCCTATTTATGACAATTGTTCTCATTTCAAAAATTTGTCATAATTTCCAAAAATGTTCTCTAATTTCAAAAAATGTTCCAGCTTGTCCAATTTTGTTCACATATTCAAAAAATGTTCATGTTTTTTGAACTTTTGAAAAAGTTGCATCTTGAACAAATTGTTCGCAATTCTAAAAAATGTTCGTGTTTTAGAAAATGTTCGCATTGTACAGATCTTGTTCATTGTTTGAGAAAATGTTCGGAAATTCACAAACCAAAAAGTATTTTGTTGAAAAAAGTTCCCTTTTTCAAAATATCTTGAAAATTTCAGAAAATGTTCACTTGTTTAAATTTTGTTACAAATTAAAAAACGTTTGGTAATTTCGAAAAATGTTCCTGTTTCAAAATTTTGTTCACAAATGCAAGAATGTTCTGGAATTAAAAAATTCATCTTGTTTTTCAAATTTGGTGACATGTTCGAAAAATATTTTTTGTTTTCAAAATTTGTTCACATATTCAATAAATGTTCACACAAGTTTAATTTTTTCCAACGACTAAATTTTTTTTGGGGAATTTCAAAAAGTGATCCTGTTTGCCAAATTTCTTCACATATTTATAAATTGCTAAAGCTTTTGAAATTCGTTCAAAAATTTGAAAAATTGTTCATGTTTATGAAAATTACTTCACAAATTTAAAATATGCTCGACTTTAATAAAATTAGCTTGTAATTTTGAAAAATGTTCACTTTTTAAATTTTGTTCTTTGTTTTCAGAAAATCTTTTGAGTTTACAATAAGTAGTTTATAATTTCGAAAAATGTTCTCGTATTCAATTTTTGTTCCTATATGTTTTTAAATTGTTTTGAGGTACCAAAATAATGTTTTGTTTCAAAAAGAATTTCCTTTTAAAAAATCACGTTAGTTATGTTTAAAAAGTTTTAATCTAGCGCTTATTATAGTTCATATATACCCGAGCTGCCATTTTACACACAAAACCTTAGTTTCAATCCCTCGCCCACAAGTTTTTTGGAATTTTGCGAACTTGTTTTTTTTTTGCCGTTCAATGTAGTTTTTTTAATTTTCGCTCTACAAATCTATCACAAAAATTTCTCTAGGCGGAGCGGTCACCACTTCGCTTGTATCCGTACAGGTCGCGAGTTCGATTCCATCTCCAGCTCGCTCTTATTTCTATCTTTTCTTTTTTCGCGAAGGACAGCGAACGGGCCGGCCCATGTGAACCTCCTCTTGTGCGAAACAGCGACTGCTTGCCGCAAGGAGCGGCGTATAGGAGCTCCCCAATAAAAGGGTCGTGATTTTTTTCCTTAAAGAAGGCTCCCGAGATCAGATTCCACGAGCCCTTCATAATTCTTTCTCTCCACGCAAAGGGAAATTTCCACCGTCCCTTTGTTCACCCAAGTAAAACAAAATTATTCCCATGTGCCTTCCTCTCCGTTATTTCTCTCTCACATTTATTTTCCTGATCTAGATCTGATTCATATCTCACATATTATGTGTTGATTTTTTTTCTTGCCGGTTGACCATCCTATCTTTTCTTCTGGATTCAGATTCAGCTATTTTTTAATCTGTCACCAAAGCTATTCCTCTCTCAAACTAATGCAAGGAACTTGAGCCACGGATATGACGTGGTGAAGGGGTTATTGCCTCACATTTGTTTTCCTGATCTAGATTGCCGGTTGACCATCCTATCTTTTCTTCTGGATTTAGATTCAACTATTTTTTATTCTGTCATCTGATCGTGTTGTGCTCGAATTCGTCCTATTTATATTTTCTTCATTGGATTTCGATTGAACCCTGAATCTTCTCCCATAATTTTTTTGGATACCTCATGGAGATCGATTGAGAGCCCAGCTATGCCCATCAGGTGATTCTTCGATGTCACCATCCCCGCTAAACTGCTTCATGCCAAGATTCTTCTTCTTCATGGGGCGAGATTCTTCTTCTTCTGTCCGAGATTCAAGTGGTGATGATTCAGGTATTCAGAGATGCACGTGCATATATCGACAGACCAAAGGCAAGATTCAAATAGTTTCTCTTTTTTTGTAATATGTATGCTCAGATCAATTCCGTATGATTCCTTATCTATTTAGTATCTTCACCCCTTCATCTCTATCACCTAACCAGGCTCTAATCTCTCTCATAATAGATCATCTCTTCCTAGGGTACGACATCGAATCTCTCTTTGCTCCAGTGTGATGTTCGCTACCGCTGGCAGATTAGGGTAAGACCTCCCACTTTGCTCCACCATCCTCAGGGCGTGGTGAGGTAGACCTAGCTGCATAGGAGTCTCTCTTTCTTTCTCAAATTTCTGACAAGCGTATATCACTGGGTTTTCTGCACACAGGTGGTATATACAAGATTTATACGGCAGATGTACACACCTTCATTGTGTTTGACGAAGTGCCCAACCACGTGATCACACAGGTGGTCTTTCACCAGGTGTGTCCTGCCCCAGACTCCCAATTTGCATTCAACTTTTCAAGTTCACGCCAACAGGAATCATGCAATTTATTTGAAAGCTAAGCTTGGTAAGCATGGATGCAAATAGTAACATGTTTCGTTAGGAAAGGAGAGCTTTATCCATGGTGGTCATGCTGTAATCAAAACTGTTGGATTATAGACGAGGTCAGTGTGTACGTTAACATTGCTAAGTCTGGATAGACGAGGTCATATTGAACATTTCCATGCAAGGAGATACTTGATCCGTGCATGGTGCTAAATTAGCATTAAAAATAGGGATAAATATATTTTTCGTCCCTCAACTATATACAAAATATAGAAATGATCCCCCAACTTCAAAACCAGCAAAACTTAGTCCTTTAATTTTTCAAACCGGATAACTTTTAGTCCCTAGTACCGCTTTGAGTGATGTGGCATGGTTTTGACTGATTCGGATGGTTTCGTTGATGAAGTGGAGGCTGCCGGTCATGGGACACTGAAAACGATGTTCACCGGCACCGGTCTGCTACTACTCTGGCCGAGCTCTCTTTGAGCACGCCGAGCAGCCATGCCCAGCTGGCTGTAACCGTCGTACCACCATTACCATCCCAGGTGTACCTTCCGTCCGCTCCATATGTCCGATGGTTGCCGCATCTACCAAGCTTGTGTCGTGCTGCGCGGCCGTCGAACACGACATTCACTCTGCCGACGTTGACGATGGAAGCGAGCAAGCTGGCATCGTTCACATGCAGCTGCGCCCATGTCAGCTTTCGGTAATCGGCCGGCATGCTCGGCTTCGTCTATGGCAGTACAACCACCCTGGAATGGCAACCAGCCGCGGATCGTCATTGGAGACAAGACGTAGATCATGTATGTGAGTTATTTGATGAAATGCATGTGTTACGGCCTTGCGGGCACATAGGCCGGTAGCTATGAGACCACGCTACTCTCACGGCCGAGACGCAGGTGAGGCACCACGACATGTTCGCAGGTATAGAATACACGCATGACGCATGGTGTGCTGGCATTTTCGCCATGCATGGACGAGGTCAAGGGTGACTGCCCATACAGAGTTGGCACCTTCGTCGGCGCCGAAGGCAACAGGGATTCCTGCAACGTCAAGCTCACCTTGGCGGCACAGCAGGAGGAGCACGTTGCCGGAATCACGCGGCCATGCGCACGCTGCAGCTGACAGTGGACTGCGCGGTGCACATTGCCTAGGCTGTGCAGCTGCCGAGGCGGTGGTTGGGCTCCACTTTATCAACAAAACCATCCAAATCAGTCCAAACCATGCCACGTCATCAGTAAATCACCCTGAGCGGTATTGGGCACTAAAGTTATCCGGTTTCAAAAGTTGAGGGGCTAAGTTTTGCTAGTTTTGAAGTTAAGGGACCATTTCTATACTTTTGATATAGTTGAGGGACGAAAAATATACTTATTCCTTAAAAATATATTCAAAAGTAAGTGAAGAAGCGCCTACACAGTTTCAAATTGTTCTACGTTTGTATCAAATACAGATTACTAATTTGGTATGTTAAAAATAAAATTATTATTTGATTACTTATCCAGTTCTAGAAAAATTATAGATCTGTATATAAACTCAAACGTCCAACAATTTTGTTTCAGTAAATGAAAAACAACACTTTGGCTAATAATATGTTTTAAATTGTAGAATGGATTACTCGGCATCAGGGATGGCGCATACTTCGACATACTACATGGTACATATTGCTTTTCCATGCCTGCCATAAAAAAGAAATAGTCAGGGATAATAGGTAGGCTGCCATATCAAAATTGTCACCACCACCAGATCAAGAAGAAGGCGAACTTTGGAGATGCAATTATTTTTCCTTTCATGCAAAAGGGAGACAAAAAGAACAATTTTCATGTGCTTCACACGGGTGTTGTAGGAGAGCATGGTTATGCTACTCCATCCTACGGCTAAACTTGGACCCTGCTTTGACTCGAAAGAAAAATCTTCATAACCTGTATAAATCCACAATATGAAATATTGGATTGTGGTTTATGCTTTGTACTCATGTTTGAAATACTACATACTGCATAATGTCGCCCAGAAAATATGCATGCTCCTCTCCTTCCATATATTCCATACAGCATAGACGAGCCTCCCACTCCTCCAGTTAAAGATTTCCTTTGACGATGAAGCAATGATGCCATCCCACCAGTTGGAAAATTTGTCACACGCATGCTCTCATCCATATCTAGGCTCACATCCATGATTTTCCATCGTCACCAAACACATGTATGGTGAGCAATGCTTCTACGCTTTATTTCGCACGGGCTAATTGTTTTATGTATTTTTTCCTGATGCGAAATAAATTATGACACAAATGTTCTAAACTGGACGACATACTTCAAGATTAGCTCTAAATCCATTGGTTTGTGTATTGATATAAATGGAAACACAAAAACCATGTTACCCCTTATATAAAGTATATGTTTGCGCTGCCATAAAACGTATGCTCGCATTCTAAATAAACTAGCTTGTGCGAATGCACGGGTCGACGACTAGTGTTAGTAATTTCTTTATCCAATCAAAGGGATTAAGCAGATCATCTATCGCCTTCATTTTCTATACC
>NC_041389.1:683702361-683720588 GCF_002162155.2 Triticum dicoccoides | reverse complement strand
TCAGTCAAGCTTCATACATTGACATTCATCATGTCCTGTATTGTCAAAACTTTATTGAAATAGTTTTTTGTGTAGTCTTTGATCAAATAACTTAACGTGTGTGCTCGCTCAATCAATTAAAACCATCCTAGGTCAAGAGTTCATCGACCAAGAACTCAGCTGATGGATGACACTCTTGTGCGAATCCGACATGCATGTCGTCTACCGATGCGCCATCCTAGGCTACCAGGATACGCTGTACGCCTAACGTTGCACGCATGCAGCTCTAGTATGAGCGTCGGATCGAAAGCACAATGGATTTCATCTTCGGCAATGCAGAGTGTTCCATAAGTGCATCATCCTAGCACGCCCGCCACTCAAAGGACAACCACTCAAAGGACAACAACACCATCACAACTCAGATGCGGCTAACGAGGCGGTGCTGGTGGCTTTTCATTCCAGTTCTGTGAGGTGCCCACTGCTGACTAGCTCCATAAGCTCATTGCATGTTTATATACAAATATGTTCATCGTAAATTTAAGAAAATGTTCACCACATATTAAGAAAATGTTCAACATATTTAAAAAAACTATTTCATATTTTAAAATTGTTCAGGTATATCACAAAAATGTTCAATATGTATTTAAATATATTTCAGCGTACATCACAAAAATATTAAATGTGTATTTAAATATTGTTCAGCATATATCACAAAAATGTTCAGTGTGTATTTAAATATTGTTCAGCGTATATTAAAAAATTGTTCATTTGTATATAAAAAAATCACCAAATGTTCGGAAATTGAACAGTTTGTTCATATTTTTCAAAAAAAATATTCACATTTTAAAAGTTTGTTTGAATTCAAATTTTTCACAATTTTGAATCATTATTCGCTTTTTTTCAGAAAAGTTGTTCACGAAGAGAAGGTCGTGCCCAAGCTGTCAAGTTTAGCAAACAAGTCTTGGTACTTGGACAGAGCTGTGAGCAACCATGCATATGACCAAGGATCTATATCTATATTAAACAATCAAATATATTTTTTTCTATAACCATCCCGCTTTGTGTACCCAGACTAATTTCTGCCGCCAGATTATCCCACTTAATGAGATCTGACGGACTAAATACATCCGATTAGAGGCAACGATTGCATGTAGCAATTAGCTTTGACTGACCATACTCCACCGTACGACCTCCCACGCCACGCGCAGTCCGCATAGAAAAAAATAGCCTCGCACGATCTGGATTTGTTGAGTATTTAACCAAAAACTACCACAATTGACGGAAACGTGACGAAAAACTACCACTTTACGTTTTTGTGCGAAAAACTATCAAATTTGGACTAAACTGTGGCAAAAAACTACCAACTCGGGAAATCGCTCGCTTCGCCCGCGCTAACCCCGAATCTGACCGGTTGGGCCCGCGAATCAGTCGCCACGCTGGTGAACGGACGGCCGCCGCGCGTTGACGGGCGTTAACGGCCCGTCCGCTGTCGGAACGGCGCCTGTCGGTGGGCCAATAAGTGAGAGCGAGCTCAGCCACTCGCTCATTCTCCTCCTCCTCGCTCGCTCTCACTCGTCCTCATCCTCTCCCTCTCCCTCTCCCTGGTGCTCTGACCTAGGTCAGCCTATCGTCGTCGCCGCCGCGGCCATTGCTGCCGGTAGAAGGTGAGGATGCCATCCTGGTATGACGAGGACAGCTCGGACGAGGACATCAACATGGTTTCATTGGATCAGCAGCTATTTGTAAGTGCATAATGGTGGAACGGAGTTAGGGTTAGGGTTAGTTCATCCAAATTGGAGATTCCAAGTTGCTTTTGGTTTGATTCAAAGTTTCTTTTGCAGGAAACCCCTGACAGTGTGGTGGAACCATCTTTCTGTGGTTCTTACACTGAATCTGAGCCGACGTGCATGATGCATCATCAGAGGCCGAAGAAGATGGTGGCTTTTGAAGGTTCTTTGACTGGGAGGCGTTTCCTGGGTTGTCCTATGCAGCAGGTATTAAATCTTGAACGCTAACTTGTTTTGCTGGTGCAGATGTGTGATGTGTTTTGCTGCTGGAGATGTGAGATGTGTGGTGCAGCATGTGGTGCAGAGATGTGTCGTGCAGCATGTGGAAGCTATATATGAAAGTAGATCTTTAGTGAACTGAATTCAATACATGACTGAACCTGATAACACCTACAAGCAGATATCTTTAGTGTACCGTGAACCTGAGAATATAGCTGTTAACTGAAAAAGAACTGAGTAGGTGTTAACTGAAAAAGAACAGAGTAGGTGTTAACTGAAAAAGAACAGAGTTAAATGAATTTATATCTACTGCTAAATGTAGCTGTTAACTGAATTTATCTCTGATGCTAAATGTAGCTGTTAACTGAATTTATCTCTGATGCTAAGTCAGGTGCATATTGATGTAAACAAAGGGTTTCAGTTAAATGAAATGACTTTATGACTTTATTTTTCTGTACTAAGTTTGTTACTAAGTGCTTTGTGCTTAATTGTAAATAATTGCTTCTGTAGGATGAAGGTGTGAACTGTGGGGTTGTGGAGTGGGTGGATGGTCCTTGGCCAGAGATTCTACAAAGGTGCCTAACCAGGATTTGGGACATGTATCATGAGCAGAACTTGGGGAGGGTGAATGACAAACAAGCCCATGAGAAAGAGGTGGCCAAGCTACAGAAGGAAATTGATTTCCTGTCAAACAACTACAGCCAGTTGGTGGAAGATGTATCCAACCTATTTGACTATCAAGATGGCAAGATGTCTCATGACATGGACTATACCAGTCAGGCAATCAATGAACTAAATGAGAAGAAGAAACAACTTGAGGATCAGGCAAAGATTGAGTTAAGTATGGAAAAGCTGAAGCTTGCCAAGGAGCAAAGGTGCATTCTTCAAAGCCAAGCAGAGATCATTCAAAACATGAGGAAGGCCATGAAGGAAGTGGAGGGGGACAGGGACCTACTTAATCAAGAGAAGAAGAAGCTGGAGTATCTGATTGCTGATCTGCTCAATGCTGGGCATGCCAGCAAAGATAAGCTGGAGAGGATCAAGGCAATTATGAATGAGTGAAGTGGTTGGTTTGTGGGTTAAGTAATTAGTAGGCCTATATATATAGCTGGCCTTGGAATGTCATGCATGTTAGGTGTATATTTTGGGAAAGTTTCATGTGCTTTCAGAATGGTATGAGGGAGGGAGGTATTGCTATGGTTTAAGAAATATTTGGTTTTATCTATGATGTAATGACTATTATGTTAAGACCTACTATGCTAAGTACTCATGCTAAGTTAAGTAAGTAAGAATGTTTTATCTATGATGAGGCTGTTTTACTCTGCTTATATCATGTGTGGATAACTGACAGTAGTGACATAGTTGGAAGTAGCAAGTAACATATATAGCAATTAGCTTAGATAGTCTGACAAATAACTTAACATATGTAGCAAGTAGGAAGTAACATATATAGATAGTCTGACATAGATAGATAGTACTGCCATTCATAGTCTGACATAGATAGCAACTACTAGTAGATAGTGCCTGACATAAAGATGAACTACTAGTAGATAGTGCCTGACGAAACTGAACCTAGGAACTTACTGAACTTAAGAAAGTTCAGGACTGACGAAACTGAATATTAGTGCAGCAGTTCACTCCTCCTTCTTCAGCAGCTTCAGGCGGTGCGAGCGGCGCACCGCAGTCACGGCCGCCCTCTTCTTCTTGCCCGGCGCCGGCTCCAGCACATCTTCCTCGCCGCCATCTTGTTCTTGCTTCATGACGACGCCGTCTGGGAGATCGGTGACCTCCGGCAGCGCATCCACGTGGATTGGGCGGTTCCTATCCCCCTCCACGGTGTCGAGGACAGGAGCCAGCATCTGCAGTTCAGGCTCGTCGTCGGAGAGGACGACTACCTCATCCACCTCGTCATCAGAGTCGTCAGAGGGCTCGTCACTGGACTCATCGTCAGAAGACTCGCCCTCAGAGTCGTCAGAGGGCCCAAGGACCCATGGATTGCGCCACTCCCAGTAGGCGTTGTTGATTGGGGCTGGAACAGCAAGGACGGCGTCGGTGACGTCGTCCGTGGCCGCCGGCGGCGTGGTGGATGAGTGGTACATCCACCATCTGGCGCGCTGCCTGGGGTCGGGAGAGCGCTGCACCTCGCGCATCGCCCACGGCAGAATGGTCGGCGGCGGGATGGTGCGGCCGGCAGGGAAGGGGCGCTGCTTTTCAGCAGCCGTCATCACCTTCATGAGGCCGCGGGCATGGTTCCTGAGCATCGCGATACTGGGGAACCAGCGCGCGATCTCCCTGTACTGCGCCCGGATCTCCTTGTTGTTGCCGGCGAGAGCTTCGATGGCGAGCTGCCATTCCATGGCGACGGCGGTGGCGGTGGTTGTCGGCGGTGATTTCGATAGGAGAGAGGGGGAAGTGGAGTGGGCAGTGCGAGCGGCGAGTGGGCGAGTGAGCAGAGGGCGTGGTGGGTGGACACGTAATAAAGTCGTAGAATCCGAAACGACTGGTTTTAATCAATGCACGCTCACCACGCTGCCGGCTGCTACGCACGCTGAAAAGAGGATGTGTCTAACAACATGTAATAACTTTGGCCGATGCTAGTCAACAAATCACCAGCACTAGCCCATTGGTATTGAACGCATAGTTACAACCAACTGGTCTTGGGTTCGAGCCCCAGGCCAGACTTTTTTTGTGCAGATTTTTTTCCTACAATGAATTTGGCAGTGACTTCTGAACTGTAGAAATGGCAAATTAAAGCAAATAAAACAATTAAAACATGCACCTAAACTGTACAAATGGCAAAGTAAAACAAAAAAACAAATCAAAACAAATCAGTAGCACTTAGCCCATTTGTATTGGGCACAAATAAGTTGAAGGAAATATGCCCTAGAGGCAATAATAAAGTTATTATTTATTTCCTTATATCATGATAAATGTTTATTATTCATGCTAGAATTGTATTAACCGGAAACATAATACCTGTGTGAATACATAGACAAACATATAGTCACTAGTATGCCTCTACTTGACTAGCTCATTAATCAAAGATGGTTATGTTTCCTAACCATAGACATGTGTTGTCATTTGATTAATGGGATCACATCATTAGGAGAATGATGTGATTGACATGACCCATTCCGTTAGCCTAGCACTTGATCGTTTAGTATGTTGCTATTGCTTTCTTCATGACTTATACATGTTCCTGTAACTATGAGATTATGCAACTCCGGAGGAACACTTTGGATACTACCAAACGTCACAACGTAACTGGGTGATTATAAAGGAGTACTACAGGTGTCTCCGAAGGTACATGTTGAGTTGGCGTATTTCAAGATTAGGTTTTGTCACTCCGATTGTCGGAGAGGTATCTCTGGGCCCTCTCGGTAATGCACATCACTATAAGCCTTGCAAGCAATGTGACTAATGAGTTAGTTGCGGGATGATGCATTATGTAACGAGAAAAGAGACTTGCCGGTAACGAGATTGAACTAGGTATTGGATACCGACGATCGAATCTCGGGCAAGTAACATATCGATGACAAAGGGAACAACGTATGTTGTTATGCGGTTTGACCGATAAAGATCTTCGCAGAATATGTCTACATAGTTCTCGAACCGGTAGGGTCCGCACGCTTAAGGTTTTGATGACAGTTTTATTATGAGTTTATGAGTTTTGATGTACCGAAGGAGTTTGGAGTCCCGGATGAGATCGGGGACATGACGAGGAGTTTCGAAATGGTCGAGACGTAAAGATCGATATATTGGACGACTATATTCGGAGTTCGGAAAGGTTCCGAGTGATTCGGGTATTTTTCGGAGTACCGGAGAGTTACGGGAATTCGCCGGGGAGTATATGGGCCTTATTGGGCCATACGGGAATAGAGGAGAGAGGCCGAAAGGAAGGAGGCGCGCAGCCCCCCTCTGGTCCGAATTGGACAAGGGGTGCGGCCCCCCTTTCCTTCCTCCTCTCCCCCTCTTTCCCCCTTCTCCTACTCCAACAAGGGAGGTGGAATCCTACTAGGACTAGGGAGTCCTAGTAGGACTCCACACTTGGCGCGCCCCCTCCTAGGGCCGGCATCCTCCCCCTTGCTCCTTTATATACGGGGGCAGGGGGCACCCCATGACACACAAGTTGATCTACAGATCGTTCCTTAGCCGTGTGCGGTGCCCCCCTCCACCATATTCCACCTCGGTCATATCATCGCAGAGTTTAGGCGAAGCCCTGCGCCGGTAGAGCATCATCATCGTCACCATGCCGTCGTGCTGACGGAACTCATCCCCGAAGCTTTGCTGGATCGGCGCCCGAGGATCGTCATCGAGCTGAACGTGTGCTGAACTCGGAGGTGTCGTACGTTCGGTACTTGGATCGGTCGGATCATGAAGACGTACGACTACATCAACCGCGTTGTCATAACGCTTCCGCTTACGGTCTACGAGGGTACGTGGACAACACTCTCCCCTCTCGTTGCTATGCCATCACCATGATCTTGCGTATACGTAGGAAATTTTTGAAATTACTACGTTCCCCAACAGTGGCATCCGAGCCTAGGTTTTATGCGTTGATGTTATATGCACGAGTAGAACACAAGTGAGTTGTGGGCGATACAAGTCATACTGCTTACCAGCATGTCATACTTTGGTTCGGCGGTATTGTGAGATGAAGCGGCCCGGACCGACATTACGTGTACGCTTACGCGAGACTGGTTTCACCGTTACGAGCACTTGTGCTTAAAGGTGGCTGGCGGGTGTCTGTCTCTCTCACTTTAGCTGAATCGAGTGTGGCTACGCCCGGTCCTTGCGAAGGTTAAAACAACACTAACTTGACGAACTATCGTTGTGGTTTTGATGCGTAGGTAAGAACGGTTCTTGCTAAGCCCGTAGCAGCCATGTAAAATTTGCAACAACAAAGTAGAGGACGTCTAACTTGTTTTTGCAGGGCATGTTGTGATGTGATATGGTCAAGACGTGATGATATTTTATTGTATGAGATGATCATGTTTTGTAACCGAAGTTATTGGCAACTGGCAGGAGCCATATGGTTGTCGCTTTATTGTATGAAATGCAAATGCCCTGTAATTGCTTTACTTTATCAGTAAGCGGTAGCGATAGACGTAGAAGCAATAGATGGCGTAACGACAACGATGCTACGATGGAGATCAAGGTGTCGCGCCGGTGACGATGGTGATCACGACGGTGCTTCGAAGATGGAGATCACAAGCACAAGATGATGATGGCCATATCATATCACTTATATTGATTGCATGTGATATTTATCCTTTATGCATCTTATCTTGCTTTGATTGACGGTAGCATTATAAGATGATCTCTCACTAATTATCAAGAAGTGTTCTCCCTGAGTATGCACCGTTGCGAAAGTTCTTCGTGCTGAGACACCACATGATGATCAGGTGTGATAGGCTCTACGTTCAAATACAACGGGTGCAAAACAGTTGCACACGCGGAATACTCAGGTTAAACTTGACGAGCCTAGCATATACAGATATGGCCTCGGAACACGGAGACCGAAAGGTCGAGCGTGAATCATATAGTAGATATGATCAACATATTGATGTTCACCATTGAAACTGCTCCATCTCACGTGACGATCGGACATGGTGTAGTTGATATGGATCACGTAATCACTTAGAGGATTAGAGGGATGTCTATCTAAGTGGGAGTTCTTAAGTAATATGATTAATTGAACTTAAATTTATCATGAACTTAGTCCTGGTAGTATTTTGCAAATTATGTTGTAGATCAATTGCTTGCGTTGTTGCTTATGTTTATTTTGATATGTTCCTAGAGAAAATTGTGTTGAAAGATGTTAGTAGCAATGATGCGGATTGGATCCGTGATCTGAGGTTTATCCTCATTGCTGCACAGAAGAATTATGTCCTTAATGCACCGCTAGGTGACAGACCTATTGCAGGAGCAGATGCAGACGTTATGAACATTTGGCTAGCTCAATATGATGACTACTTGATAGTTTAGTGCACCATGCTTAACGGCTTAGAATCGGGACTTCAAAGACGTTTTGAACGTCATGGACCATATGAGATGTTCCAGGAGTTGAAGTTAATATTTCAAGCAAATACCCGAGTTGAGAGATATGAAGTCTCCAACAAGTTCTGTAGCTAAAAGATGGAGGAGAATCGCTCAACTAGTGAGCATGTGCTCAGATTGTCTGGGTACTACAATCGCTTGAATCAAGTGGGAGTTAATCTTCCAGATAAGATAGTGATTGACAGAATTCTCTAGTCACCATCACTAAGTTACTAGAACTTCGTGATGAACTATAGTATGCAAGGGATGACGAAAACGATTCCCGAGCTCTTCGTGATGTTGAAATCGACGAAGGTAGAAATCAAGAAAGAGCATCAAGTGTTGATGATTGACAAGACCACTAGTTTCAAGAGAAGGGCAAAGGGAAAGAAAGGGAACTTTAAGAAGAATGACAAGCAAGTTGTCACTCCCGCGAAGAAGCCCAAAGCTGGACCAAAGCCTGAAACTGAGTGATTACACTGCAAAGGAAATGGTCACTGGAAGCGAAAATGCCCTGAATATTTGGTGGATAAGAAGGATGGCAAAGTGAACAAGGGTATATTTGATATACAGGTTACTGATGTGTACCTTACTAGTGTTTATAGTAGCCCCTGAGTATTTGATACTTGTTCGGTTGCTAAATATTAGTAACTCAAAACAGGAGTTACGGAATAAACAGAGACTAGTTGAGGGTGAAGTGACGATGTGTGTTGGAAATAGTTCCAAGATTGATATGATCATCATCACACTCTCCCTACACTTTCGAGATTTGTGTAGAACCTAAATAAATGTTATTTGCCGTTTGCGTTGAGCATGAATATGATTTGATCATGTTTATTGCAATAAGGTTATTCATTTAAAATCAAAGAATAATTGTTGTTCTGTTTACATGAATAAAACCTTCAATGGTCATACACCCAATGAAAATAGTTTGTTGGATCTCGATCGTAGTGATACACATATTCATAATATTGATGCCAAAAGATGCAAAGTTAATAATGATAGTGCAACTTATTTGTGGCACTGCCGTTTGGGTCATATCGGTGTAAAGCGCATGAAGAAACTCCATAAAGATGGATTTTCGGAATCACTTGGTTATGAATCATTTGATGCTTGCGAACCGTGCCTTTTGGGCAAGATGACTAAAACCCCGTTCTTCGGAACAATGGAACGAGCTACTGACTTGTTGGAAATAATACATACCGATGTATGTGATCCAATGAGTGTTGATGCTCGTGGCAAGTATCGTTATTTTTTGACCTTCACAAGATGATTTGAGCAGATATGGGTATATCTACTTGATGAAACATAAGTCTGAAATAGTTGAAAGGTTCAAAGAATTTCAGAGTGAAGTGGAAAAATCATCGTAACAAGAAAATAAAGTTTCTGCGATCTGATCGCGGAGACGAATATTTGAGTTACGAGTTTGGTCTTCAATTAAAACAATGTGGAATAGTTTCACAGCTCACGCCACCTGGAACACCACAACGTTATGGTGTGTCCGAACGTCGTAACCGCACTTTATTGGATATGGTGCGATCTATGATGTCTCTTACTGATTTACCATTGTCGTTTTGGGGTTATGCATTAGAGACAGCTGCATTCACGTTAAAAGGGCACCATCTAAATCCGTTGAGACGACATCGTATGAACTATGGTTTAGAAGTAAACCTAAGCTGTCGTTTCTTAAAGTTTGGAGTTGGGATGCTTATATGAAAAAGGTTTTCAACCTGATAAGCTCGAACCCAAATCGGAGAAGTGCGTCTTCATAGAATACCCAAAGGAAACTGCTGGGTACTCCTTCTATCACAAATCCAAAGGCAAAAACATTCGTTGCTAAGAATGGATCCTTTCTAGAGAAGGAGTTTCTCTCGAAAGAAGTGAGTGGGAGGAAAGTAGAACTTGATGAGGTAACTGTACCTGCTCCCTCATTTGAAAGTAGTTCATCACAGAAATCTGTTCCTGTGACTACGACACCAATTAGCGAGGAAGTTAATGATGATGATCATGAAACTTCAGATTAAGTTACTACAGAACCTCGTAGGTCTTATAGAGTAAGATCCGCACCATAGTGGTACGGTAATCCTGTTCTGGAAGTTATGTTACTAGACCATGACGAACCTACGAACTATGAAGAAGCGATGGTGAGCCCAGATTCCGCAAAATGGCTTGAGGCCATGAGATTTGAGATAAGATCCATGTATGAAAACAAAGTATGGACTTTGATTGACTTGCCCAATGATCGGTGAGACATTGAGATTAAATGGATCTTCAAGAGGAAGACGGACGCTGATAGTGTTACTATCTACAAAGCTAGAATTGTCGCAAAAGGTTTTCGACAAGTTCAAGGTGTTGACTACGATGAGAGTTTTCACTCGTATCTATGCTTAAGTCTGTCTGAATCATGTTAGCAATTGCCGCATTTTATGAAATCTAGCAAATGGATAAACAAAACTGCATTCCTTAATGGTTTTCCTAAAGAAGAGTTGTATATGATGCAACCAGAAGGTTTTGTCAATCCTAAAGGTGCTAACAAATTGTGCAAGCTCCAGCGATCCATCTATGGACTGGTGCAAGCATCTCGGAGTTGGAATATATGCTTTGATGAGTTGATCAAAGAATATGGTTTTATACAGACTTTTGAAGAAGCCTGTATTTACAAGAAAGTGAGTGGGAGCTCTGTAGCATTTCTAATATTATATGTGGATGACATATTGTTAATTGGAAATGATATGGAAATTCTGGATAGCATGAAAGGATACTTGAATAAGAGTTTTTCAAAGAAAGACCTCGGTAAAGCTATTTACATATTGAGCATCAAGATCTATTGAGATAGATCAAGACGCTTGATAAGATTTTTCAATGAGTACATACCTTGATAAAATTTTGAAATAGTTCAAAATAGAACAGTCAAAGAAGGAGTTCTTGCCTGTGATGCAAAGGTGTGAATTTGAGTAAGACTCAAGACCCGACCATGGCAGAAAATAGAAAGAGAATGAAAAGTCATTCCCTATGCCTCAGTCATAGGTTCTATAAAGTATGCTATTCTGTGAACCAGGCCTATTGTATACCTTGCTCTGAGTTTGACAAAGGAATACAATTTTGATCTAAGAGTAGATCACTGGACAGCGGTCAAGAATATCCTTAGTGAGGACTAAGGAGATGTTTCTCGATTATGGAGGTGATAAAAGAGCCCGTCGTAAAAAGTTACAACGATGCAAGCTTTTACACTGATCCAGATGACTCTAAGTCTCAATCTGGATACATATTGAAAGTGGGAGCAATTAGCTAGAGTAGCTCCATGCAGAGCATTGTGGACATAGAATATTTTACGGCTCTGAATATGACAGATCCGTTGACTAAACTTCTCTCACAAGCAAAACATGATCATACCTTAGTACTCTTTGGGTGTTAATCACATAGCGATGTAAACTAGATTATTGACTCTACTAAACACTTTGGGTGTTGGTCACATGATGATGTGAACTATGGGTGTTAATCATATACAGATATGAATATTGATGTTAAATCACATGGCGATGTGAACTAGATTATTGACTCTAGTGCAAGTGGGAGACTGAAGGAAATATGCCCTAGAGGCAATAATAAAGTTATTATTTATTTCCTTATATCATGATAAATGTTTATTATTCATGCTAGAATTGTATTAACCGGAAACATAATACCTGTGTGAATACATAGACAAACATATAGTCACTAGTATGCCTCTACTTGACTAGCTCATTAATCAAAGATGGTTATGTTTCCTAACCATAGACATGTGTTGTCATTTGATTAATGGGATCACATCATTAGGAGAATGATGTGATTGACATGACCCATTCCGTTAGCCTAGCACTTGATCGTTTAGTATGTTGCTATTGCTTTCTTCATGACTTATACATGTTCCTGTAACTATGAGATTATGCAACTCCCGTTTACCGGAGGAACACTTTGGGTACTACCAAACGTCACAACGTAACTGGGTGATTATAAAGGAGTACTACAGGTGTCTCCGAAGGTACATGTTGAGTTGGCGTATTTCAAGATTAGGTTTTGTCACTCCGATTGTCGGAGAGGTATCTCTGGACCCTCTCGGTAATGCACATCACTATAAGCCTTGCAAGCAATGTGACTAATGAGTTAGTTGCGGGATGATGCATTATGTAACGAGAAAAGAGACTTGCCGGTAATGAGATTGAACTGATACCGACGATCGAATCTCGGGCAAGTAACATACCGATGACAAAGGGAACAACGTATGTTGTTATGCGGTTTAACCGATAAAGATCTTCGCAGAATATGTAGGAGCCAATATGAGCATCCAGGTTCCGCTATTGGTTATTGACCGAGAATAGTTCTAGGTCATGTCTACATAGTTCTCGAACCGGTAGGGTCCGCACGCTTAAGGTTTCGATGACAGTTTTATTATGAGTTTATGAGTTTTCATGTACCGAAGGAGTTCGGAGTCCCGGATGAGATCGGGGACATGACGAGGAGTCTCGAACTGGTCGAGACGTAAAGATCGATATATTGGATGACTATATTTGGAGTTCGGAAAGGTTCCGAGTGATTCGGGTATTTTTCGGAGTACCGGAGAGTTACGGGAATTCGCCGGGGAGTATATGGGCCTTATTGGGCCATACGGGAATAGAGGAGAGAGGCCGAAAGGAAGGAGGCGCGCAACCCCCCTCTGGTCCGAATTGGACAAGGGGTGCGGCCCCCTTTCCTTCCTCCTCTCCCCCTCTTTCCCCCTTCTCCTACTCCAACAAGGGAGGTGGAATCCTACTAGGACTAGGGAGTCCTAGTAGGACTCCACACTTGGCGCGCCCCCTCCTAGGGCCGGCCTCCTCCCCCTTGCTCCTTTATATACGGGGGCAGGGGGCACCCCATGACACACAAGTTGATCTACAGATCATTCCTTAGCCATGTGCGGTGCCCCCCTCCACCATATTCCACCTCGGTCATATCGTCGCGGAGTTTAGGCGAAGCCCTGCGCCGATAAAGCATCATCATCGTCACCACGTCGTCGTGCTGACGGAACTCATCCCCGAAGCTTTGCTGGAGCGGAGCCCGGGGATCGTCATCGAGCTGAACGTGTGCTGAACTCGGAGGTGCCGTACGTTCGGTACTTGGATCGGTCGGATCGTGAAGACGTACGACTACATCAACCGCATTGTCATAACGCTTCCGCTTACGGTCTACGAGGGTACGTGGACAACACTCTCCCCTCTCGTTGCTATGCCATCACCATGATCTTGCGTATACGTAGGAAAATTTTGAAATTACTACGTTTCCCAACATAAGTACCATACATTCAACATTGTCCACAAGTTCACATGTCACATTGTCCACAAATTAGTAGCACAACACACATTTAGTAGCAGAACAGAAACTTAGTACCATACACAAATAAGTACCATACACTCAATAGTTTCCACTAGCATTGAAATAGGATGCAAACTTGCTAGGAGGTTTCCTCTTCCTCTTGCCTGCCAATATCCCTGGTTCTCCAGTGGATGTTCTTGGTGCATTGAATGTTCTTGTAGATGCTGATCCTCTTGTTCTTAGAGCTCTTGTTGATGCAGATCCTATTGCAGGTGCTGGTGAAGACCTGGCCGCTCCTGCTGAAACTGTTGATGTTGAACCTCTCTTATTTGCTGTTGTTTTTCTGTTCCTCATTGCTTTAGGAGGTGGAGCAGATGATGCTGGCATCTGTGTAGTTTCGTGTTGAGGTGGTGGTTGTGGAGGTGGATGTGTAGCACTAGAGGAACCCCTAAAAATTTCTCTATTCTCCTGCATGACAAAATTAAATCAGTTAGTAAATATACCAGAACTAAAATAATTAAACAAAGAATGCATCATTTTTGAATGACCTGGTGTAAGTTCTTTCTCATCTCAAGACTAGGTTTTAGAGCTTTCCCACAATTTGTATATCTGTGGCCTTGTAGACCACAATTGCTGCATGTAATTGTTCCCATCCTGCTTGTGTCCTTTGGAGCAGGCACCTCAAACTGCCCCTTTCTCCTAGCTGTCTGTTTCTTGCCTGCTTTTTCTTTGAACACTGAGGGCTCAATATCAGGAGTATGGGTGTCAGGCCAGAATTCAGGACCAGGGACAGGGTACACTATGTCTTTGTATGCTTCAATATATAGTGCTTTTTTGAAAAATTCATGCACATAGTCCTCTGGGTGCATGTGAATCTTGCTCATTGCTGCTATTGCATGACTGCATGTCACACCTGTCATGTCCCACCTCCTGCAGTCACATGATTGAGTAGCTAGGTTCACACAGTACTGATTTTCCTTACTATTAACTTGCCAAATGTCAGGACCTGCCTTATATGCATCACAAAATTTGGCATACTTCTTATTCTCCTCTAATTTCTCTGAATAGTTGGGTGTGATCATCCACCTGTTGTTCTCTGTTTTTTCCCTAGTCTTCTGCCTTTTGATCATCTGCTTAGTCCTAATTCCTTCAAACATAGTCCTAATTGGTTTGGCCCTAACATCAAGGACCATTTTGTTGAAAACCTCACTAAGGTTGTTCACAACAAGATCAGTTTTGCAATTGTAATCCATTGCAGACCTACACCAAGTCTCCTTTGGAATTTTTTAAGCCACTTCTAGGCATCCTCACACTCTGCTTTAAGCTCTGCCATTGCTAATTCATGGCCATGTTTGGTGAATGAGTAGCTAGCCTGATCTACTAGCTTCTTTAGTTCTGCTCCTCTGAAACCAGATGACTGAAAATTTGCATATATGTGCCTGAGGCAGTATCTCTGAGGGGAATCAGGGAACACCTCATTTATAGCCTTAAGAAGACCCTGATTGTAAATTAATAACCATGGTCATGAACAAAAGGAAATAAAGCTACTAATAACAATATAAATCTGAACTAGTGGCTAAGATAGGGTGCATACCTTTTGCCTGTCAGAAATAATGGTGTAGGTTCCAAATTTGCTACCACTTCCAATGCAACATCTTAGCTGGGTTAGGAACCATGTCCAACTATCTGAATCTTCCTTATCAACCACACCAAAGGCTATGGGGTAGATGTTGTTGTTGCCATCTCTTCCTGTGGCTGCAAGTATTTGTTGTCCAGTGGTTAGCTTGATGAAGCAACCATCAAGCCCTGCATCCATACCCAAATTAGCTACCATATATTTACAACAAGATATTTTGAACAAATTGCAGTTATAGATTTACCTATAAAGGGCCTGCAACCATTAAGAAATCCTTGCTTTGATGCATGCAAGCAGTAGAACATGTACTTAAATCTAGGTGTTGGGGCAGGGTTTTCTGGGTCCTCAAATGTTGTAACTACACACCTGCTACCAGGGTTTGTGTCAAGAACTGCTTGTAGGTAGTCCCTCAGTCTATGGTACTGCTCCTTCTGGTCACCTTGCACAACCTTAATAGCCTTCCTCCTTGCCCTATAGGCCACACTCTTTGATACATCAACTGAAAACTTGATTTTGCTGTTTTTAATAAGTGAATCCACAGGTGCTCTAGGATCTGCTCTAAGAGAAGGTTCAACTGCTTTGGAAAGCCACTTAGTAGTAACCTTTGTGTTCTCTGCGGATGCTGGACAAGTGTGCTCCATGTTACACTTCTTAATGCAAAATGTTCTTTCATGAGCTATCCTAGAGGCACACATGTAAAATTCACATCCATGCTCTCTTTGTGAACACCAAACAATAATTTTTGTTGGAGTGTTCCTGTGGTAGTGAAAAGACCTCAAAGTCCTTATATGAAAATCTCTTAATGCTTCTCTGAACTGGTAAACACTATCAAAACACAAGTTCTTGCACAAGAATAAATGTGAATTGGGAATTGAGGGGTCAAAATATAGCCTTTCCTTCATCTTTTTCTTACTACTCTTTGTGTTTGGCTTCTTCATGAGGTATGGTAGTTCAACATCATCTTCTTCTTCCTCATCACTTATGTCTGCATCACCAGCAAAACAAAACTCATCTGCTTCAGGAAACCAATCTTCAAAACATTTTTTCTCTAGCTCTTTGTGACATCTGCTAGTTGGACCAGGATTCTTCACATGTTTGACAATAGCAGTAGTTTCCAATGTTGTATCCTCTTCAGAGACACACACTATTTCCATTGGTTGAACAGCTTCAGCACTCCCATCTGAATGAACAGAATCCTCAGAACAAAATTCAGACACTTTAGTGTCTCCTTCAAAGTGGTTCAAATCTGCCTCTCTTTGAATCCTGCTCCTCTCAAGTTGAGCCTTTCTATCATCTATCTGATTCTGAAGCTCAGATTGCTCCACAACCTTTTTTCACACAGCAGCTCTCTTGAGTGTTAATGTAATTCTCATTAGCCTGTGTACTAATTCCAGGTTCAACATTTCTCACAACCCTTATGTTCACTAGCTTGACATGATGAAAAAAGTCCAACATTTCATGAACACTACCTTCATTACCTAAATACTTTACTCTTTCAGTTCCAATTTCCTCCTCCTTCACATAGTACATGTAATCACTGTCCCCATACCCTTCACTAGCAATGAGTGATTGTAGAGTAAGCAAAGAAATATCTGACTCAAATATACACCTTTTCAAAGGGTTTCTTCCTTCTAAATGAAACCATATCTCCCACTTCTGGTCAGCCAAACTGCACAAATAAGTGCTCATGAATTGAATTGAAATTGACTGAGCTATACAGTTTACTGACTCCAGTTTACTACACATGTCCAACTAACAGAAACAAACACATCTTACTAATTTGCCAGATTGAAGCAGCTAACCAAAAGCCCAGCAGATGATACTTGCATACCTGCGACCCATTGGCGATGACTGGGAGAGCGGTGCCTCCGGCTGCTGCGAGCCGGCCTGCGTCGAGAAACTGGTGCTCCACAACCAATTATCGACTGAGCCGCTGGCCATCAGTGGAGGCGCGGGCGAGGCAGCAGCGTCCAAACTTGTCTCACCGCCGCCAGCGTCGCCGCCGCCAGCGCCGCCACCCTCCGGAATCAACGAGGACATGGCGGCAGCCACCTAGTTCAGAGAGAGGGAGAGGAGGGAGAGAGTGAATCGAGAGGGGAACGGATCAGATCTTGACCTGCACCGCACCGACAGGCGCCGTTCCGACAGCGGACGGGCCGTTAACGGCCGTCAACGCGCGGCGGCCGTCCGTTTGCCAGCGTGGCAACTGATTCGCGGGCCCAACCAGTCAGATTCGGGGTTAGCGCGGGCGAAGCGAGCGATTTCCCGAGTTGGTAGTTTTTTGCCACGGTTTAGTCCAAATTTGATAGTTTTTCGCACAAAAACGTAAAGTGGTAGTTTTTCGTCACGTTTCCGTCAATCTCTATTCCTAATGGACGAATTGGTTGAATAGTCCCCCCACTTTCAACCGGTTTATTTTCAACCGGTTTATTTTCAACTGGTTTTTCTTCGTCCCACCTCCCACCAGCCTCTCCCACCGGTTTTTCTCTTTTCTCGTCTGACGGGCAATACCCAACGTATCTCTATTCCTAATGGACGAATTAGTTGAATAGTCCCCCCCACTTTCAATCGGTTTATTTTCAACTGGTTTTTCTTCGTCCCACCTCCCACCAGCCTCTCCCACCGGTTTTTCTCTTTTCTCGTCTGACGGGCAATACCCAACGTATTTATGGTAATCAATCATAATTAATCCACGTATAGTAATAAATCAATCCAGGTATGGTAAGGTCATAACTCAGGAAATTTTGAATATGGTAATTATATGGTAATAAATTTAAATTACCCCAAAGGCTATCAATCCAGGTATGGTAAGGCCATAACTCGGGAAATATCAAATATGGTAATAAATTTAAATTACCACTAGGTATGGTAAGGCTATCCACGTATAGTAATAAATCATAATTAATCCACGTATAGTAATAAATCAATCCAGGTATGGTAAGGTCATAACTCAGGAAATTTTGAATATGGTAATTATATGGTAATAAATTTAAATTACACCAAAGGCTATCAATCCAGGTATGGTAAGGCCATAACTCGGGAAATATCGAATATCTCTACTCCTAATGGACGAATTGGTTGAATAGTCCCCCCCCCCCACTTTTAACCGGTTTATTTTCAACCGGTTTATTTTCAACCGTTTTTTCTTCGTCCCACCTCCCACCAGCCCCTCCCACCGGTTTTTCTCTTTTCTCGTCTGACGGGCAATACCCAACGTATTTATGGTAATCAATCATAAT
>NC_041389.1:683631244-683701898 GCF_002162155.2 Triticum dicoccoides | reverse complement strand
AACCGGTTTTTCTTCGTCCCACCTCCCACCAGCCCCTCCCACCGGTTTTTCTCTTTTCTCGTCTGACGGGCAATACCCAACGTATTTATGGTAATCAATCATAATTAATCCACGTATAGTAATAAATCAATCCAGGTATGGTAAGGTCATAACTCAGGAAATTTTGAATATGGTAATTATATGGTAATAAATTTAAATTATCCCAAAGGCTATCAATCCAGGTATGGTAAGGCCATAACTCGGGAAATATCAAATATGGTAATAAATTTAAATTACCACCAGGTATGGTAAGGCTATCCACGTATAGTAATAAATCATATAGTAATAAATCATAATTAATCCATGTATAGTAATAAATCAATCCAGGTATGGTAAGGTCATAACTCAGGAAATTTTAAATATGGTAATTATATGGTAATAAATTTAAATTACACCAAAGGCTATCAATCCATGTATGGTAAGGCCATAACTCGGGAAATATCGAATATGGTAATAAATTTAAATTACCACCAGGTATGGTAAGGCTATCCACGTATAGTAATAAATCATATAGTAATCAGCGATCGAGTAATTAAACCGTGCAGTAATTAGTACTCCCTCCGTATATGGAAGGAACCGCCGGAGTATTCCATAGATTAGCCACAGGATTTTGGCAATCTCGCTGTGGCATCTCGGATTTCGGAAATCACCGCCCGCAGACGCCGCCGTGCCCCCCCCTGCAACCACCGCCGGAGTCGGAGGCGAACGCGATCGCAATCGCGACGTGTATATATATACAAGGACGTACTACGTGCACAAGGGCCTGCAAGCAAACCCCAGTGCTCCTGATCACCATGCATTTCTTCCAGGTCGTCATGGCGTGGATGTTCCCGTGCGCCGTGTGGGCGGCGATGGCGCCGGCCGTGGCGACGGCAACGACCACGGACGGCGCTTCGAGCATTGAGCAGGGCAGCTCCTCATCGCCGGCGTTCGGCCCTGGCGACGCTAAGGTGGCCTCCGACCCGGGCTCCTCCCCGGCGTCGAGGTCGTCCACCTCCTCCTCCTTGCTCGACGCCCGAAGCAGCTCGTCGAACAGCGCGCGCTCACCGGTGAGGGAGGGCGGTGACACGGCCGCATGGAAGGGCCACGCGCTAAGGCGGTGCCTGCGCAGGTTCGCCAGAAATCTGCAGCGCGCCGGTGCTGCGGACGAGCGGCCAGACGGGCGCGGGAGACAGAAGGGCCGGGCGACGAAGCCGGACGGGAGGGTCGCCGCCGGCGAGGACGGCACCACCTGGGCGAGGGAGGAGGCCGTCGCGAGCGCGATCGCCTACTGCAAGGAGTCGAGCCGGCAGCGCTGCAGGCCACCGTTGGCTCCCTCGCCCAGCTTGGACGGCTGGCTCCTCATTCGTCCGGAGGAGGAGATCGGCACCAGCGCCACGAGCGCCGTCTCGCCCTGCGAATGCGAGGCGCAGGGCACCTCGAGCGCCGCCGCCCCCCACCACGGCCACGCGGCCTGCGACGGTACGTGTTGTCAACCGATCCGTCGGTCGATCTGCTCTGCTGCACCCGTGCATGTCTAAACCGTCGTTGATCTCCTTCGTGCAGCAGAATGCGGCGGCGGCAGGCCGTCGACGGTGGAAACTCGGCGAGGTCCAGCCGGGGAGATGGAAAAGGGTGACGCTGTCGACAGGCTTGACGGGGACGTCCTTAGGATAACGAGTTACTTCGCCGCCAAATATGTGCGCGCGGTGCGCCATTGAAGAATAGCTCGGGGTCCGTCTCACATGAGGCGAAGCAAACAGTTTTTCGTAATCTAGAGGACCTTGTCTTACGTACCTTCGATCTTGTATGATCTGTCCATATCAGTGTGCGAGTAGTAGTAATATGATTGTAGTAAGATCTGTCCATATCAATTGTCGATCTTATTCTTATATGATATGATGGCTTGCAGCGTTCCTAAGATCTAATGAGAATCTCCTGGAGTTAACGACACAATCGTTCGATTGTTTCTGAATCAGACTGCAATTTTGAAGCTTAATTGGCAAAGGAGTTAAGATATAGACAATCCTATTTATTCGAACTAGCTTTGCTGAATCGAAAGAAAAGAGACAACTTGGATTCAATCAAAAGAAATTAGAAGATTTTAGTACTGGCATGTATTCACCTCAATCAAAAGAAACTAGGTCACCACTATATGCTCTGTTTGTACTCTACACATGAGGAATATATTCACCTTTAACTTCTTTTTTTGCGGAAATAAGACTTTCATTCATCAACCACGGTCATTACACTCCAGATTTTACATAGAGCGTGAATTCCATCGGGTGCATGCCCATGCACGTTGAATTATCAAATGAGTATAAAGTTGGTCTTTTTTTAACTACTACACTCCAGATTCTCGAGCATGGAGATAGGCGAGTTGTAGACCAAGAGCTGGTACAGATATAGGCGAGTTATAGACAAGAGCTGGTGGGCAGCAAGAAACGCATGCACACCAAAGAACAAATCTGAGTCACATGCCTACTTCTATTGGTTTCTACAAAGAGCGGCTAGCTTAGATCTTAGACCAGTCGGTCACTGTCGAGGTCGCCAAGGTGATCTTACAGCACCGCCGTGGGGATTTCTCATATGATTTTATGTAGGCAAGCCGCAAGCGGTGGTGGTGATTGGCTGGGTGGTGTCGCTGCCTTGGGAAGAGACGAAGTGATGGTAAAAGTAAGCAGGATCCGATGATTCTTCCGTGGGGATAGCCAAAGTCAAGATGTCGACTACAGACTCGTCGCAGACTTGCAGTGAACCTGGATGCGGCGAGCCTGATTTGTGGATCGATGGCGGGTCTTGACTTTGTTAGGCTGGGATTGGATGGTTGCGGAGGGTGGTGTGCTTGGTTGGGTTCCCATGGAAGAATGTGGCCTCCTCGTGGATCTGGTCATGCCCATCCTAGAGAACATTGTGTCCCTAGCTCCCTCGAGGAGCAAGGACAGTGCAAGCGGCAGCAGGGGGTAGGGGTAGATGTGGGGAGGGATGTCGGCGGCTGCTCGAGGTCATCATGATGAAACACTTGACGTCTCATCTTTATCAATGGAAGTGGAAGAGCACGAAGTCGAGATTGGATAGGAGTTTGAGTTCTTTTTGGCACCGATCGGTTCCCCACTTTAGAGATGTATTTTTTTTGCGTGCGAGCAAATAGTGGGTTGATTCTAAAAGGGATAGGCACTTTTCAACAGAAGTGCATGACGGACCAAAAATATGACCTTATTTTATTCGTTTGATAGATATCGTATTATTCGTTGTTGTTCGTTCGGTGAAATTTCCTAATATTTGATTGTTGTGTTTCTAATTAGAGCACTCCATAATCACCCAATATGAGGGGATGATAAATAAAAAATACTGATTATAAATTTTGAAGAGCCCGTGGCAACGCACGGGCGTTATACTAGTTGTGGTAGTTTTTGGTTAAATACTCGGATTTGTTCCATCAATTTCCACACGACCCTCACGCGGCCTCCTCACGCGACGCCTGCGTCCCTGCCGTCCTGCTGCCCTAGGTCCGGTGGCCACGCTGCCCACGACACCGACGATTTCTACTGGGAGGTCGCGGACGAGTGAGGCGCCGAGGTGGAGTTCCAAGCCATCGAGGCAGCCTACATCGTCGAGTCTGCAATCCTCATGCCCACGACGCCGGCGACGGCGACGCCCAACATCGCCACCCCTGTTGATCCTCGAGAGAATCTGGTCCGCGCAGCCGGCCGCGTCGCCTCTCCGTAGTGGATCCTTTCGCCTCCAAACGTCCAAGGTGCAGCTTCCCTCTTCTTGTTTCCCCTATCCCCTTTTCTGAAAATTTCTGAACCCAAGACAAAATACATCTATCCACCCACGTTGCTCTCAGTCGTGGATATTGCACCCTTGGACCAGCATCAACATGACGTCTATTATCCATCTACATGCATGGTTCGGCTAGCCCTTGTGTACGTCCATGTTCTGTGGGCTTCCAATCGGTTCAGAAGAAATCCATCTTGTATTTACGTATCTGTCGAAAGCATAAAACACTCCAGCCTGTGACTTTCAGAGATGGTGGTTGTGACAAAAATTGGTACCAGATCACAGGCTGTTGGTTCATGATTTTCAAAAAGCAAGTACAAGATCATGGTGTTACTGACGTTAGGAGATAACTGATCTATAATCTACTTGTGTATCAAGACTGTGTCAATGGTATTTCCAATTATCAACTACCCTTCTCTTTTGTAGTATTGACAAAGACGGTGCCAATTTGCTACACTTTCTTTCATCACCCCAAAAAGCACCCCTTTTTGGTAAAATGGCAGCTATGTTTATAACCCATTTGCAAGATCTCGCACAAGGAATTTAAGAACAATGCATCAACAGATCTTAATTAATATAAGATCATATCTCAGTGTGTGATGTAGTGTGTTCTGTCTTCTGTGTACAAATGATGTTGTGTGCAGTTCTCAAACTCTTGATATTTCTGACATCACACTGTTAGAATGGGTCTTCTTATCAGTAAAAAAAAAAGGGCAACCTGGTGCATGTAGCTCCCGCTTGCGCAGGGTCCAGGGAAGGGTCCGACCACTTTGGGTCTATAGTACGCAGCCTTTCCCTACATTTCTGTAAGAGGCTGTTTCCAGGACTTGAACCCATGACCTCATGGTCACAAGGCAGCAGCTTTACCACTGCGCCAAGGCTCCCCTTATCAATAACTACACAAATGTATAATCTTTCAAAGAAACATGTTCTGTTTTATACAACCAATGTCCTAATTATTTTATCTCCCCTTCTAATTAATCTATTCACTTACCTTTCCATTTAATATTTGTATGATGTTTCCATGGTCATTGATTATTTGTACAGGAGATGATGTGGGGCCATGGGTCTTGGTATTCTTTTTCCTTCAATAATTGTATTGGTGCATGTGATTCCTCCATGGAGTCTTATTATTGCGATGAAGGGTAAAAGAAGCAGCAAATCTGATGTTTTGCGTTCTCTAGCTTTTCTGTATAACCTTTTACCCTTCAACAAGTCCATCTAAGAAGAAAATTTTCATTCGGAGAGATGAAGAAATAAGCGAGGAAGGAAGAGTCACCACAGTAATCATAAACAAATATCATATGTGAGGTTCATTTAGATATTTTCTTAACCAATATTTGTTACATATTTCTGCCGTATGCATTTTATTTTGGCATTTATAGAATCAGTATAGTTTGCTATTTGGTAAGGACTTTAACTAGCAGTACATCGATATACCGTTGCAGCTAACACATTAAAATATGTATAAATGGCTAAGAAGTTGAAGGTTCAGAATGTTCTTTGTTAAACTGGAAGTGATATTTTCACAGTAGCAAACTTCAATGGTTTAAAAACTGGTAGTACGTACATAACATTTCTATATAGTTATTTCCGTACTTAATATGCATATCATACCGATTAAAACCATTTTGATTGTTCAATCCCATAAAGAGTAATTGACATTGCGATTTATGTTGCTTTGAGACATCGATAACCAAATGTTGAGTATCCAGAAAAGCGGTATGCATACGACCCCCTCCTATTATCCTACATGTATCAAATAGTAATTATTTATATGTCTTGAATTATGTAAGATGTATGTTTCTGTTCCTACAAGGCATTGCATAATGAGTGTGGTCTGCCATTTTTTCCACTCGATGCACAAGTGACGATGAGGAAAGGCGGATGCTTGATATAGATGCTACAACTGTTGTGGAGGTGAGAAGCTTGCGATTTGGATGGTAGAATTATGTTATGTTTACAAGGCCAGGTTAATAAAATAGAGAATGCACTTGGAGAGATGGCATGTGTTGATTCTCACCAAATAACTTACCATTTTGTTCTACAGTATGGACCAAACTGGGAGAAGGAAACAATTAATAATTTAATTGAGAAGGCATATGTGAAGCTGCAGTATATGAGCTAATGTTCAGGTACATTATTTCTTCAACCATTCAAACTTCATACTGTATATCATTGTTGTAAATCAAGTGGAATATATGTGTTGCTATAGCTATTCTATTCTGAGTTCAAGCTTTGAATATGTAGTTTTGGCTCGGTAGTTTGTGCTTCTGTTGTGCAATTGGATCATCGCAAAATACGATATGTAATTTTGGCTCAGTAGTTTGTGCTTCTGTTGTGCAATTGGATCATCACAAAATATGATATGAAGTCTTAATGTGGTGCTTTAAATGATAACTTCAGTGCAAAGATTTTGGTTTTCCATATATAACAAAATGGATGAATATGTCACTGTTATCCATAGCCCGTCCATTTTTCAAACAACTCTGGACAGCTCTAGAATACATTGTTGACTAATTTATTTAGAATGCCCAAATGGACATACCATATGATTATTTCTTAATTGTACATTGTTTTCAGATTATTTTTTGTTATTGTTTCCATTTATGTGTAGACTGAAATTTAACTCTAAGATCCATATACTCCCCAAATTATGCTTAGTAAGGTCCAATTACGTAATATGCTACAAATTGCTATGTGACATTTTAATGTATTTTTTTTTCATGATTCCAGTAGTGTTCATTAGTATTCATGATTTCTTTACACCATTACTTGGAACTAAGCTCGAGTTGGTAGCTTCCATACAAGGCCTCATCATGAAGAATCTTAACAAATACGTCACATTTCGACTACTTTTCTAAATAATGAAACTGACACCTCGGATTGATTTTTATCATGAGTATTGCTGAAGTTCTTAGTATTAATTCAATTTTCATGACCAAAAAATTGCATGAGCACATTCTTTCTCCATCATTATGTGTGACCCGATTGCCATGACCAAACACATGTAGTAGACAGATGGCCATCTTAATATACTTGCACTGTGGTAAATTCTAGCATTTCGTCAAACTCGTTTAAATTATATATTGATTTGTAATATTATTAGTTACTATCATAATATCTTGTCTGTAGATGTGAGCTCTCAAATCTGCTTGTAATATTAGTCGAAACGTACGTTGCACGTGCATACTTACTAGTGTTGGGAAGTTTGTCGAGTTGGACTGAGGAATCACTGGTTCAGTTCCCTCTGGTGATGGTTCAGTGGTGGGCATTGAGGGGCGTGGCTCAGTCCTCTTTGTCGCGCACAATGGAGACCACCGGCTTCCGACAGATGTTTACTTCATTCCGAAGTTGAGTAGCAATATCATCAGTTTGGGGCAACTAGATGAATTTATCTGCAAGTACTCAGTGGACGAGGGGCTGATGACGGTACTGGACAAAGAGCACAAGGTGCTGGCGAACGTGCACCGACGAATTGAGCACTTGCACATATTTGGTTGCATCGGACACATGAAGGTCACCTCACAGAACTAGTCGTCTGACGTTCAGAGATGGAACTGATCGAGCATGAACCAGACAGTAAGGCCTCCCCGCCTAGCCCCCGTTTCGGCGGTCCGTCCAGCATCATTGGTGGGTGTGTGAAGGTGTGCCTCCGGCGGATCTATCTTTGATGAATTTGCTCCAATCTCGTCGTTGTTCGTATAGTTCGTGTGTCTTCGGATTGGATCCTTCCGACCTACGTTATCCTTCATCGACGGCGGTTGCTGTTCGGATGCGCTGGTCCTACGAGGTCTTAGCACGACGACTTCCCGACTGTCTACTATAACAAGTTGTGTCCGACTTCGACGACGGAGGGGCGATGACGACGGCGCACCTTCGGCTCGCTTCAGTGCTTATAGTCGTCACTAGGTGGCCAGGCTGGTTGCCAAAGGGCATTTCCAAGGAACTCTTGCAGGCAGGATCATGTACCTGGAACTGCAAGGCCAATATGCATGCATGACCTCTGTCAGTTGTTCATGGCAACAGGTAAGAAGAAGTGTTCGTAGGAGTTTTGCTGGGTCAACCTTCACTATCTAACGACGGGCCATCTTTGTTTGAATATACTAGCATAGTAGCATCTTTGCTCAAGTTACGGTCTCGTCCTGATACAGAATCGCTTTGCTTTTTCGGTAGTACTTCAGAATCGCCTTGGTTTTCGCCTTTTTATCGGAAAAACATACATATATGCATAAACAAGAAATTGCAATATAAGTAGTACTCCGATTGCCCATCTTCATCTGTACTCAGATCAAAACTTTTGGAGAATCTCATATGGTGCCGTGCAAAAAGTTAATGGACATTTCTACCAGGCCTTCTAGGTAGCTACAGGGGACCAAACAGTGAAGAAACTGATCTCAACAACGAAATGGAACGAAACGAAAATAAACCACTAGTACCATCCCGGCTGCCAGTCTTTCTTGGCTCGCTCCTCCTCGTCCTTCGACGACCGGCCTCCGCGGCGTCCTGCTTGCTGAGCTCGGCCATCTTCTCGGAGTGATCGCTGATGATGGTGGCGGCGCGGGCGTCCTCGGGGAGCACGATCTGGTACCCGTCCTTGAGCGCGTCCATGCCGTCGCCGTCGAGTAGCAGCTGCCAGAAGGCGCCGCCGACGAGCGGCCCGCCCCGCGACGCCGACTCGTAGATCGCATCAAGCACCATACCGAGAAACCCATCCCTCCTCTGCGTGGCGGACGTGGCGTTCTCGCCGCCCTCCTCCCAGAGGAACTTGCCGTACTCGGTGACGAGGAGCGGCTTGCGGAGGTGGCGCTCGGTGTCGCGGACGTGGGACGCCGTCCAGTTGCGGAAGAAGCGCGCCTGCTGGTCGGCGGTGGAGCCCCAGAGCCAGACGTCCGGGTAGAGGTGGATGGTGGCGAAGTCGATCCCGGCGGCCTGGTGCGTGGCCACGAAGTTGGTGCCGTAGTAGATGCCCCACGGGTTGAGGTCCTTGCTCTCGTGCGCGCCGTCGCCGTAGAAGCCCTCCAGCCCCGCCGTGACCAGGTGGGCGGCGTCGATGGTCTTCAGGTACGGCGCCATCTCCTCCACCCACGCCTGCACCAGGGCGCCCGTGGGCTCGGCGCCGCACCGGGGCTCGTTCATCAGCTCCCACCCGAAGATGGCCGGGTCGTCCCTGTACGCCACGCCGGTCACCGTGTTCACCCTCGTCAGCACCGTCTGCATCACACGTAGAGGAAGAGAGACATCATATCATTTGGGTTTAGATCATGAACGTGACAACGTAGTCATTGACACGTATGTATATGGCACGTGTGGCGATGAATGAATTGATGATTACCTTGACGTGGTTCTTGTAGTAGGACTTGATGAGGGTGTTGTTGAAGAAGTCGTCGGCGGAGGTGAGGTTGTGGGCGGCGGCGCCGGCGGCGACGTCCTCCCTCGCCCACTGTACGTACTGCCGCTTGCCGCCGAAGTCGTCGAAGTTGTTGGTGAGGCAGAGGAGGAGGTATATCCCGTGCCGCCTCGCCTCGGCGATGACGAAGTCCAGACCCTGCATGCCAAAACCAAACCACACAAGCTGTCATTCTGCACTGAGCAAGCTAAGCTAGCTTTCTTTGTCGGCACGTAACGTCGGCATCGAGCAAGGCTGGTCGACGGAGGTCACCGGCCTTACCTGGAACATGTCCTCGTGGTAGACGCCCGGCGAGGACTGCAGCGGGCGGTCCCCGCCGTCGCTGAAGGCCCAGGTGCGCGCGAGGTTGAGGCCGTGCGCCGCCGCCTGCCGGAACGCCGACACCACCCCGCCCCTCCGCGACGGGTCGGACGCCATCTCCATGAGCCAGTACGCGTTGAACCCGCTGAGGTAGACCGTCCGGTCGCCGTCCCCCGCCACGAAGCGCGTGCCGTCCGTCCGCACCATGCCGCCGTCGCCCCATCCGGCCGCGGCGCCATGCCTCGGCACCGCGAGTAGTAGGAGGAGGAGGAGGCTGATCACGATAGCCGGCGGCCGTGGCCTCATCGCCGGCCTCCGCGCGCTACTAATCAAGCTTTGGTTTGCACGCCTTTTGGCAGCAGACAGAGCGCGCCCACGCGTACGTGCAGTGCTCGCTAGCTTGCCTAATTTGGCGCGAACTTAATTGGTGCTGCCGCTGCTCGGCCGGCGCGCGCGCGCGTAGTAATATACGGCAGAGCTAGCAGAGCTCACGCCTGGAACACGCCGATCGGCACCTCATCACTCTCTACGTACGTGGACAAACACGTCGATCGATCCACGAGAGCGACTGCTGTGTTTGAATAGCTTTGTGTTGAGTGTAATCAGGCCATTGTTGTCTTCGAATCGAGCTTCGTGTTAGAGACACGCTGACGCCGGCGGCCGAGCTGGAGCGTCTGCCATTTGACGTGTAGGCGGTAGGCGTAGCGGCCGTGGGCCCCACCTCCCAGAGAAGGGGAAGTTGGATTTCCAAACGCTGCGCTCCACCGCAACGAGCCGGCGGCTCTCTTGGTGGCTAGCTTAGCTAGGGAGTCCCGTCACGTTATAAAATCGGCACCGTGGTCGGCCGGCCGGCCTGGATCAACGGTCAAGATTCCGTGCCGAACGAACAGGGTAGCTACTACCGTCACGTAACTGTAAAAATTGTCGACGTAAAGCGAGCAGAAGAGCAGAGACGTACGTACGTATACCGCGCGTATGCGTTTACGTCGGCAACGATCTAGGCGGCGCGTGGGAGATGAGCCACGACGGCAGAGGCCGGCGGCGCGCGGCGGTGTCGGCTGTCGACTCGACGTCAACAACGTACGGGCGTCGGCGCGTGGCTGCGCATTAGAGCTACGCTACAGAGTACAGCGAGTGACCAGGAGTCCAGGAGTCTCAAGCATTCGACGACATACAGGTTTAATTATCTGATGTTTTGCATGCTGGTGTTGGGGGCTTTCCTTCTCGAGAAGGATAGCTAGCTTAGAGCATCTCCAACAGGCGCCTAAAAAAAGCTTCGCGCGCTGAAAGTTTGTTTTTTGGCGCCGGACAGCTCCAGCAGAAGCTGTAGCGCTAAAAGTTTTTGCGCGCGCGCTGAAAAATGCTATCTCGTGCAGCATATTTGGGGCGCCGGATTACGCGCGCTTCACAATTTGCACTGTCTACTTTTTAAGCGCGCGTTTTTAGGCACCTGCTAAAATAAAGTTGATCCCGACGCTTTAAAAGTGCTACGGTGGCGCGCTATACTCCCTCTGTTCCTTTTTGTAGTGCGCATTAGCTTTGTGCTAGAATTCCGAATTGTAGTGCGTGCATGCAGCTCCAGGCTGGTATTGGCGAATTAGCCCTCGGCTGCACCATGCGAGAAACAGCTGCCCGGCGCACATGGGTGTCAGCCAGACCCTGCATGCAGGGCTAGTTTGGTATAAACCGCATCTCCACGTCATACATTGGTCTTGGTGCTAGAAACCATACGCACTATAAAATGGAATGGAGGGAGTATTATTTATTGGGCGTGAAATTTTTGTGCGGCCGTTGGAGATGCTCTTAAGCTAGGGATCCCGTAGGAAGGCCCAAGAGGTGCCTACAATGTGCAGTGCAGTGCACCTCAGATCGTACGTGCACATCCGCAACGGCAAGTTACGTGGCCATTGTCGCTCGCTCTCCATGTGTCCATGACCATGACGTGACTGGTGTGTTGCATTGTAGGATGTGATACATATATAGTAATCAGTAATGTGGCTCGAGGTTCCGTTGGTCTCATCGAAGGCCTCGTCGCGTCTCCCGTTTGACGCGTAGCTGCACATAGAAGTTTCACGGGGCCCACATATGGGAAGGGAAGAAAAAGAAGCAATTGTTCTACTCCACATTTTCGCCCCGGGACCATGCCAAAAAAAAAGATTTTCGCCTTGGGGTAGATCCATCCCATGCACCAGACATATCTGGGCAGCACCGTCGCATGACCGTAAAAACTGTCGACGGAGAGGGAGAGATCAGTTGTGCACCACCATTTCCATTTGTGGTGGCCCGTCGCCACATGGCGGTATAGGAAGAGCGCTACATATGCCGCAGTGGCTCGTCCGTCGGCCGACCAGAGACAGCGCCGATCGACCTTGACGTAAATACACGCGCGCGTGGCCGACTTATAAAGTGCACTGACATGCTGTTGGTCAATTGCCGGAGAGGGGGAAGAGATGATTTTAAGCGAAGCAGACCAGCTCCAATAGCTTTTCCAAAGACCTTCCCTAAAGGTCATTTATGGGATGATCATATAATTTATGACAAGTTGTCTAGTACTCCCTCCGTTTCTTAATGTAAGTTTCTTACAGATTCTAATGTGGATTAGATACGGAGCAAAATAAATGAATCTACATTCTAAAACACGTCTATATGAATGGCACGTTGCCGGAACTCGCCAAAGCGGCTGTGGTTGGCGGTGCTAGTGATGGCATGGCGGTGGCCGAAGGAGGAAGAGGAAGCGCAACGGTGGGGAGGCTCGCCGATGGGCGGCGAGCGGTGTGGCCGGGGCGGGGCACATGAGGGAGCTCCTTTCCTGGCGTCGCGGTGTGAAACTTCATGCGGTGCTGGTGGTGACGCGGCGGCGGTGGTCGGCGGTACTGGTGGTGACGTGACTCGGCGACAACGGCGTGAGGGTGGGGAGTTGGGGGCAATTATATGAGATCCCATAAAAAAATCTGGGTTTACGGGGCTTTTGGAGGGCTATTTTCACCCGAACTTCCTGTAAACAATAGTTTTCTTATGGATATGGGAGCTATTGGAGTTACTCTAAGGTGGAGACAGGACGACATGTCGAGTGGCAGCGAAGATTGGGGACGTCTAACAAGGCCAAGCTAGGAGTGACGCGGAGGCAAGGACGGTATGAGAACTCCGTCTTAATGATGAAGTGCCACCATCGCCGAGCACCGCATCCTCCACGGGCCTCGTGTCTGTATACACCCACACCACCAAAACGAGAACAAGACGGGAAGACCTTATTTCATACTGACGACACCGCCATCATCTCGCCATCGTCGATCGAAGAAAATCTAACTTTATTCGACTGTACCTCTATCGGAGCGGAGACCAAGGGTACCCGCCAATTCCGGTCATCAGAGCGATAGACAAAGGCAAAGGAGGCCTGCAACCCAACAACCCAACATCAGAGAGGAGGCAAGATTGGTCGCCACTTAGGTCGTGGGAGTAGGTGGGTCCCCCTAATTCAACAGTTGTGCTACAAAACTGAGCAAATTAAAACATGGTCAACATCAGATCGGTGAAACCGAATAGCATTTTGTAAAATCATTCATGGTTCATAACCAGACAACATATATCCCATCAAAAAATGCCAAAGGTGAAAAACAAAATGGCTACGTTGTTGAGAGATAGAGAACATGAAGGCTTGAAGACAACACCTAGTCACGCCCTAGAACACCTAAGCTCCCCAATAAATCCCTCAGGAAGGGGAAACGACCCTAAGTGTCGCTGCTGCTGAGTCCGAAACAGACATGAGTTTTCACCCGAAACCCTGGCTCGGAGAGGAGAACCACAACGACATCCTCAAGAGGATAGAGGTACCCACGGGCACCCGTCGCGCCCAAAGCGTGAAGCTTTCGCTCGGTAGCTCGCATGTTCCATCACGAGGCACTCAGTACGACCGCGATGAGTACAATCCTCTAGATCTAGATCTCGATATCGTCGTGTCAACGGAAGAGAACGAGCCCGACCACCCTCCGCTACACACCTTGCCGCCCACATAAATAATGGACATAGAGACCACTGCAGTTATGATGTTCGCCCTCAAAGCCAACCATAGGCACTATCACCCGGTCCGTCGCCCCAGCATCCATGTCTCGTAGACACCGGCAACCGTCTACATCACATCATGCTAAACAAGCAGGGGGGGGGGTAGCGGAGGGCGCCTCCTTCCACTCCTAGCCTGACATCAGCCAGCAAGTCACGACGGTCTAGCGATGAAGCGTCCACGCCTGCGTCCCCATCGAGTCCCGGTGGACTAGGCACATGCAATCCCGCGCGATGCCACACCCATGGCCTTCACGCAGATCCTTCCAACGGCTACTCCCGAAGACGCCTCTACTACCACTGCCACGTGCGCCGCTCTCGGCCCATGATGGCAGTTGTCGCTGAACACCCAATTTGGGGGAAACCCACACAGCCGCGCACAGCCACTGCCTGCGTGCACTACCAACATGACGATGGTGGCGTGAGACGCGCGATGCAGTCGGCGAGGGAATCGGAGGGGGAGGGGGGGGGGCGATACCGGCTAGCGACTAGGGTTTGCCCCTCGTTGCTCATGGGAGGGGGGAGGGGTGTTCAGCCATGTGATAGTCCCGACGTATATCTAACAAACACCACTAATTTATGATACTTTCCACTACATGAGGTCTCCCATTCAAGACCACCCTCAGTTTTGCCAAGTTGATAGTTAATTCAGCCAGACATAAAAATGACTGCTTTGTATATGGCTAATATCCATTTTATGCTTTTCACATGATGTCAGGGATCACATCACGCGTGTAACACGTGCCGAGTAGTCTAACTGGGAAGACCCAACGCATCATCATCATCTAATAATTGGAAATTGCAGTCACTGTGTAAATAATGGACCGCGTCAATTAATTTTTTTTCTTGCGTGGGAGGATGCCGGCACCTGGTTTGGTGCTTCGCGTTGGCAGCCCATCCAACTGATCACACCAGCATAGCCAAAGCTGATATAGCTTAGCTGTGCTTGAGATATGGTAAACAGAGAGCGCTTTTCCAAAATTTGTATTGTGAACCGTTTTACTTGGTAAAACTATGTCTAACAGAGGATACACTAATGTTTCACTAGAGTGGCACGCAGTAACATCGAGATAATGGGGGAGTAAATCATCAGCCCCCTACGTACAGCGCTCTCTCCTGCCTTTTTCCAAGTTGTGACTTCACCGTCGAGTGACCGGCCATATTTTGACTTTCAGGTTAACTTGTGGAGGAGGAGAACTAGGTGCCGATATGCTTGCCATTTTTTTACGTTTGCTCGACAGCCGACAAGGTAAATAAAACAAGCCAAACAAGCTTCCTCTGCACGAATTCCCTTGATCTGCAACAGCAGAGACTCTAGTAACCCGATCGATCGAGATAGTCTTAAATTTGATCGCTTTCGGTCTTGCATCTGCGAAGATCCCTGAAAAGAGCTGTGAAACGAACCCTGGTCGAACATCATGGACTGATGGAAGCACGGGACAGAGACCTGCACTCGGGTCGCTCGACGTGAACTTCTCTACTACTGCATACAGTGTCCGAGACGGTATCTGTCTTAATTGAGTGATCGTTGGGTTTCTTCAGATTAAATTTCTGTATGCCATCTTCAAGGATAGGACGCATTCGCCATGGACGCCCAGGAAGGATCATGCTTGGCTTCAGACCTGTCTACTGATGTATGGCCTGCCCGGACACATCTCCAGCCTCTTTTGGCCTGGGCTTCTCGTGTCAGGACAGGTAGGCATGGTGACATACTTGAGCTTTGGTCACTTCAGATGCGTCTCACTCACTCTGATCAACTCATGCTCTTCCACTTCCTTCTTTGAGATGAACTGTCAGTGTCGACAGAACTTTCCCTTTCAGAAGCTGAAGAAAATCCTTGTGATCAGCTCCCTTTGGCCTTGCGGTGCGAGGTCAGCTGACTGCAGATGACGGTTCTATCGAGTGAATTTTGAGCAGTGAATTCAGGCATGCATCAGCATCATCACATCTGATTACCGTGTCGGATGAAACAAAGATTGATCACCATGGGGCCTTGGAGGGTTGGATGATGAGTTGAATCAAGTTAATGTAGGCAGGTAGCTGACATGTTCGTTCCCTCGATCCTTCTTGGCCTCATCCAATCCATGAGCAACACCACCAAAACTGAAACAAATCACACTGAAAACGACGCCACGGCGAAATAAATACCGAATTAACCGGCAATGCACATGATGCAGAAAAACAATCCCTTTCCATCTTTTCTGATTTACTAGTTTCCAACTCGTCTTTACAGTAATATAATCCGATCAACAGGGCACCCAATGAATGCATCTTTTGTCAGTCGATCCAGATACAACCTCTTTATAAACAATACTAATAAAAATGTGGATCCTGATTTTAACACCATTTTGCGTGAAATGTGCGCCGTCAACTGTTAATATCAGTTCCCTGCATGTGTGATGAACCACGTAAAGCAAAACAAATCTCGGTGTTTCTTCGCCTTTGGTGTTGTGGTTGCTTTTCTTGTGTCGTGGCGCACCCGTGCTCCTTGATGTTTGAAAGGAGAAAAAAGTGTGCATTTTGTAGCACTCCTTTTCACACAGGTACATAGCCATTAGTAAGATAGATACCACAAATAATATGATTGACACCGATCTTGATCAGAAACGAAGAAGCAGAGGACGGTGCAGAGACAGTCAGATTGATGTTGTCTTCGTTTATTTGCAACAGATGATGCCTCCCTGCAAACAACACGTTTATGCCAAGCTATCAGTGTGTTGCTCTGCAAGAGTGAGACTTCAGCGTCACCATAATTACTGCTCTAATCATGCTTGGATGTCGTCAGGGTAGTGTAGCTGACATATCCACACTCTTTATTTAGTACTCCCTCCGTCCCATAATATAAGAACGTTTTTGACACTAGTGTAGTGTTAAAAACGTTCTTATATTTTAGGACAGAGGGAGTATGTTTTAGTCTAGCCACACTCTTTATTAATGATCATAAACAAGGTTCATGGGGATAAATTTATGTTCAGGGTATTAAGGAGCCACATATGACGTCCAACTGAAAATCCTAGAGCGTGCTTAGCGATACTATGTGCCTCAATATTGGTGCCACGTCCTTCGAAGATGAAGGAGCATCTCTCAAATTGCCTTGATGTTACTATAATCTCCTTGATAATGCTTGCATATTTGCCTCTCGTGCCTTCCTTCAAGTCATCTACCACATCCTTGCAATCCGATACTATGGTCACATGTGAGAGGGAGAGACTCAAGGCAAGAGATAGGGCTTGCCAAAGCTTCAAAAATTGCCGGGTCTAAGATCCCTGAACATTTGAAAGCCGGGATTTTTTTTTTTGAGAAGAAGATTTGTTTTTATTTAGTAGAACCCTTTGTACACACACGTGCACGGCCCACCCGAATCTTTTTCTTTAGGCCCATCCGAATCAGACACCGTCTCGAACTCGTTTGGGTAAAAATAAAATCAGGCCCACTCCTCTTCTCGCCTCGTCCCGTCGTCTTACAGTTGGGATCGAGCCCAACTCGCTCAAAGCATAGGGTTTCGCCTGAACCGCCGTCGCCGTCGCCGTGGTCGTCGCCGCCATGTACAACGGCATCGGGCTGCAGACGGCGCGCGGGTCCGGCACGAATGGGCACGTCCAGACCAACAAGTTCTTCATCCAGCCCCGGACCGGCGGCCCGCCGCCCAAGGCGCCGCTCCACAGCCACGACGACGGCGCCGCCGGGACGCGGAAGCCGAACAAGGAGATCCTGGAGCACGACCGGAGGCGGCAGGTGGAGCTGCGGCTGGTCGAGCTGAGGGACACCCTCGAGGAGCAGGGCTACACGGAAGGCGAGATCGAGGAGCGCGTCGAGGAGGCGCGCAAGAAAGCCGAGCTGGAGGCTGCCCGCGGCGGCGCCGGGGGTGCAGCACCGCGTCCGGGCGAAGGGTATGGGTCCAAGAACCGCTCATATGTTTTTTTTTCAATTCTGAGAAGGAGGCCAGTGACAGATATTTGGCAATGCGTTCATGTGCAAGTTTTCAATCTGATTTCTTCATTTGCTGTTGGAGGATATTCACATTGAAAGCATAATTGACTCCTGAATTTCGGTTCAGTATGACAACTTGTAGCTTATGCTGTTCCTAGTGAAGCATAATCTTGGTTTCCTGTACTGTTATTTTACAGTTCATGTGTGCAGTTGTATCTTCTGTTAGGTAGTTTGGCAATGCTTCCTGACAAGAAGGTAAACTCTTCTCAGGTTCATGGGTATGCAGAGCCACCATGTCGCAGCACGCAAGGAGAAGAAGCTCGAGGCGATGAGGGCTGCTCTTGGGCTAGATGCTGAGGTTGGACAGAAGAGGAACGCTCAAGTAGACAGTGGGGAGCTTGTACCTGGGAAGGATGGGTTCTGAAGAAGAATGTTGGACATCGATGTTCAGAGCAACAGGAGGGCTTTCAATTATGGTAACAGGCGTAGAGTAAGGGGAAAAAAGGGAATGGCAACAGCACAAGTTCTAAGAAGGGTAAGCATGGGTATGATTCAGAAGATGATTCTGAGACTGACCATGATGATGAGAAAAGGGGGAAAGAAACACCTGAAGAAATCCTTCTTAGATAGAGATGTTGATTCTGAGATTGTTCATAAGAAGGCAACTATGTAAGCTATGTATATCTAACCTGTGCTTTTAATTGTTGGAGAACCTTGCTAAAACTTGGCTTGATGCTTATTTCAGAAGGGAGATTCGATCATTTGCCCCGCATTATTTGGGCACTTGATCATTTGCCCCGCATTATTTGGGGACTTGATCATTTGCTTCCCTTTACTTAGGATTACATGATTAGCCCCCATTTTACTTGGATTTGTTGACCATTTGCCCTATTCCTCAATTTACTGATTACTTAATCTTTTATATTCCAGATACTCCCTTTAATTCAAATTAATTTTACAAAATTGTACTATGGCTGCGACAATTAATTTGGATTGGAGGGGGTAACATATGTGGCACCTTTTGCAATTCCTTGTATCCATTCGCTACAGATGATGAACAAATACCATGATATGATTGACAGCGACCAAGAGGACGGTGTGGATTGATGTTATCTTCATTTATATTTGTAACAGATGATGCCTCCCTGCAATCAGCACGTTTATGCAAGCTATGGGCGTGTTGCTCTGAAAGACTAAAACTTCAGCGTCACCGTAATTACTGCTCTAATAATGCTTGGTTGTCGTCAGCCTAGTCTAGGGACCAATCAGTGTATCCCAATTACTGGTGTATCTCTTATCAGCTACCAAAGTGATATAAACCATATATATACTCCTATCTTTCAGAAAACAAGCACAGATGCATTACTGTGTACATATGAATTCCGTAATCAGGATTTCACATGCCAACAAAGAGGCTTCCAGATATCTACTAGTAGTACTAAGTGTTGAAGCTGCCAAAGTGTGTGATTCTTCTCAGTTATTTTGCTCAAATCGGCACTCTGAATGTTCATGTTCAAAGTGTTGGTTTTACAAGGCTGCTTCGGCAGAAGCCAAATTGCAGAAATAAACAGAAAATGAATCTTCCATTTGTAAGGCTGATTCATTGTTGATACAAAGATCAGATAACATTAAAGAGGGGCCATGTCCACGGAACAACCCAAATGACTACAGAAAGAACTTTGTTCAATAGACGGGAAAGAAAAGAGAATATTACATGCGATCCTGAAAATATCAACAGAAAATTCAGAACTCAAGTCCGTTCTCTCTAGCAGCATCGGCTAGAGCTTTGATGCGGCCATGGTAGAGGAAACCCCCTCGGTCAAACACCACTTTGGTGATTCCTTTCTCCAAGCAGGACTTGGCAATCACTTCACCAATCTTTTGTGCCACTTCCTGGAAACCAAGCACCGCAACATTGAACTCTCGTCAGAAACTAAGCATAAGCCTTTCATTAAGAAACAACTACATATGCAAGTTTTTTTTAATCTTTGTCTATATTGCAACAGACCAGTAAAAACAACTGTCCAGAAAGCATCATGGGCCTTTACTGGCTTGTAGAGCATAGATGTTATGAGTACAACCCACAAAAACATGTGTATCATCGGAAAGCTAGATGTCTAAAATCATCAAAAGCAACCACACAGGTTATAATCATCTTTTATTTTCTGAGTGCAGAGCACGGATTTCCATGAGTATTCTTCGGAGATACATCAGTACAATGTTCCCTGGGATTATCAGAGTTTCAATAGTCTACCTAGAAGCTACTGCCCTGCCAATATGGCTCCAATCATCTCACCTAGTGTAGGCTTCGACTCGGTGAATCAAAGAACTAATAATGGTCATTTGATTGACTGAAAAATATCGCAATGCCAGCAATTGGACAATCATGAATCATCTATGGCAAACGTCTATTTATGAACTATGAGTCTTATTGCTCAAATATAAATAGGGAAACAGAGAGAAAGGTGCTTTATTGTTCCACCTCTCAAAATCTCTATTCGTTCAATTAAACCTGGGTTTGGTCAATTTTTGGATGAAACTTTTATTAGATTCATGGTGATAAGTCTATGATAAACAAAAATGATATAGGAGAGTATAATAGAGAGCCAGTTTGACTGCAAGTCCTAACTGAAACTAATTTCTTTTCCAAAGGTGCTGCCAGTTAAAATGGTATACAATACTGTATACGCAAGCGAGCATAGGATCACAAAACTAGTTGATAAATGTGCATTATTCTAGGACCATATTAGCTTAATACGGAGTATGAAACAAAAAGGTATGGATAAATAAAAATAATAAAACTTACAGTTGTTGGCCCAGCAGAGTACTCAAGCTCCTTTGAAAGAGCTTTGTGCATTGTTGAGGCTGAAGCCAGAGTGCACGACTTTGTATCGTCGATCACCTGAGCATACAAATGCTTGTTTGAGCGGAAAACGCTGAGTCTTGGCCTCTCCGTGGTGCCGCTAACCTGAAAGGAATTATGTACAATGACACAAAGGCCTGATTCCATTGGCAAAAACATAAGCATATACAATGTAAATGCACATAGCACCATTCGTCACCCTCTGAAACTGTTTTTGTCTTGGTTTCTATCCTAAATTCAAGTGCATGCCCTTTTGTGTTTCTACAACACTTGGTTTCTGTGCCTAGCTTGCATTTCCTGCAAGAATGTAAGATATAACTTAACCCGCTCCTGTCCACCATGGCAACCCCCTGATTCTGCCTGTATCCAGTGGCAGTCATTGGTTGAAACACTTGTATGTAAAACTAACTACGGGAGGCAGTGCGTCAACAGGAGCTCAAGCGCCCAACCAGACAGCTTGTAGGCATTCGAACATCCAAATGTAAGCTACGGCCGCAACAAACTAAGGACATTTCGTCAAACGCTTTAACGGCATGGCATTGCCCTATGAATTCCATAGAGAGAGAGAGAACGCGCGCGCTTCCAGCGAAACCATTGACCGCGCATTGGAAGAGAGACTTGAAAATACTGGATGCCAATCTTCTTCCCGGAGGTTCACTGGTAGTACCTTCTTGCGGAGGCGGTCGTGGCGGGCGATGCGGTCGGCATTGGGCGTGGACACCTTGGCCTTGGCGAGGACGACCAGGGCGGCCCGCCGCGCCGGCGAGTGCGAGGGCGCGGAGGCGCACGGGAGGTGGACGCCGCGGCTGCCCGACACGAAGGCCGGGAAGGAGTGGGTGGCGCCGGCGAGCGCCGGCGAGGCTAGCATGGCTCACTTGCGCGCTCTGCGCTGCTGGTCGCTGGGGTTCGCCGTCTCACGCGCCTAATGGCTCGCCTTATCCTATCCACCCTCTCGCGTTTCTTTAAGCTGCTCTGCTCTGCTGTCTGCTGGACCGAATTACAGAAACAACCTCATACTTTGGTCATTTTTCTAGTATCGTCTCATAGAACAAAAAGAAAAGCAAAATACACATAGTATGACAAGGCGTCTTAGGGCATCTCCAGCCGTTGGCCCCCCAGGGGGCGTCTAAAAGCGCCGCCTGGGGTGAGCCGGCGCAAAAAATGGCCCTGGGGGCGAGTCGGTCCCCAGCCGTCGGGCCCCAGGGTCGCCCCCAGGCGCGTATTAAAAAAAAGAAGGACTAAATTTCGGCTAAACATGGAAAATTTCGGCGAAATTCGCGCATTTTCAGTACATTAACCTAATCTAAAAAAGAAAGGGGCTGAAGTCGTCGCCGCCATCGTCGTCGTCGGCCTTCTCCTCCTTGACGCGGGCGCCCCTGCTGGACCCGGCATCGCCATGGCGGACTGGCGGCGGCGCGTCGTCGTCGTCGTCGTCGTCGCTGTCGCATAGGACGACGACCCCGTCTTCATAGCGGCCGCGTCGGTGCTCCTTGAAGCGGCGCAGGGCGGCGCGCTGGTGCTCCTTCACCTTCTCCTGGCGCGCCTTCTCCATCGCAATGGAGTCCTGGCGCGCCCATTCTAGGGCCGCGTCGTCCTCGTCGAACTCTGCCTTCACCGGCGCCAGCCCCGGCTCCGTCTTCACCGGCGCCAGCCCCGGCTCCGTCTTCGGCTTGACGAAGCGCGGAGGAGCCGACGAGGAGGAGGCGCGCCGGCCGCCCTCGTTGATGACGATGCCGGCGCTGCGAGTGCGCCGGCCTAGCGGCGACTCCGCCGCGGGCTCGGCCTTGACGCCGAGCAGGGTCGGAGTGCCGGAGGAGTGCGATGAGGATCGGGAGGAGGAAGAGGAGGAGGAGGACCCGAACCTCCTTGGCGCCCATGGCCCGACGCGTCAGTGCTGCGCCGGGGGGTACGCCAATGGCAGGTCGTTGCCGCCCTCGAGGTACGTGAGCACGCCCTCGAGTGTGCGGCCGGGGACGCCCCACCAGAGGTGGCGCCCCTCGCTGTTCTGCCGGCCGCCGACCACCGGCGCGCCGTTGGTGGACGCCAATCGCTGCTGTTGGCGGCGCTCGAAATACGCCGCCCAGGCCGCGTGGTTGTCGGCGGCGTACTGGGGGAGGGAGAGTTGGGCGTCGGTGAGGGACGCGCGCACGATCTCGACCTCCTCGGCGAAGTACTTCGGCTTCGCCACGGCGTCGGGCAACGGGGGAATGGGCACTCCCCCGGCGCTGAGTCTCCACCCCGTTGGCCCGGCGCGCATGTCCGGTGGCGCCGGGATGTTCGCCTGGAACAGGAGCCAGGACTCCTGTTCGCGGAGCGAACGGCGGCCGAAGCCGTTGGCCGCCGCCTCGTCTCCGGGGAAGCGTTCTGCCATGGCGACGGCGGGGCTGGGAGGGCTCGGGAGAGGTAGAGGGAGGGGTTGGGCGACGGCGCTCGCGAAAGGCAGGGAGAGGGAGGGGCTGGATGGCGGCGAGGGGCGGGGCTGGTGTGGGCACAGGCGAGTGGAGGCCGCCGGCTTTTATAGCCGGGCCACGCCCGTGTGTATGCGTGCGAGGGAAGGAAGGCGTCGGCGCGCCGTCCCGTGAAGCGCCGCCCGTGAGGAATCTATGGCAAGGCTGACCGGCGGCAGCCTTGCCATTGATTCCCCGCGGGAACCGAGGCCGTTGGGGGAAGACGAGGCGCTGAGTCGCTGACGCGGCTGGCCCGCGTCTTTTTCGCGCCAAAACAGCTCGCCCCGGCGCCCCCGGGCGCCCCCCAGCGCGCCGGGTTCGGGCTGGGTCCGCCGGTGTTGTTTTCGGCCCAAGCCGGCGAAAATCGGGCTCCGGGGACACGACTGGGCCGTTTTTTCGGCGCCGGCGCGAAAAAATCGCCTGGGGAGGCCTTCCTGGGGGCGCGGCTGGAGATGCCCTTATGTCTTCATCAATCTTCAAGCTCCACAACTTCATTTCCCCACCACACATGCCTTCCGTCCGTCCGCGCGTGACGGTGCTTCTCGCTGCTTCTGGAGACTGCGTGGCGAATGAGTGCGCGTCCTCGTCGGCAACCCTTCCCACACAATCCCCATCCGGTTTCCACGAAACAAACACAACATCGCCCTGATTCTCCTTCCCACCATCTCGTGCATAGATTCCAGTCCTCCTCCGGCAAGTGTGAGAGCCCATCCAGATTTGATTTAGAACAACCTGGTGAGGAATAGAGAGGATTTTGGGAGCAGGTTGTGGTGTGTGGCGGTGACAGATTTGGAGCGTGAAGGGGGCTACAGTGGAGCGGCTGACCTAACATCTATCAGCTGCAATGGGGGACCTCACGACCGCATACCTTGAAGGAGTGGAGGGCAAACTCAAGAACCTGCAGCTCTTCGAAGCGGAAACAAAGGGGATCGGGATTGGTAGGAAGCAAGCATGCTCCTCATAGGTGAGCAAGCTTCAAGCAGTAGGCAAGCTTATTGTAGAGAGACTACTAGGGTTGAACATGTGGGAAGAACTCTTGGGGAGTCTGCAGCCCATTGTGGGGTGGATTGTGAAGATTTGGGCAGGACTAGATTTCTATTTATCTTCCAACAAAAGGTTGATAAAGAAAAGGCAATAGATGTCGTGCCATGGAGATTTAGCAATGACCTATTGGTGATGGAAGATTTTGTGCTAATTCGAACCATAGATGAATATGAATTCAAGACCATACATATCTAGGTTAGAGCTTACGGCATCCCAAATGGGTGAGCAAAGAGATGAGAGACTTAGTAGGAGAACAAATTGGAGAAATTATTGTTGTAGACCCAGACGTTAATGGTGATTCAATGGGGGCATTTATGCGGATCAAAGTGAGATTAGATATCATTGTACCAATTATGAGATTTATAACAACCTTCATTGAGGATGAGGCAGAACAAGAGCGGGAAGATGAAATGGTTTCGGGGGGACGATGAATCAAAAGAAATAAGAAAAAGGAAGAAAGAAAGGCAGGAAAAGATTGTCTCCTTCACATATGAGTATCTTCCCGTCTTCCGCTATAGTTCTGGAATTATTTGACATACTGAAAAGTCATGTCCAACTAGATCTAGAAGAACAAGGTCTAGACAATTTGGACCATGGCAACATGCAAATCTGTACAACGGGAGCTCAAGCAAAGAAATAAGTAGGGGTTCAAATGATAAATGCAAATTGTGGCCAATCAATAGTGCAGGTACAAGGGGAGCAAATAGGGAAGCAATGGGACGTCCTGGCGAAGAAATATACCAAGCGGAGATGATGAGGGAGGACCAAGAAGGAGTGATGGGAATGAAGTGAAAGTCCTCTCAAACTAAACAGTGCGAGGATCAGGTAGTAGGGGAGGCAAAAAATCTGGATCTCGGCAGAATAGTGATACAAGACCCCACTGGGAAGGTACAAAAAACTAAAGAGAATCAAGTAAGGCTGAAGATAAGAATGACACTATCACAAAAGCAAAACATGGTTTTCAAGGGCCAATAAAGGTTATATTGGAGCAGAACAGAGAAGAGGCCCAAACCAAAGAAGGAAATACATTTATGGAGTTAAGAAAAGGCATAAAAAGGGGTACCTTCAAGCGAATCGAGAGGAAGAAAAGAAACCAGCAAAACCAATTAAGTACAATAGGACAGAAGAACATAAATTATGATGGAAACTGATGAAGATACAAAACTAGCAAAGAAACCAACGATGGAAGTAGAGGAGGTTGAAGAAAAGGAGGAGAACAACTCTGAACCTGTGAACGCCAGGCTGCAGGGACTGCCTGGCGAGCCAAAATGAGAATTTTAGTATGGATTTGCTAGGGATTGGGGAATGGCCCGGCAGTGAGAGGACTTCTGGATCTCCAAAAGCAGGTGGACCTTGACATCCTCTTTTTATATGAGACCAAACTGGAGAAGAGGAGCATGGAAAAGTTTAAGTGGATGCTACGGTTGGGGAACATGATGGTGAGAGATTACGAGGGGAAGAGTGGAGGATTGGCATTTTTATGAAAAAAAGGTGTAAATTTGGAGCTGCTCAACTATTCCAAGTACCATTTGATGCCCGACTACCACGTCACCCAAGATGCATCAGAGGCCACCAAATTCATCGTTTGGAATTTCATCCGGGGCGATGAGTGACTGCCATCGACAAGTGTGGACTACACGCCTGGGCTTTGGTTCACCACACTGGGGAAAAGCTAGCTTCTTAAATACTCAAATGCACATGTGCGTAATTTATATCCTATATACGTGACATTAGTGGCCTCTCTATCCTGCAGATTCGATCGGGGGAAGGGAGGAAGGGGGCCATGCCCCCCCCCCCCACCACTTCCATGGTTGGTGATAGCACCCCACCCATAGTAACAATTAGTTCTTTTGCGGTACCAACTTTACCATCTGAAGCTTCATCCAAGTTGACATGGCTGCCAATAATAAGTCTCATCTACATTTTGTCCTTTGATACACCATGCGTGGGAAAACTAACTAGCTAGATTTTCTAGTTACGCTTTGCACGTTTGACGTGTGTATTTTCTTTTAAGGTATTCTTGTTCATAGTTTCGTAACATCTCTCACAAATATAGATACACATAAAAATGAGTGTATATAGACATGTGAATGTCCCCTTTCTGTAATTAGGAATACTTCACAAAAAGTCATCTACTTTCATGTTTATAACCATCAGGTTAGTTGTAATTACAAAAGAAAACAACACGATACTATGTCGTTTGATCCTCTTTTCTAAAAAATCTCGTTTGAGGCATTTCATTACTACCGCATTTTATGGTATGTGAGCTGATTGAGATGTTGAACAGTTATGTCCTATATCATTGCTAAATAAATACCATTACACACACTGTAGAGTATATTTTGTATTATATTATTTGGTGATGTCAATATTTTCTCTATAAACTTGTAAAACCTTAAGAAGTATAGGTGGGCTCTCACCAGTGACGGGCAGAAGATGGAGACCCCCACTGGTAGTCTGGCCAGATACCAGTGGTGTGCGAGAAAACATACCCAACAATGGTGTCAGCTTGCCGTGGTAGGAGGCAAAACATGTCCAACACTGATAATATTGTCTCAGGTTACCCGTGGGCCAAATTTACAAGTGGCGAGCACTTTGTCATGACCGCCACTAGTAATATGAGTCTGATTTTGCCTTGGTTAGCCGTGAGGCATAACTTATTAGTGATGGTCTCCTAGTCCTAGCTCAACCCGTCGCTGGTATAATATTTAGGCATTTTTTACTGGTTTTGTGTATTTTTTGGTTTTAGTGTTTTATGATTTTATGGTATTGTATGGAAAATACTTTGAACTTTGTATGTTTCATTATCTTAGGCATTTTATAAATATTGTTTATTTCATTGATAAAATTCAACATTGAAATGCAATCATTCTACATTTAAGAATTGCAAATGGTGGAAGAAAGAACATAACTAATGTTAATCAACATATATATTGGTCTTATGAAATAAATGTTTGGTTCTTTCAGCCATGCATATGTGAAAATTTAGTCACAAACTTAATTATATGTAATTGACCTTTTGAATTTTCAAAAAATTAAATATTGTCTGGGAACTATATAACTTTGCATTGTGTCATTATATGATCAATTATGAGCCCAGCCTCTCAGAAGTGCTCATATGGGTAAGTAGTGCGTGCGTGCATTTATAGAGGTGAGTGTGCGTGCGTGTTTATGAAAGTTTGCGGTTGTATTGTGTTTCTAAAAAAACACCATATATATTATGAGGTCGTTTCTAGTTTCTACAATTCCATTATGCAGTGGTATTACATAAACAGTCACATACTTATATTTTCTTGCCAAAATCACACAATAGACCCATAAATGGTGAAAACATAGTTTGCATTTGGTTTGTTTTAACCAACTTTATCGGTTTTTCAAACACCATAGCATCCTATTGTTCTAGAATGCCCGAAGCAGGGAGTGAAATAAATGAAATACAACATTAAGTCTCAAGAGCGAACAATCCACCGATTACACCTTACAAAAGTTGTCACTCCTCATCATTCCATCTGGCTAACCACCAAACAAAGACATTCTCTTTTTAAGTCACAGAACAAAATTGGCCCTCCTTTCAAATAAGTATAAGGACATCTTCAACACTATCTTTTAAAATGGACGAGTATTTAACCAAAAACTACCACAATTGACGGAAACGTGACGAAAAACTACCACTTTACGTTTTTGTGCGAAAAACTACCAAATTTGGACTAAATCGTGGCAAACAACTACCAACTCGGGAAATCGCTCGCTTCGCCCGCGCTAACCCCGATTCTGACCGGTTGGGCCCGCGAATCAGTAGCCACGCTGGCGAACGGACGGCCGCCGCGCGTTGACGGCCGTTAACGGCCCGTCCGCTGTCGGAACGGCGCCTGTCGGTGGGCCAATAAGTGAGAGCGAGCTCAGCCGCTCATTCTCCTCCTCCTCGCTCGATCTCACTCATCCTCACTCCATCCTCTCCCTCTCCCTCTCCTTGGTGCTCTAACCTAGGTCAGCCTATCGCCGTCGCCGTCGCGGCCATTGCTGCCGATAGAAGGTGAGGTTGCCATCCTGGTATGACGAGGACAGCTCGCACGAGGACATCAACATGGTTTCATTGGATCAGCAGCTATTTGTAAGTGCATAATGGTGGAACAGAGTTAGGGTTAGGGTTAGTTCATCCAAATTGGAGATTCCAATTTGCTTTTGGTTTGATTCGAAGTTTCTTTTGCAGGAAACCCCTGACACTGTGGTGGAACCATCTTTCTGTGGTTCTTACATTGAATCTGAGCCGACGTGCATGATGCATCATCAGAGGCCGAAGAAGATGGTGGCTTTTGAAGGTTCTTTGACTGGCAGGCGTTTCCTGGGTTGTCCTATGCAGCAGGTATTAAATCTTGAACGCTAACTTGTTTTGCTGGTGGAGATGTGTGATGTGTTTTGCTGCTAGAGATGTGAGATGTGTGGTGCAGCATGTGGTGCAGAGATGTGTGCTGCAGCATGTGGAAGCTATATATGAAAGTAGATCTTTATTTAACTGAATTCAATACATGACTGAACCTGATAACACCTACAAGCAGATATCTTTAGTGTATTATGAACCTGAGAATATAGCTGTTAACTGAAAAAGAACAGAGTAGGTGTTAACTGAAAAAGAACAGAGTAGGTGTTAACTGAAAAAGAACAGAGTTAAATGAATTTATATCTACTGCTAAATGTAGTTGTTAACTGAATTTATCTCTGATGCTAAATGTAGCTATTAACTGAATTTATCTCTGATGCTAAGTTAGGTGCATATTGATGTAAACAAAGGGTTTCAGTTAAATGAAATGACTTTATGACTTTATTTTTCTGTACTAAGTTTGTTACTAAGTGCTTTGTGCTTAATTATAAATAATTGCTTCTGTAGGATGAAGGTGTGAACTGTGGGGTTGTGGAGTGGGTGGATGGTCCTTGGCCAGAGATTCTACAAAGGTGCCTAACCAGGATTTGGGACATGTATCATGAGCAGAACTTGGGCAGGGTGAATGACAAACAAGCCCATGAGAAAGAGGTGGCCAAGCTACAGAAGGAAATTGATTTCCTGTCAAACAACTACAGCCAGTTGGTGGAAGATGTATCCAACCTATTTGACTATCAAGATGGCAAGATGTCTCATGACATGGACTATACCAGTCAGGCAATCAATGAACTAGCTGAGAAGAAGAAACAACTTGAGGATCAGGCAAAGATTGAGTTAAGTATGGAAAAGCTGAAGCTTGCCAAGGAGCAAAGGTGCATTCTTCAAAGCCAAGCAGAGATCATTCAGAACATGAGGAAGGCCATGAAGGAAGTGGAGGGGGACAGGGACCTACTTAAGCAAGAGAAGAAGAAGTTAGAGTATCTGATTGCTGATCTGCTCAATGCTGGGCATGCCAGCAAAGCTAAGCTGGAGAGTATCAAGGCAATTATGAATGAGTGAAGTGGTTGGTTTGTGGGTTAAGTAATTAGTAGGCCTATATATATAGCTGGCCTTGGAATGTTATGAGGGAGGGAGGTATTGCTATGGTTTAAGAACTACTTGGTTTTATCTATGATGTAATGACTATTATGTTAAGACCTACTATGCTAAGTACTCATGCTAAGTTAAGTAAGTAAGAATGTTTTATCTATGATGAGGTTGTTTTACTCTGCTTATATCATGTGTGGATAACTGACAGTAGTGACATAGTTGGAAGTAGCAAGTAACATATATAGCAATTAGCTTAGATAGTCTGACAAATAACTTAACATATGTAGCAAGTAGGAAGTAACATATATAGATAGTCTGACATAGATAGATAGTACTGCCATTCATAGTCTGACATAGATAGCAACTACTAGTAGATAGTGCATGACATAAAGATGAACTACTAGTAGATAGTGCCTGACGAAACTGAACCTAGGAACTTATTGCACTTAAGAAAGTTCAGGACTAACGAAACTGAATATTAGTGCAGCAGTTCACTCCTCCTTCTTCAGCATCTTCAGGCGGTGCGAGCGGCGCACCGCAGTCACGGCCGCCCTCTTCTTCTTGCCCGGCGCCGGCTCCAGCACATCATCCTCACCGCCATCTTGTTCTTGCTTCACGACAACGCCATCTGGGAGATCGGCCACCTCTGGAAGCGCATCCACGTGGATTGGGCGGTTCCTATCCCCCTCCACGGCGTCGAGGACGGGAGCCAGCATCTGCAGTTCAGGCTCGTCGTCGGAGAGGACGACTACCTCATCCACCTCGTCGTCAGAGTCGTCAGAGGGCTCGTCACTGGACTCGTCGTCAGTGGACTCGTCGTCAGAAGACTCGCCCTCAGAGTCGTCAGAGGGCCCAAGGACCCATGGATTGCGCCACTCCCAGTAGGCATTGTTGATTGGGGCTGGGACGGCGAGGACAGCGTCGATGACGTCGTTCGCGGCGGCCGGCGGCGTGGTGGATGAGCGGTACATCCACCATCTGGCGCGCTGCCTGGGGTCGGGGGAGCGCTGCACCTCGCGCATCGCCCAGAGCAGAATGGTCGGCGCCGGGATGGTGCGGCCGGCAGGGAAGGCGCGCTGCTTTTCAGCAGCCGTCATCACCTTCACGAGGCCGCGGGCGTGGTTCCTGAGCATCGTGATACTGGGGAACCAGCGCGCGATCTCCCTGTACTGCGCCCGGATCTCCTTGTTGTTGCCGGCGAGAGCTTCGATGGCGAGCTGCCATTCCATGGCGACGGCGGTGGCGGTGGTTGTCGGCGGTGATTTCGATAGGAGAGAGGGGGAAGTGGGGTGGGCGGTGCAAGCGACGAGTGGCGAGTGAGCAGAGGGCATGGTGGGTGGACACGTAATAAAGTCGTAGAATCCGAAACGACTGGTTTTAATCAACGCACGCTCACCACGCTACCGGCTGCTACGCACGCTGAAAAGAGGACGTGGCTAACAACATATAATAAGTTTGGCCGATGCTAGTCAAACAAATCACCAGCACTAGCCCATTGGTATTGAACGCATAGTTACAACCAACTGGTCCTGGGTTCGAGCCCCAGGCCAGACTTTTTTTGTGCATATTTTTTTTCATACAATGAATTTGGCAATAAGTTCTGTACTGTAGAAATGGCAAAGTAAAACAAAAAACAAATCAAAACAAATCAGTAGCACTTAGCCCATTTGTATTGGGCACAAATAAGTACCATACATTCAACATTGTCCACAAGTTCACATGTCACACTGTCCAGAAATTAGTAGCACAACACAAATTTAGTAGCAGAACACAAATTTAGTAGCAGAACACAAATAAGTACCATACACTCAATAGTTTCCACTAGCATTGAAATAGGATGCAAACTTGCTAGGAGGTTTCCTCTTCCTCTTGCCTGCCAATATCCCTGGTTCTCCAGTGGATGTTCTTGGTGCATTGAATGTTCTTGTAGATGCTGATCCTCTTGTTCTTGCAGCTCTTGTTGATGCAGATCCTGTTGTAGGTGCTGGTGAAGACCTGGCTGCTCCTGCTGAAACTGTTGATGTTGAACCTCTCTTATTTGCTGCTGTTTTTCTGTGCCTCATTGCTTTAGGAGGTGGAGCAGATGATGCTGGCATCTGTGTAGTTTGGTGTTGAGGTGGTGGTTGTGGAGGTGGATGTGTAGCACTAGAGGAACCCCTAAAAATTTCTCTATTCTCCTGCATGACAAAATTAAATCAGTTAGTAAATATACCAGAACTAAAAAAAGTAAACAAAGAATGCATCATTTTTGAATGACCTGGTGTAAGTTCTTTCTCATCTCAAGACTAGGTTTTAGAGCTTTCCCACAATTAGTATATCTGTGGCCTTGTAGACCACAATTGCTGGATGTAATTGTTCCCATCCTGCTTATGTCCTTTGGAGCAGGCACCTCAAACTGCCCCTTTCTCCTAGCTGTCTGTTTTTTGCCTGCTTTTTCTTTGAACACTGGGGGCTCAATATCAGGAGTATGGGTGTTAGGCCAGAATTCAGGACCAGTGACATGGTACACTATGTCTTTGTATGCTTCAATATATAGTGCTTTTTTGAAAAATTCATGCACATAGTCCTCTGGGTGCATGTGAATCTTGCTCATTGCTTCTATTGCATGACTGCATGTCACACCTGTCATGTCCCACCTCCTGCAGTCACATGATTGAGTAGCTAGGTTCACACAGTACTGATTTTCCTTACTATTAACTTGCCAAATGTCAGGACCTGCCTTATATGCATCACAAAATTTGGCATACTTCTTATTCTCCTCTAATTTCTCTGAATAGTTGGGTGTGATCATCCACCTACTGTTCTCTGTCTTTTCCCTGGTCTTCTGCCTTTTGATCATCTGCTTAGTCCTAATTCCTTCAAACATAGTCCTAATTGGTTTGGCCCTAACATCAAGGTTCATTTTGTTGAAAACCTCACTAAGGTTGTTCACAACAAGATCAGTTTTGCAATTGTAATCCATTGCAGACCTACACCAAGTCTCGTTTGGAATTTTTTAAGCCACTTCCAGGCATCCTCACACTCTGCTTTAAGCTCTGCCATTGCCAATTCATGGCCATGTTTGGTGAATGAATAGCTAGCCTGATCTACTAGCTTCTTTAGTTCTGCTCCTCTGAAACCAGCTGACTGAAAATTTGCATATATGTGCCTGAGGCAGTATCTCTGAGGGGAATTAGGGAACACCTCATTTATAGCCTTAAGAAGACCCTGATTGTAAATTTATAACCATGGTCATGAACAAAAGGAAATAAAGCTACTAATAACAATATATATCTGAACTAGTGGCTAAGATAGGGTGCATACCTTTTGCCTGTCAGAAATAATGGTGTAGGTTCCAAATTTGCTACCACTTCCAATGCAACATCTTAATTGGGTTAGGAACCATGTCCAACTATCCGAATCTTCCTTACCAACCACACCAAAGGCTATGGGGTAGATGTTGTTATTGCCATCTCTTCCTGTGGCTGCAAGTATTTGCTGTCCAGTGGTTAGCTTGATGAAGCAACCATCAAGCCCTGCATCCATACCCAAATTAGCTACCATATATTTACAACAAGATATTTTGAACAAATTGCAGTTATAGATTTACCTATAAAGGGCCTGCAACCATTAAGAAATCCTTGCTTTGATGCATGCAAGCAGTAGAACATGTACTTAAATCTAGGTGTTGGGGCAGAGTTTTCTGGGTCCTCAAATGTTGTACCTACACACCTGCTACCAGGGTTTGTGTCAAGAACTGCTTGTAGGTAGTCCCTCAGTCTATAGTATTGCTCCTTCTGGTCACCTTGCACAACCTTAATAGCCTTCCTCCTTGCCCTATAGGCCACACTCTTTGATACATCAACTGAAAACTTGACTTTGCTGTTTTTAATAAGTGAATCCACAGGTGCTCTAGGATCTACTCTAAGAGAAGGTTCAACTGCTTTGGAAAGCCACTTAGTAGTAACCTTTGTGTTCTCTGCTGATGCTGGACAATTGTGCTCCATGTTACACTTCTTAATGCAAAATGTTCTTTCATGAGCTATCCTAGAGGCACACATGTAAAATTCACATCCATGCTCTCTTTGTGAACACCAAACAATAATTCTTGTTGGAGTGTTCCTGTGGTAGTGAAAAGACCCCAAAGTCCTTATATGAAAATCTCTTAATGCTTCTCTGAACTGGTAAACACTATCAAAACACAAGTTCTTGCACAAGAGTAAATGTGAATTGGGAATTGAGGGGTCAAAATATAGCATTTCCTTCATCTTTTTCTTACTACTCTTTGTGTTTGGCTTCTTCATGAGGTATGGTAGTTCAACATCATATTCTTCTTCCTCATCACTTATGCCTGCATCACCAGCAAAACAAAACTCATCTGCTTCAGGAAACCAATCTTCAAAACATTTTTTTCTAGCTCTTTGTGACATCTGCTAGTTGGACCAGGATTCTTCACATGTTTGACAATAGCAGTAGTTTCCAATGTTGTATCCTCTTCAGAGGCACACACTATTTCCATTGGTTGAACAGCTTCAGCACTCCCATCTGACTGAACTGAATCCTCAGAACAAAATTCAGACACTTCAGTGTCTCCTTCAAAGTGGTTCAAATCTGCCTCTCTTTGAATCCTGCTCCTCTCAAGCTGAGCATTTCTATCATCTATCTGTTTCTAAAGCTCAGATTGCTCCACAACCTTTTTCACACAGCAACTCTCTTGAGTGTTAATGTAATTCTCATTAGCCGGTGTACTAATTCCAGGTTCAACATTTCTCACAACCCTTATGTTCACTAGCTTGACATGATGAAAAAAGTCCAACATTTCATGAACACTACCTTCATTACCTAAATACTTTACTCTTTCAGATCCAATTTCCTCCTCCTTCACATAGTACATGTAATCACTGTCCCCATACCCTTCACTAGCAATGAGTGATTGTAGAGTAAGCAAAGAAATATCTGACTCAAATATACACCTTTTCAAAGGGTTTCTTCCTTCTAAATGAAACCATATCTCCCACTTCTGGTCAGCCAAACTGCACAAATAAGTGCTCATGAATTGAATTGAAATTGACTGAGCTATACAGCTTACTGAGTCCAGTTTACTACACATGTCCAACTAACAGAAACATTGGCGATGATACTTGCATACCTACAACCCATTGGCGATGACTGGGAGAGCGGTGCCTCCGGCTGCTGCGAGCCGGCCTGCGTCGAGAAACTGGTGCTCCCCAACCAATTATCGACTGAGCCGCTGGCCATCGGTGGGGGCGCGGGCGAGGCAGCAGCGTCCAAACTTGTCTCACCTCCGCCAGCGTCGCCTCCGCCAGCGTCGCCTACACCAGCGCCGTCGCCTACGCCAGCGCCGCCACCCTCCGGAATCAACGAGGACATGGCGGCAGAATCCTATTTCAGAGAGAGGGAAAGGAGGGAGAGAGTGAATCGAGAGGGGAACAGATCAGATCTTGACCCGCACCGCACCGACAGGCGCCGTTCCGACAGCGGACGGGCCGTTAACGGCCGTCAACGCGCGGCGGCCGTTCGTTCGCCAGCGTGGCGACTGATTCACGGGCCCAACCGGTCAGAATCGGGGTTAGCGCGGGCGAAGCGAGCGATTTCCCGAGTTGGTAGTTTTTTGCCACGGTTTAGTTCAAATTTGATAGTTTTTCGCACAAAAACGTAAAGTGGTAGTTTTTCGTCACGTTTCCGTCAATTGTGGTAGTTTTTGGTTAAATACTCAAAATGGACGCACTATCCGTCCGTTGGTCGTGTCCGGATGCGTTTGCAGTCGATACAAGAGCCGGCTATCCAACTCTATACGAGTGTAACAACAATAACCTTCCGCCAAATACCTAACATTGCACTAGTGCCTTCCGCCGAATACCTAACATTGTCACAAGTGCCTTCAGCAAAGATGTGTGTATGTATTAGTTTTTTTTTATCGCTCCGAGTAGTGTGAGCACTTGAAAAAAAAACATAAGAGTGTGTAGCACTTGAAGAATAAAAATAAAACAATAGTGCTTCTGCCAAATTCTAGGAGCGTTCCGCCTTAAAAAAAACTAGTGCCTTCCGCCATTTTGAGTGTTCTGTCATTTTTATTTTTTTCCATAAAAATCGTCAAATCTATTAATATGGGATCTAGTATTGAAGATGTCAGCGCTAGAAATCTAATGATGAAAACAATTAATAATTTGGACGTCTTGTTCAAGGGATAAAAAAACTACCTCACGGGTTGTGATAAATGATGCAGTGTGTCACTTATCGGCAGTGGCGAAATGAAAGTAACGCTTGCAAAGAGGGCTTCTTAATTAGTATTTTGATTCTTCAAAACCAAGGCCAGTGAACTTCGGATGAAAGCTTGTGACATCCCCTCCATTTTCATTTCGGCGCCGTCGTATGTGAGGTGGCTGTATTTCGGCGCCGTCGTATGTTACGGCTCGTCGCGCTTGTGACATCCCCTCTGTTTTCGTCGTATATATGTTCGTGTCGCGCATGCAGTGCAGCGCACGCGCAGGTAGCGTCCAACGCTGCCGATAACAATGACCTGCGGCTCTACGAGAGACCGACCGACGGACATGACGATGGTTCGAGAGGTTGACGAGAAAAGGAGCCGCACGCATACGCACCAGCCTGCACGCATGCACGGACGCACTGACTCGCAGGCGCGTGCATGGCAGACACGCAGCACTCGGCAACGACGATGTGTACGCAAGCTACGTGCCTGGACAGCTCAAACTTATCCATGCATGCTAGCAAGCGGGTATAAAATGACATGCTGCCCGCTGAGGCTTATCACACCTTCAGCTTTCCAGATAAAAGATCGAGTTTGCTGCTAGGTCGATATGGGCTCTCTCATGGCTGGATGGAGCTCACACGCGCTCGATGACGATCTCAAAGGTACGTCCGCCATGTACAGCCATCCACCATCCGTAGTGCATGCAGCTTCACGTTGCAAGATTCATAATTAGACTTGTACTATAATGATATCTATCATTCTATCTGTGCAGCTCGTTTCATGAGAAATCGTTCGCTGACCAAGGAGGAGGTGGAGGCCTTCTGGAGGCAGCACAAGAAGCCGGCGCCGGAGGACAACGTCGACGGCGGCGAGACCGTCGTCGCCTCCTCTCCCCGCGTACGTAACCGGTTTTTGTAAATGATGCAAGCATCGGGCTCCTTAACTAGTCTGGTAAATTACTTATATTTTTGTCCTCTGCTTGCATGTGTTGATTAATTAGCAGGGGAGGTCGACTCTGTCTCATGTCCGTTCGTCGCCGCCGGCGTTGACCAGTACCAGTAGCGTGGATGGTGACGGCGAGGCTGCCGCTAGCCCCAGCGCGAGCCGCGATTGGTACGTATAGCTTACCTAGCATCAGGTTTTTGAGTTCATACATGAACATATTCACAGCATGCATGGATCCATGTGTACATGCATGTATCGATCACGTACGGCTGGTTGTGTGCATGCATGCAGGTGGACGAGGAGCAGCTGGGCGTTCCTCAACGAGCCGCCGCCGCAGCAGCGCCGCGAGGGAGCAGGCGTTGGGCAAGGCGCCGCCGCCGCCGTCTGATCATCATCTCTTTAATTACTTTTTTTTGCATGGTATCTCTTTAATTACTTTGCTAAGCTAGCTTTGTACTATCCCTGTAAATACGTTATACGTACGTACGTACCAGCCGTGTGTAGCTAATGTTTGATACCTTTTGTATTGTCGCTCATGTAACCTTGGAGATATGCTATGTGTACGTGTCACGATCTATATTGGCATCTCAGATAGTACAAAATACAAAATTTTGGGACTAAAATTTTGAGCAATTTTTTTGCACACACCTCTACTAATGTCTTTCCAGGGAGAAAATGTGCAGGATGTTAGAGAACTTGTTGATGTTTATCCAAAACAATTCAGATTTTTTTATTTTTCTTCTTCGAAATTTGTTGTGTTCATGCGGGTGCATCTGAGCTTGAGATTATAAAAACACTTAATGTTTGATCCCTATACTATGTGGCATGCCACCTTTTGTATTGTCGCTCATGTAACCTTGGAGATATGCTGTGTGTACATGTCACTATCTATATTGGCATCTCAGATAGTACAAAAAACAAAAAATGGGACGACAAAAAGACCTCTACGAGGCTGTGACGGTCGAGATCGGTTGTCGCATGTTGCCAGGCTCCTTCTCTAGGAGCGCCATCATCCTTGGCTGGAAGACCTGGCAGCTATGTGGAATGTTGTCGAGGATGTCCCGCGGCAAAGAGCAGGTCGGTGAGGCGGAGCCGCGATTGGCTCACATTGCTTTTAAGGAAAGGCATATGCCCGACTTTATAAATAAAGCCACCAGGCAGAGTACAAGCCAATAAGTATCGCAACAACGGCTAATAAGGTTCGCATACATGGCTACCTAGCCAAAGGAAGGGAAATTAAGGCACCACCCGAAAATCGTCGCAACAGGGATGAAGTTGTAGACCGAATCTTGGATACTATAGCGTCAAAAGCCTCGTGGTCCGCCTCCTTAATCAATAATCTCCACTGCTGCAGAAAGGCACCAGATTTAAATAAGCAGCTCACTGGGTTAGTCGGAAAGGTATGTTCAATAGTAAACTTGTTTCTAGTCTTCCAAAGAAGAAAGACATACCTCCAACTCTTCATGATGATAGAAGCCCTTAGTTGGAGTAATGTGTTGAGGGGTAGTGTGTTTGGACCCTCATCTTCTATTTTGGATATCTTTATGAATGGTGTAAGACTTGGATGATGGTACTTCATGGAACTTGTTTACCTAGAAGGTTCGATCCGGTTTTGTTTCAGTTTTATATTTTGTATTTACCATTTTTTTTCTTTCTTTTTATTATTTTTTTTAGATTTTTAAAATGTTTGTGTTTTGAAAATGCTCTAAAATTTTAAATATATTCGCATCTAAGAAATGTTCACAGTTTGAAATTAGGTTCGGAAATGGTTAGCCTTATGTAAAATATGTCAATAAATGTTGGGGTTTATTTTTTACAATTTAAAAAGAATGCTTGCAAATTTGAAAGAAAAACATTCAGAATTTTGAAAAAGTTAAAAATAATGTTGTGGAAAATTTTCCTCAGTTTTGCAAAAATTGTTTGCATTTTATAAAATATGTTCATTTTTTGTAAAAGTGTTCATTTAAAAAAAATATTGTTTTCTTGTACCCTAAAATTATAAACTAAAAAAAGCAAAGAAAGAACCAAAAACCCAGCAGGAGCGATGGCTAAGCGAGTTTGCTGGGAAAGTTTCTTGTGTACCGGTACTTGTGGTGCTACCGGTGCACCGGATGCCCGTAGCATACTAAAAAAGTTTCAATTTTTTTGGAAAAAATAACACATTCACACAAAATGAGTCTATGTTGTCGCCAAATTTCAAATCAAAATTTGAAATATTGCTTGAGGTACAAAAATCACAAAATCGACATCGAATAGTACAGAACAGAAGTTGGGCTTTACATTTGGCCCATTATCACAGTGATGCTAAAATTGTCATTTTTGTATATCTTCCAATGTTTTAAATTTGGTTGGAATTTTTGCAACAATATAGACCAATATTATGCCAATGCCCTACAATTATTTTCAGATTTTTTAAAGCATATTTAACACGCTGCGGCGTCTGGTGCACCGGATACTTTCCCCATGGGCCGGACCGGGCATGCCTGCACCTAACACTAGCATTTTGACACTTAATGTGTCAGTCACATAGGAGCTCCCAGCTGGTAAGACCTAACCCACTGCTTTTGTTTCAGAAAAAGGAAAAGATCAAAGAAACACCAGCCTAGGCAAGAAGAGCCAAGCCAAAAAAGGCAGAACATAACATATGTAGTGGCAAGCTCAGCCCAAAAGAAAAAATAAAACCACAAGCATTATGATAGGTCTTGTCGTGTGGTGCAGCACAATGCACTACGAGAAACAAACCAGAAACCGACCTTCGGGGAATAAACATATTCCCTCCGTACGGGTTCATTAGACCCGAGGGCGACTTATTTTTGCGGGAAAGGAAATTTCATTCATCAGGTAATGTAATTACAATCAGCGGCAACGATGCTCGCAATCTCATTGGGGGACGTATGCGGCCAACAAGCAGTACATTGTTGCATGCTCCCCATTTGAGCAAGGGTATGACTAGCTAAATTTACATTACACTTGATCTTAACTATATGATCCTCCTTTCTTGAGATAACAACAACTGATCTCCATAACTCTATGCATGTGAGCAGAATAATCTTGTTGGGATGCCGAAATTAATTGCTCGGCTTCAGCACAATCAGTCTCCACCACAAGGTCCACTTCTTTTGAACCAAGCCATATATTAATCTGCTCACATTAATCCTTCCATCTCACCCTCCATGCACTCTCCTAGGTCATTTCTAATAGTTTGTTGGTAAAAGTAGCCATGTCATCAGTCAACAACTCATCATACAACTACTCTAATAGAGTGTATGTAGTGTCTCCAGTGAGAGTTGAGAGTATTTATAATCTTGAAATCTCATTCCACTTTGGAGCTTATGCAAGGGTTGTTGGTTCATGTACTTACAACCCTACTCTCTCTCCTCGTTTATTCTATGCCACATCCCAAAATATTCCTATCTGGAAAATTCTATCAACACTTATTGAGGGAGTCCCGGACTAGGGGGTGTCCGGATAGCCGAACTATCATCATCGGCCGGACTCCAAGACTATGAAGATACAAGATTGAAGACTTCGTCCCGTGTCCGGATGGGACTTTCCTTGGCGTGGAAGGCAAGCTTGGCGATACGGATATGTAGATTTCCTACCTTTGTAACCGACTTTGTGTAACCCTAGCCCTCTCCGGTGTCTATATAAACCGGATGACTGTAGTCCATAGGACGAACAACAATCATACCATAGGCTAGCTTCTAGGGTTTAGCTTCCTTTATCTCGTGGTAGATCCACTCTTGTAACACACATCATCAATATTAATCAAGCAGGACGTAGGGTTTTACCTCCATCAAGAGGGCCCGAACCTGGGTAAAAACATCGTGTCTCTTGTCTCCTGTTACCATCCGCCTAGACGCACAGTTCGGGACCCCCTACCCGAGATCCGCCGGTTTTGACACCGACATTGGTGCTTTCATTGAGAGTTCCTCTGTGCCGTCACCATCAGGAAGGATGTCTTTTCCCGTCTTTAAAGACGGTGCCGTCGTCAAGGGAGCTTTGGCCGCCGGCCAGATTATTCGGCTAGGCGGTTTTCTCATGACCGCCTGTTCGGCCACCGCCCCGACAATGACCTCTCAAGTCATTAAAAGCGATCTTCACGTCAGCTCGGAATTCGCCGAGCAGCTAGATCCGATTGAGCTCTCCTCCGTAAACGAGCTCTTGGATCGCATCGCCGCCCTGGGAGTCGCTACCAACTACGATCAGATTGGGCTTAAAACCGATCTGAGAGAAATTAACTCCCCTCAGGTTACCCACCACGTTTTCGTGGTAGAGGAACAATGCGGCGACTCTTCTTTTATGTTAAAATCCAACTATGTCCGGATTCCGAATCCCTCCATGTCGGATTCCCACGGAAGGACGGACGCTAATCAAATACTGAACCTAAAGTCAGGCATCAGACCAGATCTGTTGGAAAGTGCTCAGCAAACCAAGCTTCCGAATCCGGAAACTTCTTGGCCTTTGAGCCTCAGACCGGGCGGGGTTCCGAACTTAATTCCACCCGCCCACCCAAACATAAGCGATCTATCTCAAATACGGCAAGAGCCCAATGAAACAGTACATCATTACTGGGCCAGATTCCTCCTGATTATGAATAGGATAAAGGACTGCCGTGAAGAAAGCGCGATCTCAATCTTCTGCAACAATTGCACGGACAAGGGAATCATAAACGCCATCAGTCGTTGCGAAGTTTCACGCTTCGCCGACCTAGCGACCATTGTACAAAAATACTGCGCGATGGAGAGTGCCTGGAAAACCGAAACCATGTTTTGGGACAATCCGGCCCTGAATAAAACCCCAGTCCGAAATAAAAGGGTGCGTCATACTCAAGCACCTGGGTTAAAAACCAAAAAGCAAAAACCCCCTAAAGGGTACGGAACCGTACTAGAGGGATGGCTCAACGGACCCTGCAAAATCCACAGTACGGAGGGCGCCACTCCAACACATAGCCTTCGAGCATGTTGGATACTACGGCAGGTGGCCAAAAGTGGCGTGGGCTTTTTAGCCCCGGGCAACCAACCCAGCAGTACCAGTACGGTATTAACAGTCTTCGAGACTTTCGCATCAAATAACGTGCGGAAACGAACAATCCGCAGCCTCGCCGAAGTCTACCAAGTAGCAACAACAAATCCATGGAGCGACACAACTATCACCTTCAACGCCAGCGACGAACCTAAATTCCGAACAGCTAGAGCACTAGCCGCATTGGTCCTCAGTCCGATAGTGGACGGTTTCCGTCTTACTAAGGTACTCATGGATGGCGGCAGCGGATTAAACCTCATCTATGAGGAAACCCTTCAAAAAATGGAAATTGATTGGAGCCGCATCGAGCGAAGCAGCACAACCTTCAGAGGGATAATCCCTAGTCGAGAAGTACGCTGCACAGGAAAAATCACACTAGATGTAGTGTTCGGCTCACCGGACAATTACAGGTCCAAGGAGGTCACGTTCCAAGTGGCCCCATTCGGCAGCGGATATCACGCTTTGTGAGGGCGAGAGGCATTCACAATCTTCCAAGCTATACCCCACTACGGGTACATGAAGCTCAAAATGCCCGGACCCAATGGGATAATCACTCTTGCCAGTGATCCAGATACAACACTCCGCGCTGAAAATAAGATAGCCGCACTGGCCCTAGAGGCATTGTCCGAAGCCCTAGCGGCAGAGGAACTAACTACGCTGCGCTCTACGGTGGATAGGGATGATGTGATACTCGATAAGAGGTCCAAGTCCACCTCTTTTAAACCAGCAGATGAAATAGTCAAATTTCAGGTCCATCCAACGGACCCCACAAAGACGACCTCCATTGGGGCAGAATTAAGTCCTGATGTCGAAGCTGCACTACGAGAATTCCTTTGGGAAAATTGGGACATTTTTGCCTGACACCCTTCAGACATGCCAGGAATCCCACGCAGGCTGGCAGAGCACAGCCTAAATATCCTAAAAGGATTCAAGCCAGTCAAACAAGCTCTTCGGCGATTTTCCGAACCCAAAAGACAGGCAATGGGAGAGGAGCTAGCCAAACTCTTAGAAGCCGGATTCATCAGAGATATAAAACATCCGGACTGGCTAGCCAATCTAGTAATGGTACCAAAAAAGGACAAATCTTGGCGCCTCTGCGTCGATTTTAAAGACCTTAACAAGGCCTGTCCAAAGGACCCTTTCCCCCTCCCTCGCATCGACCAAATCATCGATGCTACCGCAGGGCATGATTCATTGTGCTTCCTCGACGCATACTCCGGATACCATCAAATCAAGATGGCGGAGAAAGACCAGGCCGCAACGGCATTCATTACTCCATATGGGGCATTCTGCTTCAACACAATGCCCTTCGGACTCAAAAACGCCGGCGTAACATATTAGCGCATGATTCAAACATGTCTGGCTACCCAGATAGGCAAAACAGTAGAGGCATACATAGACGATGTGGTCGTCAAGACCAAACACGTCGAAACTCTAGTAGAGGACTTGAGGGTGACATTCGACAACCTCCGAGCATATGACATTAAGCTCAATCCGGAAAAATGCGTCTTCGGCGTACCAGCCGGAAAGCTCTTGGGCTTCATCGTATCCGGTAGAGGAACTGAAGCAAACCCGGCCAAAATCCGAGCTCTGTCACAACTGGATATTCCAAAAGACCTCAAGCAAATACAAAAACTAACCGGATGTGTAGCGGCCTTAAGTCGCTTCATCTCCCGTTTGGGAGAAAAGGCTCTGCCCCTCTACCGCCTCCTCTGGCGCACCGAACATTTCGAATGGATGGATGCTGCCACAGCCGGACTTGAAGAAATAAAGGCCATACTGGTAACAAATCCGGTCCTGGCCGCGCCCAACTTGGGCGAATCTATGTTATTATATATCGCAGCAACACATCAAGTTGTCAGCGCGGTACTCGTCATCGAGCGAGAGACAGAAGGGCACAGATTCCCTCTTCAAAAACCAGTGTACTACGTATCCACTGTTCTAACTCCATGCAAGTCCCGGTACCCACATTATCAAAAGATAGCGTATGCGGTGTTCATGGCATCCCAGAAGCTGCGACACTACTTTCAAGAGTGTTCCATAACGGTGGCCTCCGAAGTACCTCTCAACGATATTATAAACAATCGCGACGCAACGGGCAGGATTGCAAAATGGGCTATTGAGCTCTTACCATTTGACATAACCTATAAACCACGGCGAGCTATAAAGTCGTAGGTTCTGGCTGACTTCGTCGCCGAATGGACCGAAGCCGAACTCCCTAAAGAGTACGGCGCATACTCCAATTGGATCATGCATTTCGACGGATCCAAAATGTTGGCTGGCTTGGGGGCTGGCGTCGTCCTGACGTCCCCAACTGGAGACACAATCCAATACGTACTTCAAATAATGTACATGGACTCCAACAACGCAGTCGAATAGGCCCTTCTACATGGCCTCCGGATGGCAATCTCCATGGGCATTCAATGCCTAGAGGTGCGCGGGGATTCAAACCTCGCAATATCCCAAGTAAATGGAGACTTTGACGCCAAAGATCCAAAAATGGCAGCTTACCGCAACACCGTCCTAAAAATGCCAGCTCGGTTCGAAGGACTCGAATTCCACCATGTAGCCCGGGATAATAACCAGGAAGCAGACGTGTTAGCACGCATCAGCGCGAAACGAGACGCCGTCCCTCCAAACATCTTCCTGCAACGGCTTTTTAAGCCATCCGTGTTATGGGAAGAGGAGTCCGGAAATAACGATCCGGAGCCAGCTGCATCACCTAACTCAGACCATTCTGACACAATCGGCGGCTCAGCCAATGAAATAACACCTTCAGCTCACGAAATAAAGGCAGTAATTGCCCCATGGACAGAACCATTCCTAGCCTACTTAATTCGGCAGGAACTTCCCGAAGACCAAAATGAGGCCCGCTGCATAGTTCGGCGATCTAAAGCCTACAAGGTCCATGAGGGAGAACTTTATAAGAAAAGCACAACCGGAGTCCTTCAAATGTGTATCTCCGAAGAGGAAGGGCGAAATCTCCTGGCTGAAATTCACGTCGGACTCGGCGGGCACCATGCTGCAGCCCGGGCCCTTGTAGGCAAGGCCTTCCGTACAGGATTTTATTGGCCGACAGCCCGGGCAGATGCTCAGGACTTAGTCCAACGATGCGTCGGTTGCCAGTTCTTTGCTAATCAGAGCCACATGCAACCCACCGCCCTCAAAACTATACCCATCACCTGGCCGTTCGCGGTCTGGGGGCTTGACATGGTTGGACCCCTTAAAGGGGGAACCCACAAGCACAAATACTTATTGGTCATGGTGGACAAATTCACCAAATGGATTGAGGCCAAACCGGTTGAAACGGCAAAATCAGGACCGGTGATAGACTTCATATCCGGGGTAGTACACCATTTTGGCGTCCCCCATAGCATCATCACTGATAACGGCACGAACTTCACGGCCGACGAGGTTAAACTCTGGTGCAAAAACATGGGCATCAAGCTCGATTACGCTTCAGTCTATCACCCCCAAACTAACGGTCAAGTCGAGCGAGCAAATGGTCTAATCATGAGTGGCATCAAACCCAGACTAGTGCGGTCCCTCAACGAATCTAACACGCACTGGGTAGAGGAGCTTGACTCCATACTCTGGGGGCTGCGGACCACGCCAAACCGAACTACTGGATTCACACCATTTTTCATGGTACACGGCGCAGAGGCAGTTCTTCCCTGCGATATAATTCATGACTCACCCCGTGTGCGCATGTATGAAGAAAGAGAAGCCGAGTTGGATCGGCAGGACAGTTTGGACGCCTTAGAGGAGGAGCGGGACGTGGCAAAAGCTCGTTCCGCATTTTATCAGCAGCAGGCTCGAAGATATCAAAGCAGAGAAGTACGGGCCAAAACTTACAATATTGGCGAACTCGTTCTACGCCTGCCGGACAAGAAAAAGGACAAACTTAAGCCCAAGTGGGAAGGTCCCTTCATCATCGACCATGTCCTGACCGGCGGAGCATACCGTTTACGTAAAGCATCTGACAACCGACTCGAGCCGAACCCATGGAACGCAGCCCGTCTCTGAAGATTCTACGCCTAAACGCCGGACTCAGAGTTCGTCTCACTCCCCCGTCCACCTTTTTATATTTTTTACTGTCTCTTGTCCCCCTCCTTCTTCCCACCTTTTTTCCGATACCTTTTATAGGCTGATTTGCGCTTTGTTCGCACACACTTGATGTGCTCCTAGCACTCATTATACCTGGGGGCTTCTTTAACAGAAGCTTATTCATACGGGCTTCATGCCCAATACATGTGCCATACTTCCGCATGTACCTTTTATTCACCATTATATGCATCGATATGACTTAAGTTTTGGCCAAGCTGGGTTGCCTGGCTCCTGTGCTTACCCCTATGTTCCCGATTGTTCGGCTAGGAGGTAAAGGGAGCACCTCTGCGATTGTTACTGCCGGGTCAGCCGGATGTGTACCTCAGACTGGGTGAAGCCGAAAGCTAGCGTTCTTAAGAGAATATTCGGTCGGTGACTTGAAAGATGATTTATTACCTACTTATTTATTTGCCCCCAGATGCTTTTTCTGCTATTTTCGCAGTCCGGCATTGCACTTTAGGGCATGCCTCCCAGGGAAAGGAACCCTTAACGGAACTATTCTCCCTGGAAGATGTTTCTTACTAACCATGTAATATAACATAACTAGTTGGGCACTTGTCTGATAAAGCAATTATGACCCCGACGCCTTGTCTCCATGCATGCCCCGGTTCTTTTATAACCGTAAGGGTATTCGGACACACTCCGGACTGTTGGGTCCCGAGGTTGAAGCGAAACGGTCCGCAAAGACAAACGATCTACAATCCGGCTAGAAGGCATTTTACATGTCATTTCAAATTACATCGTCAAACCGACTGATTGTACTCCTCCTCAATCCCATCTAACAGGCTGTCTAATTTACAGTCCTGTTGGGAATATTTCGCGGCCAGTTCTACTTGGCCGTACATCAAGCTCACAGGGATCTCCTTCCCACCAGGCCCCGCAGGTCCGACCTCGGCCATGTGGTTTGGGTCAGCCTTCGGGTAGCGCGTCTTCACCATGGCCCAAGCCTCCCTGGCGCCCTGACGGCAGGTCGATATCTTCCACAAATGGAGGCATCGCCGTGCTCCCTGAAGCTTCTCAGCACGCTCACCAAGGCCCTCGGGTAGGGAGATGGATGGCCATAAAGCCTGAACGACGCCACTCATCGCCTGCCGAACACGTTCGAGCAATTGCACCAGCTCGAGAAGTTGGTCACCCGTTGACCCAGGCATTTCCTCCGTAGGGCGCCCTGTGAGCACACCTAAAGACATATTTCTGTCAATCGACTTCCTCGCCGAATTCTTCTTTTCAAAGGAATTTGCTCAAGCACTTACTATAAATGCCGCGACGAAGCCGCTGATTCTCCTTCACAGAGCCAGACAGCTGGGCCCGAACACCTTTCAGCTCTTCTCCTAGCTGGGTGTGGGCATCTTGGAGCTTGTTTCTCTCCTGCTGCACCTTCATAAGCACCTCTCGCCGGCCTTTAGCTGACGCAGTAGCTGTTGCTTGTCCGGATCTAGTCCGGCGCCCTCTGCAATATTATTGTCAGATTCATGCCGCACTTTGTTAATTAATTATCTTTTCAAAGTACGTCTTACCAGCGGGGGTCTCTGTGGCTCCCCCTGTGGCGGCCAGTGCGGCCTCAAGTTGGGCCTTGCACTCTTGGAGCTCCTGGGACAGATGGGTATTCTTCTCCGTAAGATCCTGCATAAAAATTGATCCTTAAATCAGTTATTTTAACTATTTTAAGTCTCGGGGGCTACTGGCATATATAACTATTAAAATTACTTACCCGTATGTCTTTCACATACTGCTCCGTGGCTCTGGTTAACCCATCTTGAGCGGCACGGAGGTGCGCGTTTCCCGCATCAAAGGCATTTAACGCCTCCGGGGAGAAACACGCGTCGCGAAGAACTGTCCGGCGACGCCTGTGATTCATGGCGCTCTCCACCTCAGACCGGGTGGCCGACAGCCTGTCGACATCCTCCGTCGGAGGAGCGTCCGGCTCATGCCTTGTATTCGCCTCCCCTCCCGGGCCATGCGTTGGAGCATGGCTGGCGGAGGCTTGATTGGCAACCTCTCCGGACACTGTCCGGCGAGCGCTCTTTCTGGAAAAGTTATGAGCATTAATGTACCTCCTGGGATCCTTCCCTTAAAAATAGCGGTGCTCCGTACCGTTGCGGCGACGTTTCGGTTCGCGTCGCACTCCTCTTCCGCCTGCTGGGCCGGACTGACCCTTGTTGGCCGGCCACCGCGGGTTTGGCTTCCCGCCTTAAAGGCACCTCCTGTGATGCACCATCAGTGTGGGATGGTCAGAATTGAGCACGGATCAAATGATGGTGTCAAGACCTCGGTCATAGTCACCTGGGAGGCCGGAAACAAACCGGGGTAGTCAGCCGTAATGGCGACTAGGGCATTGTCCATGCTAAGTTGGTGGAACACCCCGTCAATCAGCTCCACCTTTATGTCCGGATCCTCTTCGGAGGTCGGATCAAGGGATCGTTCCAGATCCTCGGGCTGTGGAGTTAGGCTTCGTATGCCTTCCACATCCCGGCGCAGCTCCTGCATCGAAATCACAGAGTAAGATACTTGACTTTGAAAGTATGGATCGGGTAGATGAACATCCGCTTACCCAGCTCCGAGGGTTATTCATAGAGAATCCATTCAACGGATTCGTGCGGAGGAAGTCCTCCTCCTCTCCCTTGTACAAGCCGGACAGGATCTTTGCCAGATCAGCTGCCGAGCCTAGCCCTTTGCGGCCATGACGGGCGGCGTCATCTTCCCCGTTGAAATCCCACATAGGGTGGCCCCTATATTGGAGTGGCTGCACCCCTCGCATAATGCACGTGGCCATGACTCCAATCATGGTCAATCCGGAGTGGGCCAGTAACCTAATCCGGCCCATCAGATAATGGACGCTCCTATCATCTTCCCGTTGAGGGCTCCGCGGGCGCCAACTCAGGCGTTTCTTCAAGGAAGCATTGCTGAACTCCGGGAGGCCGATCCGAACTGGATCCGGCAGAGGGGCGTCCTCCATGTAGAACCATTCCGAAGGCCAGTCTTCGGACGCCTTCTTCGGGGTGCCGGATAGATATCCGGTCCCGGCGATGCGCCATATTTCGACTCCGCCCACTTGATATATCAACCCCTCATGAGAACGGGGTACGAGACAAAACAATCTCTTCCACAGCGCAAAATGGGGCTCGATGCCCTCACAAAGAGCTACGAAGCCCGCGATGTGCAACATGGAGGCGGGCGTGAGGTGGTGAAGCTGGAGTCCGTAGAACTCTAGGAGCCCCCGGAGAAACGGATGTATGGGAAATCCGAGTCCCCTTATTAGATAAGGGACAAAGCATACCCGCTCTCCTTTGGAAGGGTTGGGGACGCTCTCCGCCTGCTTTCCACCCTTATAGGTGGCCAGTCCAGCTCGAACCGGAACCATGAAAGCCGGGGGAAGATATCCCTCGGTTTGGAGCGCCACTAGCTCGCTATGTGGAACTGAGCATCTCCCCCAATCTCCTGGCTTAGGGTTGGGAGCGCGAGAGGAGGAGCCGCGTCGACTATCCATGATGGAATGGATTTTTGTGAGAGGCGCTTCGATAAGAACTTGCGTATGGAGGATGGTGTGAGCTGGATCTAGATCCTTCCTCTCTTATAGGCGGCTCGTTCGCACGGCTAGGGGGTAAAATGTAAAAAATACCCCAGCCTTTCGCATTCGTACGACACGTGGAAGAAAGCCATTATTGGGCGTAGAAGCCAAGGAGCGCAACATTTATAAGAAAGCCGGACACTATTCGACAGGAACATGAAGTTTGAAGGAGAACCCGCCTTACGACGCCGAAGACAATATACGCGCCGGACTCGTCGTCGCTGAAGCCCGGTTCGGGGGCTACTGAGGGAGTCCCGGACTAGGGGGTGTCCGGATAGCCGAACTATCATCATCGACCGGACTCCAAGACTATGAAGATACAAGATTGAAGACTTCGTCCCGTGTCCGGATGAGACTTTCCTTGGCGTGGAAGGCAAGCTTGGCGATACGGATATGTAGATTTCCTACCTTTGTAACCGACTTTGTGTAACCCTAGCCCTCTCCGGTGTCTATATAAACCGGATGGTTGTAGTCCATAGGACGAACAACAATCATACCATAGGCTAGCTTCTAGGGTTTAGCATCCTTAATCTCGTGGTAGATCCACTCTTGTAACACACATCATCAATATTAATCAAGCAGGACGTAGGGTTTTACCTCCATCAAGAGGGCCCGAACCTGGGTAAAAACATCGTGTCCCTTGTCTCCTATTACCATCCGCCTAGACGCACAGTTCGGGACCCCCTACCCGAGATCCGCCGGTTTTGACACCGACACTTATCTTACAACTATTGAAAATGCCCTCACATGCCAGCTCTCAGATGCAGCCAATGAAAAACCTTGATGGAAGGTGTAGAGATGTATGTGATCGACAGAGTTATTCATGTGATCAATTACCTAAACAAAATCTTAGTCCACTGAGCTTGTGTCACACCCAACAATATACTTGTATGCATGCCAACATGCATGCACAACTTCACTTGTGTGCTCGATCAATAGCAGCCGTTAGGGCTATTCGATCCGAGATGGTTCAGCTCGACTCGCTAGAGCTTGTTAGGATAATGAGTTAGCTTAGCTTGATTCATTATCATAACAAGCTCAAATTTTGACTCGGTTAACCTAAACTGCGAGTAAAATATTGTAAAATGTGCACACCAAACTATATTTATTATACATGTAATAATATATATAAAAATTAACACCTGGTTTTTCTTCACAAGTCATAACGATAAAAACATTACGCCAAAGGGGCACATATTGCACGCCACAAATGACAACAATCAACTACAATATTGATCTTAACTTATGTTCCTTCTGATTAACAAGCTTTAAGAGTTAAACAAGTAACTCGTTTGCTCGACTCATTAAACTCATTTTGTTAACGAGCTCAGATTAATACTCAGCTTGACTCATTAGCCAAGGATTTTGAGACGAGTCATGAGCTACTTGTTTAGCTTGTGAGCTTCGAGTTATAATTCTAGGGCAAGGCTTCATAGCCCACGACATGACAATCGAAAACATGGTAGGAGCCCCCACCAGTGACGGGCAGAAGATGGAGACCCCCCACTGGTAGTCTAGCTAGATACCAGTGGTGTGCGAGAAAACATGCCCAATAGTGGTGTCAGCTTATCATGGCAGGAGGCAAAACATGCCCAACAATGGTAATATGGTCTCAGGTTACCCGTTTGCCAAATTTACAAGTGGCGAGCACTTTGTCATGACCGCCACTAGTAATATGGGTCTGATTTTGCCTTGGTTAGCCGTAAGGCATAACTTATTAGTGGCGGTCTCTTAGTCATAGCTCAACCCGTCGCTGGTATAATATTTAGGTATTTTTTACTGGTTTTGTGTATTTTTTTGGTTTTAGTGTTTTATGATTTTATGGTATTGTATGGAAAATACTTTGAACTTTGTATGTTTCATTATTTTAGGCATTTTATAAATATTGTTTATTTCATTGATAAAATTCAACATTGAAATGCAATCATTATACATTTAAAAATCGCAAATGGTGGAAGAAAGAACATAACTAATGTTAATCAACATATATATTGGTCTTATGAAATAAATGTTTGGTTCTTTCAGCCATGCATATGTGAAAATTTAGTCACAAACTTAATTATCTGCAATTGACCTTTTGAATTTACAAAAAAATAAATATTGTCTGGGAACTATATAACTTCGCATTGTGTCATTATATGATCGATTATGAGCCCAGTCTCTCAAAAGTGCTCATATGGGTAAGTAGTGCGTGCATCCATTTGTAGAGGTGAGTGTGCATGCGTGTTTTACATAAACAGCCACATACTTGTATTTTCTTGCCAAAATCACACAATAGACCCATAAATGGTGAAAACATAGTACGCATTTGGTTTGTTTTAACCAACTTTATCGGTTTTTCAAACACCATAGCATCCTATTATCCTAGAATGCCCGAAGCAGGGAGTGAAATAAATGAAAAACAACATTAAGTCTCAAGAGCGAACAATCCACCGATTACACCTTACAAAAGTTGTCACTCCTCCTCATTCCATCTGGCTAACCACCGAGCAAAGACATTCTCTTTTTAAGTCACAAAACAAAATTGGCCCTCCTTGCAAATAAGTATAAGGGCATCTTCAACACTATCTTTTAAAATGGACGCACTATCCGACTGTTGGTCGTGTCGGGACGCGTTCGCAGTCGATACAAGAGCCGGCTATCCAACTCTATACGGGTCTAACAACAATAACCTTCCACCAAATACCTAACATTGCACTAGTGCCTTCTGCCAAATACATAACATTGTCAGTAGTGCCTTCTGCCAAACATGTGTGTATGTATTAGGTTTTTTTTATTGCTCGGAGTAGTGTGAGCACTTGAAAAAAAAACATAAGAGTGTGTAGCACTTGAAGAATAAAAATAAAACAATAGTGCTTCCACCAAAAGTGCCTTCCCTATTACGAGCACTAGGCTAAAATGCCTACCGCCATTTTGAGTGTTCTGCCTTTTTTTTTCATAAAAATCGTTAAAAATCTATTAATATGGGATCTAGTTTTGAAGGTCTCAACGCTAGAAATCTAATGATGAAAACAATTAATAATTTGGACGTCTTGTTCTAGGGATACAAAAATAAATCTATGAAATAAAAAATAAATCTATGAAAAAGAAAAAGAAAAACCTCGTGGGTTGTGATAAATGATACAGTGCATCACTTCTCAGCACAGGAGAAATGAGAGTAACATTTACAAAGTCGAAGAATACTCTTTTCGTTGTTCAAAACCAAGGCCATCGAACTTCGGGTGAAAGCTTGTGACACCCTCTCTGTTTTCATTTCGGCGCCGTCGTATGTGAGGTGGCTGTACGGTTACGGCCCGTCGCACTTGTGACATCCCCTCTGTTTTCGTCGTATGTTCGTGCCGCGGTAACGAATGTACGCATGCAGTGCGGTGCACGCGCAGCTAGCGTCCAACGCTGCCGATAACGATGACCTGCGGCTCTACTAGAGACCGACCGACGGACATGACGATCGTTCGAGAGGTTGACGACAAAAGGAGCCGCACACATACGCAGCATGCATGCACGCACGCACTGACTCGCAGGCGCGTGCATGGCAGACACGCAGCACTGGGAGACGACGGTGTGCGCCAGCTACGTGCTTGGACAGCTCAAACTTATCCATGGATGCTTTCTAGCGCGTATAAAAGGGCATGCTGTCCGCTGAGGCTTATCACCACCGATCCATCGATCACTCGTATGCATGCTCGTCGATCAAGTTAATTGCTAGCTACGTCGATATGGGCTCTCTCATGGCTGGCTGGAGCTCCCATGCGCTCGACGACGACCTCAAAGGTACTACGTCCGCCGTGTACAGCCATCCACCATCCGTAGTGCATGCAACATCACGTTGCAAGATTCATAATTTGTCTTCTGTTATGGCATCCATGTATGTATGCAGTTCGTTTTATGAGGAACCGGTCGCTGACCAAGGACGAGGTGGAGGCCTTCTGGAGGCAGCACAAGAAGCCGGCGCCGGAGGGCAACGTCGACGGCGGCGAGACCGTCGTCGCCTCCTCTCCCCTCGTACGTAACCGGTTCGCATGCATGCGTGCATCCGTCGGATTTGCATCGGGCTCCTTTATCAAGCTTGTCAAATGCGTACTTGATTTTTTTTACTCTGCTTGCATGTGTTGGTTAATTAGAAGGGGAACCCGAGGTCGACCCCGCGTCCGTCGACTCTGTCTCATGTCCGTTCGTCGCCGCCGGTGATGACTACTAGCGTGGACGGTGACGGCGAGGCTGCCGCTAGCCCCAGCGCGAGCCGCGATTGGTACGTATAGCTTACCTAGCATGAGGTTATTGAGTTCACACATGAACATATTCATAACATGCATGGATCCATGTGTACATGTATCGATCACGTACGGCTGGTACGTAACGTACCTTACCTAGCATGAGCTTCTTGAGTCTTTTCTGTTTGCGAAATGAGCTTGTTGAGTTCATACATATTACATGAACATATTCATAGCATGCATGGATCCATGTGTACATGTATCGATGACGTACGGCTGGTTGTGGTTGTGTGCATGCAGGTGGACGAGGAGCAGCTGGGCGTTCCTCAACGAGCCGCCGCCGCCGCCGAAGCGCGAGGGAGCAGGCGTTAGGCAAGGCGCCGCCGCCGCCGTCTGATCATCATCTCTTTAATTACTTTGCTAAGTTAGCTTTGTACTATCCCTGTAAATACGTACAGTACTACGTACCAGCCGTGTAGATATACTACGTACAGTACTACTTGGAGTGGTGGCTTTGCTAATGTTTGATCTCTGTAGCATGTGGCATGTCACTTTCTGTATTGTCGTTCATGTAACCTTGGAGATATACTATGTGTACACGTCACTTTCTGTATTTGGCATCTCAGATAGTACCAAAAACAAAATTCGAGACTAAATCGAGATGCACCAGTCGATTGGAAGCGACTAACCACCAGTCAATTGGATGATAAACATCAGATCCGCACGATCGTACAACCGCGTCTATATATGCAGTTCGTTTCATGAGGAACCGGTGGCTCACCAAGGACGACGTGGAGGCCTTCTGGAGGCAGCAGAAGAAGCCGGCGCCCGAGGACAACGTTAAAGGCGGCACGACCGTCGTCACCTCCCCGCTGTCGAGGTCGACCCCGCGTGCGTCGACTCTGTCTCACGTCCGTTCGTCGCCTCCGGACGAAGCGACGAGAGCGCTAGCTAGAATACACACTAATGCATTCAGGTTTTGTGAACATTCCATAAGGTTCCTGTACGCCTCTTTTTCTATAGGTTTTGGGAACTTAGAAGGTTCGATCCGGTTTTGTTTCAGTTTTATATTTTTGAATTTACCATTTTTCTTTACTTTTTATTAAAAAAAATAGATTTTTAAAATGTTTGTGTTTTGAAAATGCTCTACAATTTTAAATATATTCGCATCTAAGAAATGTTCACAGTTTGAAATTAGGTTCGAAAAAGATTAGCCTTATGTAAAATATGTCAATAAATGTTGGGATTTATTTTATGATTTTTAAAAAATGCTTGCAAATTTGCAAGAAAAACATTCAGAATTTTGAAAAAGTAAAAAATAATGTTGTGGAAAATTTTCCTCACTTTTGCAAAAACTGTTTGCATTTTATAAAGTATGTTCAATTTTTGTAAAAGTATTCATTTAAAAAATATTGTTTTCTTGACCCCTAAAATTATAAACTAAAAAAAGCAAAGAAAGAACCAAAAACCCAGCAGGAGCGATGGCTAAGCGAGTTTGCTGGGAAAGTATCTTGTGTACCGGTACTTGTGGTGCTACCGGTGCACCGGACGCCTGTAGCATAATAAAAAAATTTCATTTTTTTTTTTGGAAAAAATTAACACATTCACACAAAATGAGTCTATGTTGTCGCCAAATTTGAACTCAAAATTTGAAATATTGCTTGAGGTACAAAAGTCACAAAATCAACATCGAATAGTACAGAACAGAAGTTGGGCTTTACATTTGGCCCATTATCACAGTGATGCTAAAATTATCATTTTTGTATATCTTCCAATGTTTTAAATTTGGTTGGAATTTTTGCAACAATATAGACCAATATTATGCCAATGCCCAACAATTATTTTCAGATTTTTTAAAGCATATTTAACACGCTGCGGCGTCTGGTGCACCGGATACTTTCCCCATGGGCCGGACCGGGCATGCCTGCACCTAACACTAGCATTTTGACACTTAATGTGTCAGTCACATAGGAGCTCCCAAATGGTAAGACCTAACCCACTGCTTTTGTTTCAGAAAAAGGAAAAGATCAAAGAAACACCAGCCTAGGCAAGAAGAGCCAAGCCAAAAAAGGCAGAACATAACATATGTAGTGGCAAGCTCAGCCCAAAAGACAAAATAAAACCACAAGCATTATGATAGGTCTTGTCGTGTGGTGCAGCCCAATCCACTACGAGAAACAAACCAGAAACCGACCTTCAGGGAATAAACATATTCCCTCCATACGGGTTCATTAGACCCGAGGGCGACTTTTTTTTTGCGGGAAAGGAAATTTCATTCATCAGGTAATGTGATTACAATCAGTGGCAACGATGCTCGCAATCTCATTGGGGGACGTATGCGGCCAACAAGCAGTACATTGTTGCATGCTCCCCATTTGAGCAAGGGTATGACTAGCTAAATTTACATTACACTTGATCTTAACTATATGATCCTCCTTTCTTGAGATAACAACAACTGATCTCCATAACTCTATGCATGTGAGCAGAATAATCTTGTTGGGATGCCGAAATTAATTGCTCGGCTTCAGCACAATCAGTCTCCACCACAAGGTCCACTTCTTTTGAACCAAGCCATATATTAATCTGCTCACATTAATCCTTCCATCTCACCCTCCATGCACTCTCCTAGGTCATTTCTAATAGTTTGTTGGTAAAAGTAGCCATGTCATCAGTCAACAACTCATCATACAACTACTCTAATAGAGTGTATGTAGTGTCTCCAGTGAGAGTTGAGAGTATTTATAATCTTGAAATCTCATTCCACTTTGGAGCTTATGCAAGGGTTGTTGGTTCATGTACTTACAACCCTACTCTCTCGCCTCGTTTATTCTATGCCACATCCCAAAATATTCCTATCTGGAAAATTCTATCAACACTTATCTTACAACTATTGAAAATGCCCTCACATGCCAGCTCTCAGATGCAGCCAATGAAAAACCTTGATGGAAGGTGTAGAGATGTATGTGATCGACAGAGTTATTCATGTGATCAATTACCTAAACAAAATCTTAGTCCACTGAGCTTGTGTCACACCCAACAATATACTTGTATGCATGCCAACATGCATGCACAACTTCACTTGTGTGCTCGACCAATAGCAGCCGATTCGATCCGAGATGGTTCGGCTCGACACGCTAGAGCTTGTTAGGATAATGAGTTAGCTTAGCTTGATTCATTATCATAACAAGCTCAAATTTTGACTCGGTTAACCTAAACTGCGAGTAAATATTGTAAAATGTGCACACCAAACTATATTTATTATACATGTAATAATATATATATAAATTAACACCTGGTTTTTCTTCACAAGTCATAACGATAAAAACATTACGCCAAAGGGGCACATATTGCACGCCACAAATGACAACAATCAACTACAATATTGATCTTAACTTATGTTCCTTCTGATTAACAAGCTTTAAGAGTTAAACAAGTAACTCGTTTGCTCGACTCGTTAAACTCATTTTGTTAACGAGCTCAGATTAAAACTCAGCTTGACTCATTAGCCAAGGATTTTGAGACGAGTCATGAGCTACTTGTTTAGCTTGTGAGCTTCGAGTTATAATTCTAGGGCAAGGCTTCATCGCCCACGACATGACAATTGAAAACATGGTAGGAGCCCCCAAAGCACCAGGTAGCGACACTCTTGTCCAAGTCTGACATGTCTGTTGTCTAACTGTGCGCCATCCTCGGCTACCAGGACACCCTTTACGCCAAGGATCATAGGCAGATTTACCACGAATGCTAGATCGAAGGGTCCATTGATTTCTTCTTCGATGCCCTGGCTGCGGTGTTCTAGAATGCACTGACCAGAACTTCATTCAAGGCGATAATTGGCTGCCAGCGACATGTGTCAACTATACCCCGAGATTTGATTCGCCACATCTGAGAAAATATTGTGAAGTACTAAATGCATGTGAGTGTCATGTATATCCTCTATATGTGCCATAGGTACTTAGTGCCTTTGATTCGCCATGTTTGGCATGTTGGCCTTTGATTCGCCATGTTGGGAAAATAAGAATACTTGCTAGCGTTTTATGTACGCAATGCATGTTTGACGTGGGTATTTTGTTTGAAGGGGGTTCTTGTTCATAGGTTCGTAACATCTCCCAAAAATATGGAGACACATAAAAACGAGCATATATAGACATGTGAATACCCCCCTTTCTGTCACTAGGAATACCATGTTTCATTTTTATAACCATTAGGTCAGTCCTAATTACAGAAGGTAAAGCAAGATACTATGTTGTTTCAGACCCCGGAGTTTGATCCTCCTTCTCTAATAAATCTCGTTTGAGGCATTTCATTACTACCACGTCTAATATCATGTGGGTTGATCGACGATTCAACCGTTGCACAAGGAGTGAAAAAATGCGTGCATTGGTTGAACGGTTGTGTCTAGTACAATATATTAGAGTCCTGTCTCCTTGCCCTGCTCTCATTAGTGTAAATACATCAGATGCAACTTATTGGATGCATCGATGAAATATAGTAGGCCAATATCTCCATGCACATGCATCCACATGGTAAAACCATTCCCGCTTGGCGTGACTAGGCCTAGATTGCATTTGCGTGAGGTGATGAGTGATATTTTTGCACTCATCGCACCATTATTTAAACCGGATAATGTCGGAATTCCGAGAAAATCACTCCCATATTGACATGTGAGACTCACATTTCTAATCTTATTTTTTTATGTAATTAAATAAACTCTATAGCGGTTTTCAGCAAAAATCCCTTGTGCGCGGTGCACACAAAAGGTGTGTGAGACGAATCCCAGGATTGGTTCGCCAAATTTAAGGACCGTATTGAAGCAGTATTCTCAACTTTTGGGACCGTATTGAAGCATTTTCTGAATTTGAGGATCATTGTGGGCAACGCCACCAAGTTCAAGGACCATACGTGTATTTTACTTCAAAATATACACTACATTGTGAAATGAAGATAGTAGTGAGCTAATGATCTGTAAGAAGTCGGTTTCTCCATAATATTTGAAATTATTAGTTTCTGAACAAACAATGACAAGGCAATCGAGAGGCCTTGCGACATTGCTTTAGGCGATGTCAGTGTCTACCGGCAAGAGAAGCCGTGTTGTAACCATCGGACGTTACCCTTCTTTGATCTGGACGAGGATGTGTGGCTCACACGTCTCACAGCATGCAGTCCCTCAGGCATGCTTTTATTTTTGGATTCTGATTTTCGAACTTATATATTTTTTGAACGAAAAGTTCAAATTAAGTTTTCTTTTCGTATTCGTGTTTCTCTTGATGAGGACTTTCAAATAAGATCCAATTTTTTAATAATTTTTGACAAATCTTGAAAATAAATGTTAAGTTTCCACTCTTGAAACTTAGTACGTGCGACCGATGAAATCACGATATTTGTGCCTGTAACTGACAAAAGAAATGTCATAAAAATTTATCTATAAAACTTTGTAAAGGCGTGCGAGAAAATCGTAAGTTTGAGATGGAAAATCGTACATTTCAACGAGTGAAACTTAGAACTTAGTATGCCCTCCTACGGGATCCAACTACTTCGGGAATTGCGAGGTAATCGAGCGGCCGGGCAGGGCTTGCAGGTGTGTGCCCCGCGAATTTGCGTCTTTGATCTTACACATCAATTCATCAAAAGTTCAAAATACAAGGCTTTTGCATCTCTCGAGCAAAAAGATGGAAAAAAAGTTTAACTAATAATAAGAAAAAGTATACGCCTTTCGCTGTTTCACATAGGTCCCTTTATTCTTGCAACTTGCCAGACAATTAACCCAAGTTAAAGGCACCGATATTTAGGACACAAGAAAAGAACACCCAAATCTCAAAGCATGGCCGAAAGTAAAAAAAAGCCCTTGAAACATTATCATGCTAGTGCATGACGTAGACGTCGTATTCGACGGTGGCGTCGCCGGTCTTGAAGTCGAGCCAGTGGGTGCGGGCCTGCGCGTACCCGCGGGCGAAGCGGAAGGCGCCGGTGCCGCCGACGACGGGCATCTCGCGGACGTCGGTGAGCGGGCAGTTGCGCCCGAGCACGGCGAGCGTGCTGCCGTTGTAGGGGCCGGAGGTGAGCACGAGGTTCATGGTCTGCAGGAAGCCCAGCTCCGCCTGGTCCGCCCCCATGTACAGGCCCTGGGCGCGGCCGACGGCAGCCGAGTCGGGCTCCGGGCCCTCGGTCAGCGGGTCATCCATCACGTTCACCATCCCGAAGAAGGTTCGCGACGACGGGTCGGCCGGACCCACCACCCGCACCGCCGACGGAGACGAGCCGCTCACGGTGTCGTGGAAGTAGAAGTGGAGGTGCGTCGGCGCGGCTGGCTCGGCGGACCGGCGATGCCCGTGGGACAAGGTCCGGTGGCCGGGCCGGTGCCGCTGCTGGGCTTCGCTCACCGCTGACAGCACCGTGAGGAGCAGAAGAAGCATCACCGCTCCCTTTGCCATTTTTTGAGCTAAGTAAGTAGGTGTCTGTGACTTTGTGCGATCTTTCGAGTGTACCTCACCTGCCATTTATAGTGGGATGGAGGGAGTGTAAAGGAACATAAGCGACACGTGGTGGGCTCTAATTGGCGATCCAGAAAGCTGCTCTATGAAGTGGGTTGGACAACATGGACAATACTTTGCTTGGCCAGAGGTGATAGGCACCTGACCCGTGGAGCACAATGCAGAGGATCAACGGGTATGATGTTGCTTGTAGATTTTAGATGTGGTTTTGGAGGAATGTTAGCGGTGGAGGATCACCAGATTTCTGTTGTCGGTGGCGAAACCATGGAGGCGGAAATCAACAACATATGGGAATCCAATTGTACATCTTCACGCTTTTGCGTTTGAAGGATGGATGGGTCATGGGTGCGTACTTGGCACTTTTGGCACGGGATGTTATTCATCCGTAGTGGGGTTAAGTAGACCCCACCATTACATCGATGATATGGAACTTCCACTGATTAGATCGATGATCATGAGGTGACCAAAATAAGAGTCATGGCGCACTCTTGGGAAGGCATTTCTACCGTTGTAGTACTTGGAGTTAGCGATAGTGCATGTTGAAATTGCGGACATTTTTTGCCATGAGACGTAGTAACAGATGGTCGGCGAGCGTCGTTTTCTTAATCAAACCTCACGGTTGGTGGCCACAACAAAGAAAATCTCGGCAGAAACATCCATGAGACGTGACAATGGTCCTTACCACAATCCATAGCTTTTTATTGGATGGAAATTCTATAGTATTTTGTAGACTCTTTACCGAAAAAAGGAAAGTAGTTTGTAGACCGACCCTGACATCCTGTGGTGCTTGGCTTCCACGCCGAGCAACCGGAACTGAGAAAACTGAAAAGCACCCGTGCATGTCCCGTGGCAGTGGACGTAGGGCTGGACACGGTCGTGCTTGCCCCCAGAACCCAGATGCACTAGCTAGTAGTGTCTCCAATTCAATGGCAGCAAAAAGAAGAGAAATGTGAAACAATCATATCAGTTGCACTCGTGCTTGCCCAGGTCAGGTGCACTAGCTAGTGTCTGTTTCTCAAATCCAATCGCACCAAAAAGAAAGAAAAGGTGAAACAATCATATCAGGTGAACATAGTACACGGCCGAACAATACAAGGTGAGTGGGTAGCCCTCAAATGCCGATCCCAGTATCACCGGTCCACGCAAGACGCACACGACTACGCTACTAAAAGAGAGCACATCAAGATCAAGGTACAACACCAAGCAACAACCTAAACACCTAAGCTCCACAAAAGCACCCTCAGGAGGGAAAACGACGCGAAGCGACGCAGCTGCCAAGTCCACCATGGACAAGGGTTTTCACCGGGAACCCTGACACGAAGAGGAGCACCACAACGACGTCTTCAGGAAGAGAGCGGCGCCTGCGGGCGTCGCCGTCGTCGGCAACAAAATGCGGAGCTTTCGCTCGGCAGCTCCACCGTGTCACCATCAGGTCTTCAGGACACGCGCGATGAGGTCCAATCCCCAGGTATGGATCGGGGTGTCTCCACTGCCAATGACAGAGAGCGCACCCGAGCTACCCGCCGCTACACCTCTTGCCACCCACACTACTAAGAGGAAGCCACCACGACCGCCATGAAGCCCACCGGAGAGCCCAGATTCCAACTATGAAGAAGCGATGGCGGGCCCAGATTCCAACAAATGGCTAGAAGCCATGCAATCCGAGATAGAATCCATGTATGAAAACAAAGTATGGACTTTGACTGACTTGCCCGATGATCGGCGAGCGATAGAAAACAAATGGATCTTTAAGAAGAAGACGGACGCAGATGGTAATGTCACCATCTATAAAGCTCGACTTGTCGCTAAGGGTTATCGGCAAGTTCAAGGGATTGACTACGATGAGACTTTCTCTCCCGTAGCCAAGCTGAAGTCCGTCCGAATCATGTTAGCAATTGCCGCATACTATGATTATGAGATATGGCAGATGGACGTCAAAACGGTATTCCTTAACGGTTATCTTAAGGAAGAGCTGTATATCATGCAGCCGGAAGGTTTTGTCGATCCTATGAATGCTAACAAAGTGTGCAAGCTCCAGCGATCCATTTATGGGCTGGTGCAAGCATCTCGGAGTTGGAACATTCGCTTTGATGAGATGATCAAAGCGTTTGGGTTTATGCAGACTTATGAAGAAGCCTGCGTTTACAAGAAAGTGAGTGGGAGCTCTGTAGCATTTCTCATATTATATGTAGATGACATACTTTTGATGGGAAATGATATAGAATTCTTGGACAGCATTAAGGCCTACTTGAATAAGTGTTTTTTAATGACAGAACTTGGAGAAGCTGCTTACACATTAGGCATCAAGATCTATAGGGATAGATCGAGACGCCTCATAGGTCTTTCACAAAGCACATACCTTGATAAGATTTTGAAGAAGTTCAAAATGGATCAGTCCAAGAAAGGGTTCTTGCCTGTACTGCAAGGTGTAAGATTGAGCTCGGCTCAATGCCCGACCACGGCAAAAGATAAAGAAGAGATGAGCGTCATCCCCTATGCCTCAGCCATAGGATCTATTATGTATGACATGCTGTGTACCAGACCTGATGTAAACCTTGCCGTAAGTTTGGTAGGAAGGTACCAAAGTAATCCCGGCAAGGAACACTGGACAGCGGTCAAGAATGTCCTGAAGTACCTAAAAAGGACAAAGGACATGTTTCTCGTTTATGGAGGTGACGAAGAGCTCGTCGTAAAGGGTTACATCGACGCTAGCTTCGACACAGATCTGGATGACTCTAAGTCACAAACCGGATACGTGTATATGTTGAATGGTGGAGCAGTAAGCTGGTGCAGCTGCAAGCAGAGCGTCGTGGCAGGATCTACATGTGAAGCGGAGTACATGGCAGCCTCGGAGGCAGCGCATGAAGCAATTTGGGTGAAGGAGTTCATCACCGACCTAGGAGTCATACCCAATGCGTCGGGGCCGATCAAACTCTTCTGTGACAACACTGGAGCTATTGCCCTTGCCAAGGAGCCCAGGTTTCACAAGAAGACCAGGCACATCAAGCGTCGCTTCAACTCCATCCGTGAAAATGCTCAAGATGGAGATATAGATATTTACAAAGTACATACGGATCTGAATGTCGCAGATCCGTTGACTAAACCTCTCTCGCGAGCAAAACATGATCAACACCAGAACTCTATGGGTGTTCGATTCATCACAATCTAACTAGATTATTGACTCTAGTGCAAGTGGGAGACTGTTGGAAATATGCCCTAGAGGCAATAATAAAAGGATTATTATTATATTTCCTTGTTCATGATAATTGTCTTTTATTCATGCTATAATTGTATTATCCAGAAATCGTAATACACGTGTGAATACATAGACCACAATACGTCCCTAGTAAGCCTCTAGTTGACTAGCTCGTTGGTCAACAGATAGTCATGGTTTCCTAACTATGGACATTAGATGTCATTGACAACGGGATCACATCATTAGGAGAATGATGTGATGGACAAGACCCAATCCCAAGCATAGCACAAGATCGTGTAGTTCGTTTTGCTAGAGCTTTTCCAATGTCAAGTATCTCTTCCTTAGACCATGAGATCGTGTAACTCCCGGATACCGTAGGAGTGCTTTGGGTGTACCAAACGTCACAACGTAATTGGGTGACTATAAATGTGCATTACAGGTATCTTCGAAAGTGTCTCTTGGGTTGACACGGATCGAGACTGGGATTTGTCACTCCGTATTACGGAGAGGTATCACTGGGCCCACTCGGTAGTGCATCATCATAATGAGCTCAAAGTGACCAAGTGTCTGGTCATGGGATCATGCATTACGGTACGAGTAAAGTGACTTGCCGGTAACGAGACTGAACGAGGTATTGGGATACCGACGATCGAGTCTCGGGAAAGTAACATACAGTCTGACAAAGGGAATAGTATACGGGGTTGCTTGAATCCTCGACATCGTGGTTCATCCGATGAGATCATCGAGGAGTATGTGGGAGCCAACATGGGTATCCAGATCCCGCTGTTGGTTATTAACCGGAGAGCCGTCTCGGTCATGTCTACATGTCTCCCGAACCCGTAGGGTCTACACACTTAAGGTTAGGTGACGCTAGGGTTGTATGAATATGAGTATGCAGCAAACCGAATGTTGTTCGGAGTCCCGGATGAGATCCCGGACGTCACGAGGAGTTCCAGAATGGTCCGGAGGTAAAGAAAACTATATAGGAAGTGTTGTTTCGGCCATGAGGAAAGTTTCGGGGTCACCCAGTATTGTACGGGGACCACCGGAAGGGTCCCGGGGGTCCACCGGGTGGGGCCACCTATCTTGAAGGGCCCCGTGGGCTGAAGTAGGAGGGGAACCAGCCCCTAGTGGGCTGGTGCGCCCCCCCTTGCCCCCCCTGCGCCTAGGGTTGGAAACCCTAGGTGGGGGGGGGCACCACTTGCCTTGGGGGGCACTCCACCCCCCTGGCCGCCGCCCCCTTGGGAGATTGAATCTCCCAGGACCGGCGCCCCCCCTTGGGGTCCTATATAAAGGAGGGCAGGGGGGAGGGCAGCCGCACCCCAAGTCTTGGCGCCTCCCTCCCCCTGCTACACCTCGTCCTCCTCCCGCAGCAGCTTGGCGAAGCCCTGCCAGAGTTCTGCTGCATCCACCACCACGTTGTCGTGCTGCTGGATCATCATCAACCTCTCCTTCCCCCTTGCTGGATCAAGACGGAGGAGACGTCACGCTGACCGTATGTGTGTTGAACGCGGAGGTGCCGTCCGTTCGGCGCTAGGATCTCCGGCGATAGGATCACGAGAGAACGACTACTTCAACCCCGTTCTTTTGAACGCTTCCGCTCGCGATCTACAAAGTGGTATGTAGATGCATCTCTCCTATGACTCGTTGCTTAGATGAACTCATAGATGGATCTTGGTGAAACAGTAGGAAATTTTTTATTTTCTGCAACGTTCTCCAACATGCTGCTGTTGTAGGGGCCGGAGGTGAGCACGAGGTTCATGGTCTGCAGGAAGCCCAGCTCCGCCTGGTCCTCCCCCATGTACAGGCCTTGGGCGCGGCCAACGACAGCCGAGTCGGGCTCCGGGACCTCGGTCAGCGGGTCATCCATCACGTTCACCATCCCAAAGAAGGTTCGCGACGACGGGTCGGCCGGACCCACCACCCGCACCGCCGACGGAGACGAGCCGCTCACGGTGTCGTGGAAGTAGAAGTGGAGGTGCGTCGGCGCGGCTGGCTCGGCGGACCGGCGATGCCCGTGGGACAAGGTCCGGTGGCCGGGCCGGTGCTGCTGCTGGGCTTCGCTCACCGCTGACAGCACCGTGAGGAGCACAAGAAGCATCACCACTCCCTTGGCCATTTCTTGAGCTAAGTAAGTAAGTGTCTGTGACTTTGTGCGATCTTTCAAGTGTACCTCACCTGCCATTTATAGTGGGATGGAGGGAGTGTAAAGGAACATAAGCGGCACGTGGTGGGCTCTAATTGGCGATCGAGAAAGCTGCTCTATGAAGTGGAGTGGACAGTGGTAGGGCAACATGGACAAGAATACTTTGCTTGGCCAATGATGATAGGCACCAGATCCGGGGAGCACAGTGCAGAGGATCAGCGGTCATGATGTTGGTTGTAGATTTTAGATTGTGGTTTTGGAGGAATGTTAGCGGTGGAGGATCACCAGATTTCTGTTGTCGGTGGTGAAATTATGGAGGCAACACTAGTAGAAAAGGGGGCAATGGTCCAGGCCGGGTCAGTCCATTAGTCCAGGTTCAATCCAGAACCGGGACCAATGGTGGCATTGGACCCGGTTCGTGAGCCCCTGGGGCCGGCCGGGCCACGTGGGCCATTGGTCCCGGTTCGGCTGGACCTATTGGTTCCGGTTAGTGGGACGAACCGGGACCAATGCCCCTCGCTCCTGGCCCACAACCATTGATCCAGGTTGGTGTAGTGAACCGGGACCAAAGGCTGCCCTTTAGTCCCGGTTCGTGGAATGAACCGGGACCAATTAGTTGCCTATATCTACCCCTCGCCCGCGACAGAGCACTCCCAGTGCTCTGTTTTTCGTGGCCGGCGAGGGGAGAGCTTTGTGGTGCTCTAGCTCACCTCCTATGCACACGAGGTGTTCGATGGAATGCCCGAGCCACACTACTTAAGCTTTCTCCTCTCCAAGCTCGACCTCCAAGCTCCATTTTCCTCAATATTTGTCTTGGTTTAGCGGTTCGTCACGTCCCGTCTCCGTCTTCACCGCCGTCGATCGCCCGCGCCGATCTCATCGCCGGCACCACCGTGGTGAGCCTCTTGTTCTTATCTTCTTTCTGAAAGGAAAAGAAAATCTTACTTGTATATTTATATAGATACTTGTATAATTTTCTTACTTTTATTATTGCATTTTATATAGTGCAATGGTTTTGGTATCCGCCCCCGTCGGCCCTCGTCCTGTCTATGATTCAGATGTGGTATATATTATCTTTTCATAACTATTGGTTCATTTATTGTTTATGACAATTATGCCGACCAACGTGACATAGATTTTATTTATCTAGGAGGTTGTTGAACCGGAAATTCCAACCGACCCTATTGTCGAGAGGTTAAATTTAGTTGAAGAAGAAAACAATTTGTTGAAGGAAAAAATTAGAAAAATTAAGGAGGAGAAGATGATATTGGAGTTGCATGTTGCGGATGTTGTCGATGATCACAAGATCAAGATGGATGCAATGCGCTTGAAGATTAGAAAGATTAGAAAATATGCCATTCATATTGAGGCTTGGTATCATTATGCCGTTGGATCAGTTGTTACATTGGTTGCGATTATGATCGCATTTGTTTTCGCATTGAAATGTTTTACATAGTTTCAGTGTATGGTTTAATTAATTTAGATGCTCTGCAGAGCTTTATGTTATTGGATGAGAACTATGTATGTACTTTGGTTTTAATGTGATGATGAACTTCTATTAATTTGGTCACTTAATTATCTATTCATGATGTTCTGTAATGATTTTTGACACACTTAATTATATATAATGCACGCAGATGAACCGGCAATGGATGTACGGTTCAAGACACACCTCCGAGTACATTAAGGGCGTGCATGATTTTCTCGAAGTGGCTGAGGCAAACAAGCAGAATGGTTTTATGTGTTGTCCATGCCCTATATGTGGGAATACGAAGTCTTACTCTGACCGGAAAATCCTCCACACCCACCTGCTTTACAAGGGTTTCATGCCACACTATAATGTTTGGACGAGGCACGGAGAAATAGGGGTTATGATGGAAGACGTCGAAGAAGAAGAGTACGATGACAACTATGTGCCCCCTGAATACGGTGATGCTACTCAACATCAAGAGGAACCAGACGATGTGCACGATGATGCTGCAACGGGCGAAGCTGCTGAAGATCAAGAGGAACCAGACGATGTGCCCGATGATGATGATCTCCGTCGGGTCATTGTCGATGCAAGGACGCAATGCGTAAGTCAAAAGGAGAAGCTGAAGTTCGATCGCATGTTAGAGGACCACAAAAAAGGGTTGTACCCCAATTGCGAAGATGGCAACACAAAGCTCGGTACCGTACTGGAATTGCTGCAGTGGAAGGCAGAGAATGCTGTGCCTGACAAAGGATTTGAGAAGCTACTGAAAATATTGAAGAAGAAGCTTCCAAAAGATAACGAATTGCCCGACAGTACATACGCAGCAAAGAAGGTCGTATGCCCTCTAGGATTGGAGGTGCAGAAGATACATGCATGCCCTAATGACTGCATCCTCTTCCGCGGTGCGTACAAGGATCTGAACGCATGCCCAGTATGCGGTGCATTACGGTATAAGATCAGACGAGATGACCCTGGTGATGTTGACGGCGAGCCCCCCAGGAAGAGGGTTCCTGCGAAGGTGATGTGGTATGCTCCTATAATACCACGGTTGAAACGTCTGTTCAGAAATGGAGAGCATGCCAAGTTGATGCGATGGCACAGTGAGGACCGTAAGAAAGACGGGAAGTTGAGAGCACCCGCTGACGGGTCGCAGTGGAGAAAAATCGAGAGAAAGTACTGGGATGAGTTTGTAAGTGAGCCAAGGAACGTATGGTTTGCTTTAAGCGCGGATGGCATTAATCCTTTCGGGGAGCAGAGCAGCAATCACAGCACCTGGCCTGTGACTCTATGTATGTATAACCTTCCTCCTTGGATGTGCATGAAGGGGAAGTTCATTATGATGCCAGTTCTCATCCAAGGCCCTAAGCAACTCGGCAACGACATTGATGTGTACCTAAGGCCATTAGTTGAAGAACTTTTACAGCTGTGGAATGGAAACGGTGTACGTACGTGGGATGAGCACAAACATGAGGAATTTAACCTAAAGGCGTTGTTGTTCGTGACCATCAATGATTGGCCCGCTCTCAGTAACCTTTCAGGACAGACAAACAAGGGATACCACACATGCACGCACTGTTTACTTGACACCGATAGTATATACCTAGCAAGCTGCAGGAAGAATGTGCACCTGGGCCATCGTTGATTTCTTCCGACCAACCATCAATGTCGAAAGAAAGGCAAGCATTTCAAAGGCGAGGCAGATCACCGGAAGAAGCCCGCCATGCGTACCGGTGATCACGTACTTGCTATGGTCAATGATTTACACGTAATCTTTGGAAAGGGTCCCGGCGCACTAGCTGTTCCGAGTGACGCTGGGGGACACGCACCCATGTGGAAGAAGAAATCTATATTTTGGGACCTACCCTACTGGAAAGACCTAGAGGTCCGCTCTTCGATCGACGTGATGCACGTGACGAAGAACCTTTGCGTGAATCTGCTAGGCTTCTTGGGCGTGTATGGGAAGACAAAAGATACAGCTGAGGCATGGGAAGACCTACAACGTTTGCACGAAAAAGACAGCATGCCTCCAAAGCAGTATGAAGGTCCTGCCAACTATGCTCTTACCAAAGAAGAGAAGGAAATCTTCTTTGAATGTCTGCTTAGTATGAAGGTCCCGACTGGCTTCTCATCTAATATAAAAGGAATAATAAATATGGCAGACAAAAAGTTTCAGAACCTAAAGTCTCATGACTGCCACGTGATTATGACGCAACTGCTTCCGGTTGCATTGAGGGGGCTTCTACCGGAAAACGTCCGATTAGCCATTGTGAAGCTGCGCATTCCTCAATGCAATCTCTCAGAAGGTGATCGATCCAGAAATGATACCAAGGCTAAGGAGTGATGTGGTGCAATGTCTTGTCAGTTTCGAGCTGGTGTTCCCACCATCCTTCTTCAATATCATGACACACGTCCTAGTTCATCTAGTTGACGAGATTGTCATTCCGGGCCCCGTATTTCTACACAATATGTACCCCTTTGAGAGGTTCATGGGAATTCTAAAGAAATATGTCCATAACCGCGCTAGGCCAGAAGGAATCATCTCCATGGGACATCAAACAGAGGATGTCATCGGGTTTTGTGTTGACTTCATTCCTGGCCTTAAGAAGATAGGTCTCCCTAAATCGCGGTATGAGGGGAGACTGACTGGAAAAGGCACGCTTGGAAGGGACTCAATAATATGCAGGGACGTATATTCTTGGTCTCAAGCACACTACACAGTTCTATAGAACTCTACCTTGGTGACCCCGTATGTCGATGAACACAAGAATAGTCTGCGCTCCAAACATCCGGAGCAGTGCGACGACTGGATTACATGTGAACACATCAGGACTTTTAGCAGTTGGTTGGAAGCACGTATCAGAGGTGACAACACTGTTTGTGATGAGCTGTACTTGTTGTCCAGGGAACCATCTTTGGCTGTATTGATTTGGAAAGGATACGAGATAAATGGGAATACATTTTACACGATTGACCAAGATCAAAAGAGCACCAACCAAAACAGCGGTGTCCGCTTTGATGCAACAACCGAGAGGGAAAAGGACACATATTATGGTTACATAATGGACATATGGGAACTTGACTACGGAGTAGATTTTAAGGTCCCTTTGTTTAAGTGCAAATGGGTCAATCTATCAGGAGGCGGGGTACAGGTAGACCCACAGTACGGAATGACAACAGTGGATCTGAAAAATCTTGGGTACACTGACGAACCATTCGTCCTAGCCAATGATGCGGCACAGGTTATCTATGTGAAGGACATGTCTACCAGACCGAGAAAGAGAAAAGATAAGGAAGCGAATACATCATACGATGAGTCAAAGCGCCACATAGTTCTTTCAGGAAAAAGGGACATCGTGGGAGTGGAGGACAAGACAGACATGTCTGAAGATTATGAAAAGTTTCATGAAATTCCTCCCTTCAAAGTCAAGGCTGACCCCAGCATCCTGATAAACGATGAAGATTATCCATGGTTACGGCGCAATAAGCAAATGACACAAGCGAAGAAAAAGTGAAGACTATCTCCCGCAACTATTATGATGATACCATGCCAACTTTGTAACTGACGAGTATGATACCATTGTCCGTTTTGTACATGCACATGCTATGTGGGTCAATTTATAATACCATGCCAACTTTCAACTTTTTCATAGTTCATTTGAAATGCTTTAATGTCTTATGGTTCGGCCCTCGTAATAATTAAAAATAGCAACAATAAGTATTTTGTTGCAAGTAGAAACAAAATAAAATAAATAAAGCAAGAAAAAAAACAAAAAAACAAAAAAAGTGTTTTCAAATTTGAAAACTAATGACACTAACAGAAAGTTTATAATTTTCCTAAAACTAAAAGCAAAAACAATTAAAAAATAAAGCAAAAAACAAAAGAAAATAAATAATGCAGAAAACAAAAGAAAAAAACAACAATAAGTATTTTGTTGTAAGTAGAAACAAAATAAAATAAATAA
>NC_041389.1:683619572-683630791 GCF_002162155.2 Triticum dicoccoides | reverse complement strand
CGTTGTCGTCGCCGCGCGCGCCACCCGTTCCCCGACCCCGTCGCCGTCGCCGCGCGCGCCGCCCCTTCCTCGACCCCGTCGCCGTCGCCGCGCATGCCGCCCCTTCCCCAACCCCGTCGCTGTCGCCCCGACCACACGCCGCCGCCTTCGGTCCGGCCGCCGGCGCCCTTTCCTCTTATTTTTTTGTGCATTTTATGTATATGTTCTCTGTGTATATATGTATATGTTCTCTGTGTATATATGTTCATATATGCAAAAGTTAGATTTTAGAAAAACTTTACATATGCAAAATTATACATATATGTAAGTATATATGTATGTATAGATGTATGTATGTGGATACATGAGGGGGGTCGATATACCCCCTCTCCGATAGCATTTTTGTGCATTTTAGGTTAGTGTATATATATGTTGATGTATATATGCAAAAGATAGATTTTTAGAAAAAATACTATTTTTTCTGTTGATGATATGATGATGTTTTTTTTCATATATGCATTTTTTCATATATGTATTATTTTTTTAAGTTGTTAGTAGATATCGATTTTAGGTTAGTGCATTTTAGGTTAGTGTAGAGGAGAAATTTAAAGTAAAATAAGGAAAAGGAAGAAAAGAGGAAGAAGGAAGAAGGAAGAAAGAAGAAGAAAAAACATGAGAGGAAAAAGGAAAATAAGAAGATGAAGAAGAGGAGAGGAAGAAGAGGAGAAATAAATAAGAAGAGGAAAAAAGAAGAAAAAGAAGAGGAGAAGAAGAAAGGAATAGAGGAGAAGAAGAAAAAATAGAATAAAAATTCTATTTTTTCTTCTTCTCCTCCATTCCTTTCTTCTTCTCCTCTTTTTTTTCTTCTTCCTTCTTCCTTCTTCCTCTTTTCTTCCTTTTCCTTAATTATTTTCCTTTCTCGTCGTTGTCGCGTCATTGTCGATATAACCCCCTCGAGATAACTTCGACATAAGGGGCGGTCGATATAAATACCCCCCCCCCTCGGCCCTCTCGCTCGACCAAAACTCTCGAGGACACCCAAACCCTAGAGAGAAAACGATGTTGGTCTCCTACCCCCTCCCGCCGCGCCCCTACCCGACAAATTAACTCTCTCGAAGCGTTGTTGTGTCAAGGTGACCCCAAACCCTAGAGAAGCAGCGTCGAGGCCACTAACATGATTCCTTATTGTGATTAGCTGGCTAGTTCTACGTTTGCCACTAGTTCCATCTGTACCATATATAAACATGTTGTAAATATTTGCAGAAACTATGGAGCACTGCCGAGACGAAGAAGCAGAAGCGATATTGAGGGACATAATCTCAAATGGAAGGGATGAAGTTGCGTCATTTCTCCTCGACACCGTTGTTGGTCAGCTGGAAGAACGGGGTGAAGAAGAGGGCTATGTTCATGATGGCTTCGGCCCATTAATGCCGGTACAAGAACATGACTATGTTCATGATGGCTCCGGTGACACAATGGAGGAACAAGAAGGAGACCGTGCTGACTGCTCCGATGACCGAACCGAGCCTGATCAGGTATATATATATTAGTTAAGCCCGTGCTGACTAGTTAATTGATGCTTCCATTGTTTTGGTATATGTACACATATTAATTAATCTCGTCTTTCTTCCTTATAGTTTCTAGCCCTCCGGACCGAGCACAACTTCGGTAAGGAGACGAGGCCCTCAGAAAAAGTTGAGCTCGGATGAAAAGTTTGAGATCATAGAAATCGCGCCCGACGGCGAACCGATTGAACCCATCCGGTTAAGGAAGGCATTTTCTTCTCAGTGCGGGGTTCTTGTTAGGGAGAAGATCCCGATCAGCATCCAGCAATGGTATAAGCCTAAGGAGGAAGACCCTGAGGTGTCTTATGTCAATGATACGCAGAAAGAATATCTTTGGACTGAGCTGAAGGCAAATTTCACCCTACCGCCAGAGGAGGATCCGGAGAACCCAGTTAAAGAGGAATTAATCAAGTCTTGTGCTCTTAAGAAGATGGCAACCCTAATGAGGAGGTGGAGGAAAGAGCTGAACCAGTTTGTCAAAAATAAAAGGCACCAGAATTCATCGGCAAATATGAGAAGATCAAAGATCACTGGCCCACATTTGTGGCCCACAAGACATCGGAAAAGAGTAAGAAGATGTCGGAGACAAACAAGAAAAATGCTGCGAAGAAGACGCTTCACCATCGCACGGGTTCAGGTGGCTACCTGCAAGCCCGGCCTAAGTGGTCCAAGGCTGAGAATGATCTGCTTGAAAAAGGGATCGAACCAGAGACAATGAGATGGCCAGACCGTTGCCGGACTTGGTTCTTCGGGTCTGGCGGAACCTTGGACCCTGTAACAGGGTTTTGCCAGTGGACGGACAAGCAACTAGAAATACCAGTCAAGAACCTTCGACACTATATCGATGCAGCGCAGTGAGGGACGTTCCTTCCAAACAGGGAGAAGGACGAGCTCACAATGGCCCTTGGAAATCCTGAGCACCCTGGACGGGCACGAGGCACGCCAGGCTCCATTCTGTGGAAGGTTGGTTTTCCGGACGCAGGGGGTTACAAAACCCACGAGAGGAGGAAGAAACTGGAGTAGGACCAACTGCAGGTGCTGCACGAATGGGTAATGGGGCTACAGGATCGAGAAGAGGAACGAGAAGCAGCAGATCGCAGCAAACGACCTGCCGAAGCTTCCCCCGAAGCTACCCCGCCATCTCAGCCGAGAAGCAGCGTGGCTTCCACCGAGCTGCTTCAGCCGGAGCATGTCTTGACGGCTCCTGCCAGCTATCCCGTGGATGGTATCACGGAGTCTCAAAATTGCCACATGATGGCGCGATGGATGACTTTGAAGGTCAAGGCGGCTGTTGGCCAAGTTTATCCTAGTGGACCCGGCACAACTTATCACTGCCAGCCGATTCCAAAAGGATATGCTAAGGTGATGGTGGATGAAATAACGGAGGGATTTGAGGACCTCGTGCTTGACCACCCTACCGGTGAAGGGGAGACTAGGCTGGTTCTGCTCTGAAGACTCCATGCCTATGGAAGAAGGAGCTCATCAACCTTTTGAACTGGACGCCTCCGCCTCCTCCTCCTGCTCTGGCGAGTCAGGGCACTCCGCCTCCTCCACCGCCTCCTCCTCTGGCGAGTGACGATCAGGGCACGCGTGGCGGCACTCCGCCTGCTTCTCCGGCGCATGGCGGCACTCCGCCTCCTTCTCCGCCTGCGCCGGCGCTCCCGAGCAGCCAGCAGCATCCTCCTTCTCCGCCTCGCCAGCAAGGGCGGAAGAGACCCGCCGCTGCCCCGGCTGCTCCGGCGCGTCGTACTCCTTCTCCTCCGCCTCGTAAGCAAGCACGAAAGAAGACAGACGCCGCAGCCGCTCCATCTGCTCCGGCGTCTAGCAGCACAACCAGAGGCGGGAGGCAATACAAATACGATCCATCATCTCTCAAGCCTCTAGAGAAGTTACCGTACGAGAGGTCCGAGGAGGAAAACGATACGATTGTGCGGACCCACGTGAAGGAGTTCTTTGAAGGGGTGAAAGCAAAGAGACATCCACCTCCGGAGGAGAAGGTAGATCCGGTGAAAGCAAAGCGCACTATCGATGCCTTGAGGAAACCACCAAAGTCTTCGCCGAGAACCAACTATGAGCGCATTACTGAACAAACATATCTCCAAGCCCAGCGGTCGGGAACTACTATCAGTGCTAAAAGGTCAAAAGAACGAGCAAAGGGGAAAAAATTTCCCAGCTCAGCGAACAAGCACAACAATCGTGCCCCCCGCTCAATGTGTCTAATGCTCCGGGGACGGTGGCCGGTTATGGCAATCTTGACGATTACCTGCCTGACGATGCACTTCCTGATTTCTTGGAGGTGGACGAACACAGATACGAGTACGGGAAGCCTCTCGTCAAAGATGAAAAATCTCTGACAATAATGATGCGAAGATTCCATAATTGGTACATGGAAACCTGCAGAGAGTCTGAGGGTAAGAATGCTTTGTATCTGCATATTAAAGAGGAGCACGATCTCGTTGCAAATGATCTGTTGACTGTTCCATTTGAGGAGTTCTTCGAGTTCTTCAATCAAAAGGCCCTCGATAAATTAATGGTCTTTTGCTACTGCCTGTAAGTACTATTGCTGTCATTAAGTCTCTATATATAGCTCGGCTCTTTCATTGCATGTATTTATAATTAATTATCCTCAATATATTATGCAGATTGAAGATCGTCGAGTGCAAAAAACAAGAAATTTATGATATTGGGTTCATTAACACAAATATCATAGATGTATTTCTGGTTGAAAAGAACGTCAAAGAGGCCGAGGACAACTTGCTACAATCGTTGATCAAAAATCAAAACAAAGATAACATACTCTTTCCTTACAACAGCCCGTGAGTGTTACTGTCGTGTGCATATTCGGTTTCCCTTATTACTCAAGCGAGCTTATAGTAATGTAATTGATGAGTTATGCATGCGTGCGCAGGTACCACTATATTCTTCTAAAGATTAAGCTTGAGCGTGGACTAGTAACCGTCTTAGACTCGAGACGGAAAGATCCCAAATCCTATGCGGACATCACTGAAATGCTCAGCAAGTAAGTTCAATCGATCATTATCGCATCATATCGGCAACTTTTTGTTCATTTCCTGATATCTCAAGTAATAATAATAATTTTCTTTATCTTGCAGGGTTTGGAAACAGTTCACTGCAGAAGCTCCGGGACTGCCGAAGGAGCTGACATATAAATGGCCGAAAGTAAGTACTACTGGCTAGCTAGTTGCGCGCATCTCCCGTTGATTCTATAGCTATACTTTTTCATCAATGCTATTTATAATGCTTCATTATCAGTTTGATTGACCTCTATTTCTCGTAAAGTGCTTGTGGCAGGAGGAAGGGAATGATTTCTGTGGATACTACGTGTGCGAGTTCATCCACACCGCGACTTTAAAAAACAAGCGGGGCTACTCTCAAAGACAATACGAAGTGCGTAAGCAATAATATTCACAATTTCATTTTATTACACCATCATTTCTGTTGAGTTTCATTCATATATATGTATTAATTAACCCCCTTCTTCAAATTAGACGTGGCAGATGCGGAATGAACTCCTAGAACCAGATCGCATGAAAGCAATTCAAGAGGAATTGGCGGGATTCTTTCTTGACCACGTCATCAATAAAGCCGGAGAATACCATGTGGAAATTGATTTCAAATGCTAGGGGTTTGTAAATAAGAGATCTTATACATATTGTACATGTATGTAGCCAGTAGCGTCGGACACATGATACGAAAACTTGTTGTTCGACCAATCTCTCGGAGAAGGAGAGGTCGATCGATCACTTCTCTCGGTATGCATGACGAACTTCTGTACTGAATGGTTCTCTCGATCACTTATGTATATATAGTACGTAGCGTCGACCAAGCACGGACATAAGAGAGGACACTTCTCTCTATTAATTAGCTAGCTAACATAATATATGAAACACCTAAATTAACCCCCCAAAACCCCCAACCTCCCCTCCTTTCAAACAAAAAAAACAAAAAATCCAGCCACTGGAATGCTGACGCGTGGATGCCTTTTGGTCCCGGTTGGAGCCACCAACCGGGACCAAAGGCCCCCTGACTGGGCTCGGCGCACAGGGCCACGTGGAGACACATTGGTCCCGGTTCTGGTTTGAACCGGGACTAATGGGTGGAGGTATTAATAACGGCCCATTAGTCCCGATTCATGAACCGGGACTAAAGACTCTTACGAACCGGGACTATTAGGTGTTTTTCTACTAGTGCAGAAATCAACAACATATGGGCAAATAATTGTACATCTTCACGTTTTTCCGTTTGAAGGATGGATGGGTGCGTGCTTGGCACTTTTGGCACCGGATCGGATGTTATTCATCCGTAGTGGGGTTAAGTATACCCCACCATTACATGTATGATAATGGAACTTCCACTGATTAGATCGATGATCATGGTGTGACCAAAATAAGAGTCATGGCGCACTCTTGGGTAGGCATTTCTACCATTGTACTCCCTCCTTCCCAAAATATAAGGCGCGATTGACTTTTTACGGTCTTTGATGCACAACTTTGACCACTAATATATATCAAAGTATATGGATTGAACATGTATAAATGACATCGCTGTATTTGTCTTGCAAAGCAATTTTATTTCATATGTATGTATAATAATTTTATAGACATATATTACATAAAAAATATAGTCAAAGTTGTGCAATGAAGATCAAAAAAGTCAAACCGTGCCTTATATTTTGGGAAGGAGGGAGTACTTGGAGTTGGCGATAGTGCATGTTGGAATTTGCTGACAGTTTTTTTTGCCATGGGACGTAACAGATGGTCCGAGAGCTTTGTTTTTTGTTAATCAAACTGCACGGATGGTCGCCGGTGCCTCAGATATTCATATTCCACAGCATAGAAAATCCAGGCAGAATACATGCATGAGATGTAACAATGGTCCTTACCGCCAATCGACAAGCTTTTTATTGGATGAAAATTTTATACTCCCTCTGTCCCAAAATTTTTGTCTTAGATTTGTCTAAATACGGATGTATCAAGTCATGCTTTAGTATTAGATACATCCATATCTAGACAAATCTAAGACGAGAATTTTGGGACGGAGGGAGTAGTATTTTGTAGACTCTTTACTGAAGAAAGAAAAGTATTTCGTAGACAAGGAAGGGTGCATAATGCTGGTCGTCACAGCCTTTGTGGTAGTGTAGACCGATCCTGACATCCTGTGGTGCTTGGCTTCCACGCCGAGCAACCAGAACTGAAAAACTGAAAAGCACACGTGCATGTCCCGTGGTAGTGGACGTAGGCGCTAGACACGGTCTTGCTTGCCCAGGTGCACTAGCTAGTATTCGCAAAAGAAAGATGCACTAGCTAGTAGTGTCTCCGATTCAATGGCAGCAAAAAGAAGGGAAATCTGAAACAATCATATCAATTGCACTCGTGGGTCGTGCTTGCTCACCCTGTGCATTTCAAAACCGAACCGAAAAACCATACCGAAAATAAACCGAATCGAACCGATTTTATGGTTTTTATGGTTTCTGATTTCGGTATGGTATGAACTTTTCATACCGATTTAAACTTAGGTTTTTATGGTATATACCGAAAAACCGAACGGTTAACCGAATAAACCGAAGTAAAAATAAATTTATATTTCTTGAGATGAACAACCATACAAGTTGTCATTTTTCTTGTACATGAGTCAAATTCACTAATAAGCATGTAAAATTTTCTTGTAACATAGTCACTTTTCTCTTTTAAAATGCTAAGCATGTCGATAACCATCAACAGATGAATTAATGCATGCATATATACTTATATATATAGTCATATACTATTTGTGTAAAATAATATGTGTTTTAAGTCATAAATTTGCAAATTATTATTACATCATTTTCAAATTCGCGTCTACTTTGGTTTTTATGGTATATACCGAAACCATACCGAAATAATTTGGTATATACCGAAACCGAACCGTATTTTAATTTCATACCGTATTTACCGAAGTATTAATACCGTACAAACCGAAAAACCGTATAAACTGAACCATGTAAACCGAATAAACTGAACGCACAGGGTCTGCTTGCCTCGTGAGTCTTTTTCTCAAATCCAATCGCACCAAAAAGAAGGAAAATGTGAAACAATCATATCCGTTGCACTCGTGCTTGTGCTATTTCCGGAATGTTCAATATGCCAATGACGAACGAGTTGCTATCTATAACTGGAAACGAGTACTAAGAATTCTAAACAAATGTAATACTACTACTAATAGGAAACAGCAAAATCTGGTTATGCATTGTTGATCAGGTAAATATTTCGCAACTTCTTAGAGAGACACCTTCGCTGTTCTTTAACAATTCTATTTACTGAAAGTACTAACTTTAGTAGGTCTAACCATCATGCACACCAAGACTGTGCCGAAATAAAGGCACTTATACTTTTATATAAATAGCAATACATGTTTCGTAGGGAATGCCATTACTGAGACCCATGCACGTGATCTCCATACAGAAAGATAAAACATAAAACATAAAACATTTGAGTATTCTCTGATATATAGTTTCCAGGAAAACTAAACTGCACATATCACTAATATATGTATTTTAATACTATCATCGCCGACACTCTGCAAAAATAAAATAATAAACTAAACTACACATATCACTTACAACTGTATTTCACTAATGTCGTCCATATACACACACTCGATTCATTAACTACCGGTCATCATGCTTTCAACATGCAGGCAAATCAACTAACGCCAGATAATTTCAATTTCACACATGTCAACTTAGTAGTTGGCTCTCCAGTACTGCTATCTCCAGGCAAATATGAGGCCAATAGTTAATATGGTAGTAGCAGTGCAAAGTATGAGACAATAATAGTTTACCTTCTATTCAATTGGTCGTTTTCTGGAAATAGAGATCTTCTGGAACAAATGTTGCTTGTGTACATACAATCAAAAGAGAAAACGGAATTAGAACATTTGCTCCTGGCACAGAAAAACAAATCCAATAAACACAAGAAAATTGCCTAAATATACCTTTCCACACTTCTCAGTTCTTATTTATACAACTGTTACGATGATTGGCGATTTTACGAGCCGTCCATCCATCCAAATCTGACGGTAGAAAAATAAAAGTTACAAGGAGTTACAAAACTAAAATTACGAGAAATTACATATAACGGCGGGACCATTACAAATTTTGGTGGGGCCAGTTAGTTATTCTGAGGGTGTCATTTTCTTTGGAAATTTCCCCATGGCAATGTCATCTCCCGATCCACTCGTCTCATCTCACCGGAACCTTGCCCCGCGGCAGCCTTGGAATACCACCGTCAAGAAACTCCCCGGCTACCTGACTACCTCCCGCAGCGCCGGCGCGAGGACCTGGGCAATGGGGCGGGGCGAGGTCCTGGAGGCAACCCCCGGTTGTGCTTGGTCGTAGTGGTCGCGAGAGGGAGCCACGGGCGCGAGGACATGGGTCAGGAGCTGGCCGAAGATGCCGGTGCGAGGACCATGGCTTGGGGCCGCTCCCCCATGGCCCTGCCGACGCCGGCGCCAGTTCCTGGAGTCGAACCCCCGGCTGAGTTTGGCGTAGTGGTCGACCAAACGGAGCAAGGTATCTCGCCCCTGCTCTCATCTCTTCCCTCCCTCCCTGCCTGCACGTTCAGCGTCGACCAACTGCTCCTTTCGCCACCTTGAAATAAAGATTCAGTTAGTAGTTGAGTAGTGACCACACCTAATGTACTATTTGTAAAACATGGTTCGTATTGTTCCCCTGAAACTCTGAATCTTGTGTTTGGTATTATTTGTAAAACCAAGTACTAGTAGAACATGATTCGTACTTGATCAAGCTGACAGTTGGCTATACCCCTCTGCTGCCATGACTTTCACAGTTATCAAGGCCTATAAAATTCTCATTCGGGAGACTACAACCATTCCTGCCATTGCCTGGCTTTGGAAAGCCTGCACTCAACTGAACATAAAATCTTTTTCCGGTTGTTGATTAACAACATGTTGAATACCACAGAGCTCCTTCGAAGGAAGAATTTCTTCATTCAGGACACAGATGTGTCATGTGTGATCAATATGTCCTAGAAACCAGAGATCGTCTATTTTTTCACTACGATTTTGCACAAATTTGCTGGAAATATGTTTGCCCCAATTCGTCTCATCTGTCAGAAGGGATTCAAGATCAGCTTAGTAACTTGAACACCATGCTTCATATTTCATTTGCCATGAACAGAATCATTTTGATTTCTTGGGCCATATGGAACACTCGCAGTGAGTTCATTTTCAGAGATATCGCTTCCAGTCTATATGCTTGCAGAAGCAGATTCAAAGATGGGCTTCAATGGTTGGTCCACAGAACCAAAATAAAATTATATGCTACACTCTCAGATTGGGCTGAATATTTCAGATAGCAAGCACTACCAGGCCTCAGTTGATTTTTGTACTTTCTTATTGTATTTGTAGTTTGTACTTTGTAGCCCTAGCTTTTTCTTTTCTTGTACATAACTATATACTTCTAAAAAATCTACAAAAATGCTCTGGGGAAGAAATTCCTACAGGTTCGGGTCAAAAAACTAGTGAAAGTGAACTCTTTTTTTTATGTCATAACCCAATACGTTATTTCCAATAATCTTCATAGCCACAACCTCCCAAATTTTTTTTGTATCATAGCCACATGTCGAGTTCCACCGAAGTATTAAATGTCTTTCACTTATAGTGCCAGATACCAATTTTGATGAATGTCTTTTTGTAAGTATCCATACTTTTGTAGGCATCTTTCCTCAAGGATAACTGATGTATCCTAATAAATGTACTCCATTCGCTTGAATTTACAAGGCTTATTTGATTTGTCTTTACATTAAAATAGGTTGGCAAAAAAGGAGCATTTCAAAGCTTGGCATTATCTCAGCATAGTCACAACGTAGGGGGGACAACGTCGTCAGCAACTTTGAAGGCCACGTTGTTGCAATCTTCCAAATGTGCTAGCAGCAAAAAAAGGCAAGTGCATATTGTTAATCTCCTTGAAACAAAACTCTTTTTTTTTTCAAATTGCTTTACTGACCATGCTCTGTTTTTCAAGGATGAGTAAATTACAGGCAATCAGGAACCAGCAGCTACTTCTTCCATCAATTCTTCAATCTTTGCTCCATATTTTTGCTCATAACTATCCATCGGTTCCTAGTTTGCATATAGACTGAAGTTCTTGTTTCAAATACTTGGAGACACTTTTGATCCAGTGGCAACTTGCGGGCGTAAATAATGTACGTTATAATGTCACAAAAGGGAGTTTCACAGTTCATATTGTATGTCATGGACGCTGTCAGATTATGGTGAATCCATTTCATGCAGTTTACTTTCAGTTCTTCCGAACATATGTCATGTACAATAAATTTCAGAGTCCAGACAGAAATCTAGGAACCAATGATGTTTATCGAGTGAAAGAAATTGCATTATGGCATGTTTACATGGATCAAATCTCTGCCGTTGATGCTCGAAATGAAGCGGTGCTTGTTCAGACTAATGCTATCAACATACATGAGAATAGATTTTCATACTTGAAGTGAGCTGTGAGCAAGGCATGCTCCGAGGTACATCCCCTGAGCCTGAACTAGTGAAGGTTGAACGCCTGAAGACAAGTGCCCAGTTGCGGGGTGTTCTTTTCGCCGCCCCGCCCTCCCCTCAACCTCTCCCCACCACCGTGCAGCAGCCACC
>NC_041389.1:683613402-683619206 GCF_002162155.2 Triticum dicoccoides | reverse complement strand
CCCTTGAAATTCTCCGGCGAACCTGCACCACCCCCACCCCTAAGATAGACAAGGGGGGAGATGCTACCCCTTGCTGCACCCTAAGATGGGCCTGAACGACTAAGATGGGTACTTGTAAGCTCGAACGAGTAAGATCCGTACTTTCGAGCTTGAACAAGTAAGATCCATACTTGTGTGCCCTAACGTCTCATAGTTGTACTTGCGAGACTGGACGACTCAGAACGGTACTTGTGTGCCCGGAGAAGTAAGGATGGTACTTTTGACCTCGGACGACTCCTAGTGATTCGTAGTGGTATGTGTGGGCCCTACGACCCAGAGTGATTCGTAGTGGTATTTGTTAGCCCAGATGATCCAGAGTGACTACTTGTGGCATTGATGGTCCAGACGACGTAAAGGGGCACCATGTGGTATTGGTGGCTCGACCCATAGTGGTACTTGTGGGCACACAACTAGCACTATGGGTAGTTCAATCTCACTACCAGACATGGGTCGTTTGAACCCAGAACTTCAAGTATGGGTCGTCCGAGTATACAATCACCACTAAGGGTCGTCGGAACTTAGAACTTCAAGTATGGGTCGTCCGGGTCCACAAACACCACTATGGGTCGTCCAGTCCCACAACTAGCACTATTGGTCGTCTGATCCCACTACTAGCACTAAGGGTCGTCGAACCCAGAACTACTAGTATGGGTTGTCTGGACCGACAACTAGCATTACCGGTCATCCAGACCCACAACTACCTTAACAAGTAGTCTCGACACAACTAGCAGAGTGGGTCGTCTGGTCCCTCGACTAGCACTTTAGTGTGTCTTGACACAATACTACCACTACTTGTAATATCGATACTTGTGGGCCTGGACAACTAAGATCGATATTTGTGGGGCTGAATGACTAAGATCAATAGTACTAAGAATGAACTAATAAGATCATACTTCTGGGTCTGGACGACTAAGATAGTATTTGTGGGCCCGAATGACTAAGAGCGGTACTTGTGCGCCCGAACGACTATGATCGGTATCTGTGCACCCGGACGACTATGATCGGTACTAGTTAGCCCAAACTAGTAAGATCGGTACTTGTCGGCCTAGACGACTAAGAGCGATACTTGTGGGCTCAAACGGCTAAGATAGTAGGCCGTAAGTTTTTGTCTTCTGTATGTTTTCACTCATGTCGGGACAAAGGGTATCCTTAATGACATTTACTTTACGATTTTGTTCTCCAAGAGGTTGGAAATTTTATCTATCTTTCGTATCGTCGGATTAATTTACGTTATTTGTCGAGTTCCATTATTGTTTTGAAGTGAAATACTTTGCTGGTGTTTTTCACTTTAAACTTTCATGTGAAAACGGTGTTGCACTGGCAACAATCTGCACTTCTACCTTGTGGTCCTCGGTTCGAGACAAGTTGACCATTTTTTTGGAATGTTTTTCTTTCGAAGAATAGGTATCGAATCTATGACATAACTGTATTTACCCACCAAACATTATTCTTTACATAGCGCAATTGTGATCTCATTGTATTATGCACCAGCAAAATATATAAGGAGGCAATGACAAGAATAGGCGTGCAATCTAGCAGCCCCAACTTTATCAATCTTCAGGAGCCCCGGCAATACAACGCCCAACAAGATCATGCGCCCGTCTAAATTTCTTTAAACCGCAAGGCGAGCAATACAACCCCAAATACACACACACAAACCCACAAATAAAAAAAATGTAACTTGTTACTAAGCCACATTTGAAGAATGCAATCAAGCTACAGGGATGGAAAACCACACGGCCTAGTTCATCAAAACAATGTTGCTCATATAACCATAAGATTAGGCATTCGCCATAGGCAGATAGCAGCAGGGAAACCTGGTATGATCCCAAACACATCCCATTCAGATCAGTTCCACCTCACCAACAGTGTTTCCAATCTTCATATGTACATGACCTCAAAATGCCGCCGTTGAAACAAGTCCCTGCACCGCAACGTCCATCATGGACGCCCACAATCACAGACCATGTGAGCAAAAATTAGTCCTACTTCTTTCGGTCAAAAGTATTAGTAACATTTTCCTAAATAAATGAGGCAGCAACTTTGCTAGAATAAAAAGACACTTGCAACCTTGTAAATCCCTGAAGTCCAACTCCATTAAGTTCCATTCAATGAAAATCAATAGGAGTAGATATTTTAAACGAAAGATAGATCCCGGTCCCCTAAGAAAAGCAAACAGCATTAAAGGAAGTTTGTACTGAAGTATCACATTCTGATGACAAGATTTCATTTGCTCTCTACTCACTTTCACGGTACAGTCAGCACTAAAATTTGTAGAAAGCATGATTAAATAATTTATGATATGAAGGATATAGATGCACTGGTTAGGCTTCATGGTAAGTAAACTGTAATCACTAGTAGAATTCGTTGTAAGCTGGGAAATTGAACATATTAACCTCAGTACCTAACAAAATAAATAGCCACACTTTGAAAAGGGCGTGTTTGAGTCATTGTCAATTTAACAGAGTTTTCTCCTTTTGACCTTTACATCAGCAAATACACAATTGTATCACAAACTAGCAAATGACTGGAAGCATGCAAAACAATTTTATCTAACATTTCAGATTATTCACTCACCATGCAAGGCCAGAAGTCGAGTATTTTGTATCTAACTCCAGAACAACACCTTCATAAGTTCATGATGTGTATTTGTCACCAGAAACAAAGTGTCAACCAATTAGAAGTAGTATTACTAAAGACTTGAACATGCTTAGTTACAGAGAATGGAATACTTGCAGAAAATAGTACTACCACAAAATAGGAGTACCTAACAGCGCATGATACAAAAGTTGTAGATTAGATCGATGGCAAGGCCAGTTCAGACTGTTATGTACACGTATCATATGCATATGCCCACACAATCAGGACTGTTTCCATCATCCTACCAAAAAAACATGCTTAGTTACATAGAATAAAATACTATTCACTTGTGATTACTTGATAATAGGACCACAAGCGCAATATTTCCCTACCACGAAACCCCTTGTAGCTAAAAGTTTGCTGCCATCATCTCCTACGCAACATGTATGCACCTACCTTTAGTGGGCGGGAAGGTCGCCGGCGGTGCTGACTAAGGCTAGGGTATCTGACGTACGATGTAGAGCAGCAGTTCGATTAATTAGACGTGCCAGCAATCCTTGTGAGTAACGATTTATACTGAATCCCAAAACTAGAAAAAGCAGAGCAGGAACTGAACTGGGGATTGATTAATTCCTGAAAAAAAAAACAAATTTTGGTGTTCTCCAATCTTCCATTACTCAGAGTTGAAGTCAACATAGATCAATCAAGAACCGAAGAGAAAAGGGGCTGTGGGGGAGAGGAACCTGGATGGCAGTCTGGCCGCAGGGGTTAGGGAAGAGGCCGGAGCCGTTCCACGCCTTGCCGACGAAGTTCCCGATGACGGCGTACAGAGTCGGCCGGCACGCGGATTGGATGCGCCGCGACGTAGGGCCTGCAGTACTGCCGACCGACCGGAACCTTGGCGGTAGGAGCGACAACAAGGTCGCGGACTGCCGCTTCTCGCCTGGATCGGGGTCGCCGCGTAGGGGATGATCCAAACAGCGCAACGAGCTACCCGTCTATCAGCGGGATATGCGGCGGTGACGGCGGTGGCTATGCGAGGGAAAACTGGGACGGCCTGAACGTGCCGTGCCGTGAGGAACGGAAACGGACGAGCGACTCAAGTACTATTATACCCTTTTAGAAAGAAAAAAACTTAAAATGATTTTTCCCAGATCTAATGGCTAGAAATAATCAGAGGTGGAGTTACATGAAATTACAAATTATAATTCTCCAATCACCGTAAAAGAGCTCTCTTATTTATTGTTCATCATCCACCGACAATTATTTTTATGGGAAGCAAGAGCTCTCTAATTGGTTTAGCATTTTGATTTAATCCTTCCTTTCTCTTTGTGCATAAAGAATTTACTTAAGATACGTTCGAATTCTCTGTTTTCCTCGAACAAGGGAAAAACAGTTCGTCCAAATAGATTTAAATAAGCTGCTGGATCGTTCTCACTCAAAAACACTGGAGCTCCTGGATCGGGGCATGCTTATACCTCGCCTAATGCGAGTTGGAGCGACCGCTCACGACAGTGTGTTGCGTATGGACCGGCCCTGGTAGGTTCCATGTAAGTTTGTATTTTTCTCCTTTTTTCCCTTCGTTATTTGAAGTTTTTTCTTTTATTATTATTTTTCAAAAGTACTGTAAATACCCCCCCCCCCACACACACACATATACATACAAAAAATATTTGTGAAATTCTAAAACACTTTTAACGCGTTTCAAAAAAAGTATGTGAAACTATAAAATATTGTTAATCATGTATTTAGAAAATTTTAAACATATATCAAATAAATGTTTCAGATGTATATGAAAATGTATGATGTTTATGAAAAGTTAGACATCAAACATGTATTTGATAAAAATGTTATCATTGTATTTGAAAATTTGATCATGTATTAAAAAAATGTTCTTGTTGTATACGAAAAATGTAGACATAAAAAAATTAATTATAAAAATATTAATTGTGTAATTTGAAAATGTTAGCATGTATAAATATGGTTTTAGATGTAGATGTAAAATGTATATAGAAGAATTAGGGAGAATAATACAAACAACACATCAAAAAATAATAAAAAGTCAATCAAGATGGTTCTAAAAACATAGGAAAATCATTGATTACCATAAAGAAAAACACATAGAAATAAATAAAGAAAAAACCAAAGAAAAATTAATAAAAAGAAAGAGAAATGAAGGAAACCATTGAAAGAGTAAGACAAACGAATGAAAAAGAAAGAGAGATGAATAAACCAAAGAAAAAAACAAAGAAAAAATAACCAAAAAAACTAATGTAAAACAAGCGAAACCAAAAGAAAAAAAGAAAGAAAATAATAAACAGCGAAAACAGAGAAGAAAACAACCAGTGGAAAAAAGAAACATAAGCTATGACAAAGAAAAAAGATAACGGGAGTTACAACAAAGAAAATAATGGAAATTCAAAGAAAACCAATGGAAAACCCCATGAAAACATAGAAAACGAAAAAAATCAAAAAGGGAAGGAAAAAAAATAGGGCGAACCGACCGAACACCATGGCCGGTCGTGAATTGGAGAAGAAGAAAGTGACTAATATCTGGGGGTGACACAGAGGGCAAAAGTGAGAAGAAGAAACGTTTGGGAGAGGTGAAATGTGACAACACTTTCTTAAACCCGAGCTATGTTTTTAGTCCGTGAGTATAGCAAGGTTCGGGGCGATGCCCCCTCTGTTGATGTATAAATGTATATATAGCCCACCTTTTCTCATCATCTTGACCTTTTGAGTGAACTGGCTGGTGCGTGCAGTTCTACATGATATTAGAGCCAAGAGAGGTCTTGAGTTCAAGACCCAGCTAGCACAATGCAACCCACTTTTGGTCCTTGTTTAGGCCCGAGGGAACCACACGTGAGGGGGAGTGTTGACATATAATGCATAACCCACCTTCCCCCATCATCTTGAGCTTTCGGATGAACTGACTAGTGCGTGCAATTCTACATCGCCAGCTACACACAGTTATGCCACTAAATGCCGTCATCAACTAGCGTGAGGTTCCCCATGTCCTCGGCCAAGACGGTCGGCTCCACAACCTTGTACGCACCCTTCTTTGATGTAGATGGTGTGGCAGTTTGTGCTCCTGCATGGGCGTCCTTTAGGGCATCCATGCTCGTGGTGTAGTTGCCACTGTTCATCCAATGTCACCATTGTGCGTCGGGCACAACAGACATGCA
>NC_041389.1:683606839-683613227 GCF_002162155.2 Triticum dicoccoides | reverse complement strand
CCTTTTTTAGGGAACTAAATTGAAGTAAATAGTCTTATTTTCCCGTAACCCCACCCATCTTCAAAATTCCATGCACCGACATTCACATATAGCTCCAACACTGATATGTACTCCCTCCGTTCCAAAATGGATGACTCAACTTTATACTAAGTTTAGTATAAAGTTGGGTCATCTATTTTGAAACGGAGGGAGTAGCTAAGAGAATGAAAAGAATAGTCGATGAAAAATAAAAGGGAAGCAGTAGGATCAGATAGGCTGGTTATTTAGATGAAGAACCATTGTTATGTTAGATCAATGTGCCCCTTGTATTGTCAAAGATTTTGTTTCGCGGAATACTGACTTTGGCCGTGCTTGCTGTGTACGACAGGCAGTACAAGTATATACCTCAATATGTAAGTGTTGTCTTGATTTAAGATTCTTGCAGGGATAGAACATGTCCTCCCTAGTGTCCCTGGCGTGAAGGATATTTTGTTCTAGGAGGCTAATTCAAGTGAACGGCTGCAACAGTAAGCGTTCCCTTAAAAATTACTCACGTGGAATGTTTGCAGGAACTACCATGTTATAACAAAGAGATTTATCTTGCTAAGAAGAAATAATTATCATGTTATAAAAGTTGGAATTCATGTACTCCCTTCGTTCCTAAATATAAGTCTTTGTAGAGATTCCACTATGAACCACATACGGATGTATATAGATGCATTTTAAAATGTAGATTTACTCATTTTGCTTTGTATGTAGTCCATAGTAAAATCTCTATAAAGATTTATTATTTAGGAACGGAGGGAGTACGTTTCAGGATTTGCCATGTTGCAGCAGCGAAAATTGGCATGCGTCTTAGGGATTTGTCATGCTGCGGCAAGGAGAAATGTCAGGCTAAGAAAAGGTGAGTTGCCTACATGTTCACCAATTGCCATGCTACAGCAGGGCGAATTATCATGCCACGTAGATACATTTTCATACATGCTTTCAGTAATTATCATGTTACATCATAGGGGAGTGTCATATGCTACACACTGGGTCATTTTCTCAGGAGAATGTAGGACAGCGAATGTCTGCGTCATTCTCTCAGAAGGATGCATTGGGAGCGAACCAGATTGCCACACTCGTCGCTTTGAGATTGGCATCCGGAATTGGATGCACCAAAGGGCGTTCCCTCGAGAAAACACAATAAGCTTTTTGTTGAATTATTGTTTAAAGTTTTTGGCCAAAAAGATCTATTGTTTTTCTCGCAAAAAAAGATCTGTTTTTGACACGAATTCAAGCTTTGTTCGTGCCAAAAAAAGTGTTGTTGTCCAGGAGGCCCTCGTACCCAGCCGCTGCTAGTGTTCCTGCTGCCTCCCGCCGGCGCCAGTGCCGGTCTGCCTCGTCTTCTGTGGCCTTAGAGACATGGAGGCGTGGTGGATCTCAGCCATTGCTGGTGGGAGGACTTCATTTCTAGATGTTTTTTTGACATTTCTTAGGGTTTGTGTCCTGCTCAGAGAGATGAGGCGGCAGCGGTTCTTTGAAGATGGAACAAGTTTTTCCCCGCCTAGCCCCTACCTTGGTGGTGCTTTTAGCATCATCCGAGGGCGTGTGGAGACTTGTCTCCAGCGTATTTCGCGGGATTCGGTCGATATTTGTCTTCAGTGGATATACATGGATCCGGTCTTTGTTCGTATGTGTTCATGTGTTGGATCCTTCCGATCTAAGCATCTTTTCAACGGCAGTGGTTGCTATTCTGGTGCACTGGTTCTATATGGCACTTAGCACAATGACTTCCTGACTGTCTACTACAACAAGTTTTGCCCGATCTAGGGAGGAAGGGGCGATTGTAAAATAGCTAGGCTTAAGCGTATGCAATCTACAGGGACGCGTGCGTGTTTATATAGGGCGCTAAGGCCAGGAGATATACATGGTTGGTTAGGCTAGGATTGATCTCCAAGTAATCTAACTATCTAACTACCATGGGATCATATCTCTAGCCTAACCGGTTTAGTTACAACAGATATACAACACGCACGCACACAATTACATGTTTAACAGCGATGACGGCGGTGCGCTTTGGACTCATTTCAGTACTTGTAGTCGTCGCTGGGTGGTCAACGAATCTGAGTCTATCTTTTATTATTTTTGGTATTCGTTGTATCACCATGATTAATGATGAATAGATTGGAAATTTTCTCGTGAAAAAAATGATTTGTTCATGTTTAACCACAAATATAAGGCAGGCTTCCCCCGTGCTGCTAGTTCTTGCCTATTGACGGCACAAGACGAATAGTACCTGGACCAGGCCTGAGGCTGACTCTCTCCTTCCTCTTCTGACCTTTCCTTTTGATAGCGTCTCGATATACGACGGCAATGGCAAACGCACGACCGCACGGCCAAGAACTTCCATGTTTGCACCACGCGTCGTCCCTCGTCCGCGTATATATACCCAGGGTGTCGCCTCCGGCATAGCACAGACCAAAATCGTCGCATCATATTGCGCCGGCTGAGTGCCAGCAGCTTAGCTAGAGCCAAGAACGCGAGTAGGTCGACCTACATGGTAGCTGCAGGCATGGTGCTCTCCCGGGCCGCCGCCTCAGACACCGACGTGTCGGTGCACTCCACGTTCGCCTCGCGCTATGTCCGTCGTCTCTCCCGAGGTATATATATATGCGCATGCATGGGTGCCTGTTGTTCTTCTTGCTCGATCGATGCATGCTCTCGTGGTCTGTTCTTACTAATGGACCGGCTGGTGGATCCGTTGCGTGCGTGCAGGTACCGTATGCCGGAGAATTCGATCCCCAAGGAGGCGGCGTACCAGATCATCAACGACGAGCTGATGCTCGACGGCAACCCGCGTCTGAACCTGGCGTCGTTCGTGACGACGTGGATGGAGCCCGAGTGCGACAAGCTCATCATGGCCTCCATCAACAAGAACTACGTGGACATGGACGAGTACCCCGTCACCACCGAGCTCCAGGCACGTATTATTCCGTTTTTGATTTTACCTGTCTCTGAGCCTCACAGATTTATGTAGTTGTAGTTTGTACTGACGTTGTTATTCCTTGTGCGGCATTGATCGAATTGCATTGCAGAACCGGTGCGTGAACATGATCGCGCATCTCTTCCACGCGCCGCTGGGCGAGTCGGAGACGGCCGTGGGCGTGGGCACGGTGGGTTCGTCGGAGGCCATCATGCTGGCGGGGCTGGCCTTCAAGAGGAAGTGGCAGAACAAGCGCAGGGCCGAGGGCAAGCCATTCGACAAGCCCAACATCGTCACAGGCGCCAACGTCCAAGTAACTCCTAGCTCACGTATTCATGAAACTGATAGCCGAGAATTCCTCTCCTTTGAGGTGAGATTTGGGTTGCGATGCTCTTGTACGTAGGTCTGCTGGGAGAAGTTCGCCAGGTACTTCGAGGTGGAGCTCAAGGAGGTGAAGCTGCGGGAGGGGTACTACGTGATGGACCCGGAGCAGGCGGTGGCTATGGTGGACGAGAACACCATCTGCGTGGCGGCGATCCTAGGCTCCACGCTCAACGGCGAGTTCGAGGACGTCAAGCGCATCAACGACCTGCTCGAAGAGAAGAACAAGGAGACCGGGTGGGAGACGGCGATCCACGTGGACGCGGCGAGCGGCGGGTTCATCGCGCCGTTCCTGTACCCGGAGCTGGAGTGGGACTTCCGGCTGCCATGGGTGAAGAGCATCAACGTCAGCGGCCACAAGTACGGCCTCGTCTACCCCGGCATCGGCTGGTGCGTCTGGCGCGGCAAGGACGACCTGCCGGACGACCTCGTCTTCCACATCAACTACCTCGGCACCGACCAGCCCACCTTCACGCTCAACTTCTCCAAGGGCTCCAGCCAGGTCATCGCGCAGTACTACCAGCTCATCCGCCACGGCTTCGAGGTAACTATACCTAGCTCATGTCATGAGTCGCGCGCAGTTCAAACATCCATCGATCGATCGGGAGGAGATTTGTCATTTTAATTACACGATGGATGCAGGGGTACAAGAACATCATGGAGAACTGCCAGGAGAATGCCATGGTGATCAAGGAGGGTCTGGAGAGGACGGGCCGCTTCAACATCGTCTCCAAGGACCAAGGCGTGCCGCTCGTGGCCTTCTCCCTCAAGGACCACACCCGCCACGACGAGTTCGAGGTCTCCGACATGCTGCGCCGCTTCGGCTGGATCGTGCCGGCGTACACCATGCCCGCCGACGCGCAGCACGTCACGGTGCTCCGCGTCATCATCCGGGAGGAGTTCAGCCGCACCCTCGCCGAGCGCCTCGTCCTCGACATCGACAGAGTCATGAACCAGCTCGACGCGCTCCCGTCCAACGGCGTCTGCTAGTAGTAAGCAGTGACGATTAAGAGTCTCCAGAATCCAAATGATGGTCATGGTGTGAAACTACCGGTCTTATCTTGCTGATGATTCGAGTAATAGCTATGATTGTAACCATAATTTTGCTGTGGCTTTTATGACTTGGACAGTTTGCATTGCAGTGATAGTAGTATTTCTGTTAAAGCTATAAAGGTTTCTGTTCTCTCTCTTGTTTATGTCGACAGCGGGCCACTTAAATCGCATTCGGATGAAAGTAAAAAACGAAGTTATTTTTCTTTTTCTGCAAAAGTAAGTTGTTTTTGTTCGGCTACGAAGTATGAATCTCACAAGAATTCGCCCTATCCTGACCCATCAATCCAAATGACCGTAAAAAACGCTCTTATGTTAGGCGTCTTGCATATTTTACGATGGGTGTCTGTTGGTTCGTAAATATTCTTGGAACGGGATTTTTGCTAAAAGAAATACGAGAATATTCTTAATGAATAAGTCCTCTGAAATTCAGTCCAGTGATTCGTGCACGAGTCTGCGCTAGAAAATCTTTACCTTGTATAAAACAAAGTATAAGTATGTGCACACATATTAAAAATAGTGAGTGCACGCATGAAAACGAAAGTCTTTTTTAAACTTATAGTACAATCGAAGTCACTCACATACACGAGCATACACTCACTATGAACGCATACATGCACATCCTACTCCTATGAGTAGTTGCGTAGCTAGCCTGGGAACACGCCCCGGGCCAACAGCCTATGTACAGTACTGAACAATGTTCAGATAGTGTTTTCTAGCTACAGTCAACGAACGATAGAGCAGCCATGGCCCCAGTAGCCTGGGGCCTGGCTACGCCCCTGCCTATGAGCACCTCCGGGAGCCGGCATAACATCTTGATATTTTACGATTTCACACCGGAAGCCTAAAATAAATTCAGGAATAATGCAAGCACCAATGTCTGTCTAGGGTTTGAACCCTAGTGGGTTGGGATATGTCCTCCTAAACCACACCGTTAGCCAAACGAAAAATGTTCGGCAAGAGTGATGTGCACTGGATCGCTAATATTTGGGAGGTTGTTAATGCATGCAAGTACTGATAAGTAACGAAAGTACATCCAATAACCAGCAACTCTCTAAGACAGATGCACACCCAGGAGTATAAAAGAGGAGTCCTATATATACACACGCATGCTTCCATGGCAGAAAAGCGAGCCCTTTGGTTCATAAATCATGCTATCGTTTGCTATGTGGGAATCTTCCTGTAGGTTGCCATCCATGTGTTATGTTTGGTACCTATGCTCAAATTTTTTGTTCTTTTCATAGTACACCGCAACTTCAACATATTGGAGCCATCAACCGAGCCGTCCTTGTAAAATGCATGCTTTGAACTGTGGTGAAATGCACAATGTCTTTTACAAATTTGGCATGTCAAATGCATGCTTGTAATTCAACGACATCAATGTGTTATGTATACGTGTATATGCATGTTTTGAAATTTGGGTTCATCTAAAATGTTTTACATAATAACATTCATTACTTAATTCATAATACTTCTTATATTCATATATGTATCAAATCTGCGTACAATACTTCTTATATTCATATATGTATCAAATGTGCAACGCTGCCACTGTAGCAAAAAACGCTGCCGTGGCAGTATTGTTATTTGGCCTGCACAACATATTAGTAGCATGTGTGGTATCCTGCAAGCTCCCAACATACTAATAAACTAGCAGCATGTGACGCTTCCACACACTGTAAGTTCTCTGTATCATCAGCCAAGTGCGAAATTCCCACACGCCATACGTTCTCTGTATGATCAGCCGCGTGTGACTCCAGGGAACACCACCAGTGTTGGATATGCTGGCACCGTTGGATTGCAACATGCCACCCATTAGGAACATACTAGCTGCGTGTGGCCACACGCTGTTAGTAATACCTTACCAGTGTCGTCATACTCGCGACGTGCCACCCGAACGCGGCTAGTATGCAATATCGCACGCTGCTAGTAACGGGGTCTTGTACTTGTGCGAAGACATACCTGCCATGTATGACTAAGGTATGTCGCCACCCTAGAGTTGTCTTGCAC
>NC_041389.1:683593051-683606641 GCF_002162155.2 Triticum dicoccoides | reverse complement strand
AGCCGTGATGATTTTGTATTGTCCTTTGAGTGGCAGATGCGCCACAATGCTACACATTTGGAACGCCATGCTCGTGTTACCGAAGATGAAATCAACGATGCCTTTGACCCAACACTCATGGTAGAGCTACCAGTGATGCTTGGCATAAAAACTATCCTGGTAACTGAGGATGGCACACTCAGCACACCAGTAGATGATGGACCTGCCCGACTCGGAAAGTAGAGTGCCACCACTGGCGCTTGGCGGCTCCTACCATGTTCTCGACAGTCATGTCGTGAGCGAGGAACCCTTAACATAGGATGACTGCCATTGACCGACGAGCACACAAGTTAAGTTACAGTACATGTTAGCATGTATAAGTACATATATTGTCACATGCATGATCGAAAAGCATTGCATGAAAATGATGGAGCACACAAGAATATCCGTTTCATTCATGAATGTAGACGTAAGCTAGCAATCGCGCATGCATGCATGAAGACGAGCAACACAATTGACACGTGTATGGTATACTTTACTTACTCAGCGTGCCGGTTTGATCCATGTGGTAGCCCTCGTCGGTCGCCGAGATGACGGTCACATCAAGGATACTTGGGGGGGGGGGGGGGCAATTCCCCCCTAAGCTCAACATAGCTTTGATACTGATGTCATCACCGGCCAGCATCTCGTTCCATATGTCCTCGGCAATGATGATGGGCTCCGCAACCTTGTACACTCTGCTCTTGACATAGACCGTGTGACGGTTTGTGTTGTGGCGTGGGCCGTCCTTGAGAGCATCGGCGATGGTGGTGTAGTTCCCACTACCATCTAGTGTGACCACCAGCATCTGCAAATGCCACCATGCATTCCATTGCCAATTGAACCAACTATGTATGCTAGGAAATGAGATTGGAAGAAGCTATATTTGATGATCTTGCTTTGTGAATTCAACACGTACTATATATATTAGAGGCTAACAAACACTTTGTTGTGCCGATTTTTTTATGTCGCGTCTATTGTGTAGTTTTTTAGTCATTTTATTATTCTTGGTGTTTGTTGTATGATGTGTTCTACGATGTTTGTTTTTATAGACATTGGTGGCTTGATTGTTCCTCATATTTTCACTAAACATGTAATTTACTGTGACTGCAGAGGTGGTAGGTGTTTGTGGCTGTAAGTTCCTACACATATGATATTAATTATCAATTGGTAGCTGGAGTGTGAGACAGTGATGCGAGTGTATGTGTGACAGATGACCAAGACAAATCTACACGCATGGCACACCCCCAACAATGAACACCATCTTACAACTCGAACCGACATGTCTAATCTAGTACGATGCACCAAAGAGACATCTTTCTAGAAAGCTTAGTATCTTTACAAACTAGAAAATACCCCGCGCGTTGCTGCGGAACTTTGCAGGCTGCATTGGTTTAGGATTAAATAAGAAGATGAATGATTTTCGAAGTAAAGCAACATTAATTGCAGCCAGGTCAGAACATTAAAGAAATAAAATTGGAATTAGGTGGTGTTTGTTTCTCTAGTCCTAGGACTTTTTCTAGTCCCTGGGACTTTTTGAAAAAGACTCTCAAGGAGGTGCTTCTAAGGACTTTTAGCAAAAAGTCCCACCCAGTTTGGTTTACTAGGGACTTTTTCTAGTCCCTACACCAAAAAGTCTCTGGAAACAAACACCCCCTTAGTAAACATGTGCAGCAATCAGTTCTAGACTTGGTAACAAATTTGAAAGTTACAACATATATACACATAGTGTCCTCGTTAGATGTCATGATGCAAAGGAAACTCTGAAGTGCTTGTAGGGAGCTTGCCTTGACATCGGTCGGGTAGGCGTGTAGTGCTTGTAGGGAGCTTGCCTTGATGTTGGTCGTGTAGGCGTGCCCATCACATTTAAAGTAACTGCTGGTTGTTTTCTGCTCTAAAGAATGAAGGACGGGACATGTTGTGGCTTGGTGCTATTTGTACTGATATGGGGTGCAAAATTCCAACGTTTTCTTATTGTATTTTTCTTATGATCAGAAGAGCATCTTTGTAGCCCATGAGATTGTGTCTTATGTCTGTTAGGTCGGTATCTGAGGTGTGTGGAGCTCCCAGGTATTGGACCAGATCTCTTATGTTGTTGCTAGAGACTGTACTTATACTGCTATGGTTTCTGAACTAAGATCCCTTCTTCCCTCAAAAGGGAAAAGGAAAAAAAAATCACATATACCTGATGTCCAGCGCAACCTCTATGTTTAACGTAGATTTATTAGCATGGAGAAACCTCACTTGATAAAACATATGGAACTATAATTAATCTGAAAATGTAAGGCAATCAGTTTACATGTTGTATATGGTGAGGAGATAATTTTGTAACTTTTTTTGATCCATATTGGTAAAAATGCAAAGCTAAAAAATTGGCTAACTATACAACGATATATATATACCGAGAAGTATTTTTTGGATTAGTAACATATGTTTGAGCGATACATGACCATGGCTTAAGTACAGAGTTGCGCAACAGTACCATATGCTTATGGATTAAAGTAACCTGAGAGCAAGCTGTGGATAGCTGATATATACCCAAGAATCAATGACATAAGATGTGGATTAGGAACATACCTGTTGAACTTCTTTTATTCCAAAAATGAAAATTATGAACAGCTATAGCAGAAACTGAGGGATCCTAAAATTTACATATATAAAATTTGATATGCAAGCCTACATGGAATTTCATCAAACGCCTTGTGACCAAGACTTATGGGCAGCGGCATATATGAAAGCCTTATGGACACTGAGACGGTGATAAAAAATTTGCTGTCACAGATAATGTGAAAGTGACCAAGACTTCTCTCAAGAGCATCATTTAGGAAAATCCACACTGCACATAGCTATACATGGGCAGCGGCATCATGTATTGGCCGGCGCTCCAAAACAGTGTGCTTGGCTAAAAAACATCCAATGGAGATGGACCCGACCTTATGGCGGTAATGGCCCTGACCGTTTCCTGTGATGGCTTATGACTTAGCCTGTTAGCCAAGACACTGACTTGTTGCACATCAATAAAATTAAAAATTGAGAAATATAAACGTATTAGTATATTTGGGGAGATACCTATCTAGTTACTTTGTATGGCAGTGATAGCAAGATCCTGCAATCCAAAAATCATGAAATAACGTAGGCTAGTGCTAATAGATTGGGTTTTCTTAGTGTGCATGAGGATGAAGGTTGCCAAATAGGAGTACAACTTAAACATAGTGGGTGCAGGGTAGGCATAGTATAACAGTAGCAGGCTAAACTAAAAGTAATTGCTTAAAAATCAAAAGCAGAAAACCTGTGAACCACGAAATAATTAATAAGATAGAATGACAAGAAAACACACTTGTTGAATTGGTACTGTAAGCCAGGACATTTGCGAGTGCTCACGTCCGTAAGGAAAACATGAAGTGAACAATCATCCATACTTTTCAAGGCAAAGATGGGTCTCAATTGATTAGACCATGCTATTACTAACCTGAAGAAACAACCAACGCACCAGAATCAAGCGTTTTGAGATAGAATATGGTTAAAAAAATTTAGTGAAGTTATGGGAATTACCTTTCCTACTATTTCTTCGACTCTCCTTTGACATATGCATGAGGTTGTGTTGGTTCTCTCGTCAAGCACCCTGCAATTCTAAAGAAAACTCGAGGTCGATCCAACCCTGCGTTACCATCAGCACATACCTTTGAGGCCGAAAAGAAAGTTGTCCCCGGCTGGGCAGTTGGCTGGCGCGGCATCTACTCCATGTTTGAGTCGCCGGGCAGAGCATCCTTCCCGGAGAGACTCCATCGCCGGTCTGATTCCACCCACAAACATAGGCCTATCCATGCCTTCCATCTGCGAGAGCGACGAACGAAGCAGGGTTCAGCGGAGGCCACCAAGGAGAGCGGCGGGGGCGAAGGAGGAGGGGAGGCAGCGGGCAGTGCCGGCAGAGGCGGAGGGGAGGCCAGAGGAGCGGACCGCACGCAGGGATCTATTGCCAGGGAAAAAATATTGTCCTTTATTTAGGGGGAGAGAGGAAACGAAAAGGATCATGGGGGTAGGACGATTGGGCTTTCTTCGCCAATTGACACCATTGGGTTCGGTGGTATTTTAAGACTGGAAACGGACGAAATCGCTAATTAAGGAGTACTCCTTGCGGAGGTCACTCCAACTCTCCCAAGTTGCGACAAGCGGCGCGCTGCATGTGCGCCACTTGTCGCAACCTGGGAGTTTTCCCTTTTTTTGTAGATCCGTTTATTCAAAACGTTTTATCTCTTAAACCGTGTGTCCAAATCTTGAACCTCTTTCGCCATTGGATTCCTCGCGTCGAGATCTTCAAAATTAGATCCCATGTTGATAGGTTTTGATGAACTTTTTTTTTGACGAAAAAACCGAACGAAAAAACCGACGAAAAAACCGAACCAGGAACACGGGTTTTTTCTCTTTCCGAAAGAGGCACACCCATGCCTCTGACGAAATCACAACTGTGCCTCTCGCGAAAGAAAAAAAAACAGAAAACGCGTTCTTTTCCCTTTCCGAAAGAGGCACGCCCGTGCCACTCACGAAAGCACAACCGTGCCTCTTTGCGGAAGCAAAACCGTGCCTCTCGTGAAAGAAAAAAAAATAGAGAACACGTTTTTTTACGAAAGAGGCACGCCTGTGCCTCTCGCGGAAGCAAAAACCGTGCCTCTCGCGAAAGAAAAAAAAACAAAAAATGCGTTCTTTTTTCTTTCCGAAAGAGGCACGCCCGTGCCTCTCGCGGAAGCACAACCGTGCCTCTCGCGAAAAATAATAATAGAAAACGCGTTTTTTTTTCGTTTCCAAGAGGCATGGCCGTGCCTCTCGTGAAAGCACAACCGTGCCTCTCGTGAAAACAAAACCGTGACTCTCGCGAAAAAATGCATTTTTTTGCGCAAAAAAATTAATTTTTTTCGAAAATCTTTTTTGGTCGAAAAGCTAGGGAAGACCGGTAGAAAACCAAAACGTAAAAAAACCCCGGAAAAAACCGTTTAAAAAGCCGAAAACCCGTGCGTAAAAATAAAAAAAAATCCGGAGGGAGCGCCCAGAGCGCGACACGTGATGAATGGCTGTGAGCGCGCCAAGTGGCGCTGATCGTTGTGAGGCTCCCGAAGGAGCGCTCGTTAATTAGTTGCTTCCGGAAACGGAAGGACGGCATGCAAGTCTAGATGAGATCTCACGTTTTACTCAAAAAAAAAAGATGAGATCCCACGCATGCAGCAGATTAGAGATCAGAGGGTTGCAGATGGCTGGGCAATATTGAATCAACGCTTAAAACAATATTAATGACCCACTCACTCAAATGGGAATCTAATGATCTGTTGATTTTTTCCCTGCTGATGTGGAGGCTGCATGTTCAGAGAATGATGACGAGGCAACATGCTGATGTGGACAGTGTGCATGGTGAGATAATAGGAAGAAGTGGGGAGCAACTTCTTAAGAATGTAAGATACTAGCAGGCCGAGGCACGGCGCACCGGCTTAAGCCCCTCGTTGAATTTATTACCAACAATTAGGCCACGGATGTAGGATGTCAATAGCAAAGCACTTACAGGTCTAGCCATAATGGTGAGGCATTGATGAACATGATGAAGAGAGACTAGCTGTGAGATTCAACGCACTTCATTAGCTCTTCGGCTGGGGCATATATACAGTTTACAGTAACCTCCAGGGAGAGGGGTCGTGCGCCACTGCTGGTGATCGTGTGCCACTAACACACACCGGCGCGCTGATGGGGGATGTTCACCGCTACCAACGATGAGGTGTGACGGAGAGGTAGGGGGTTGAACAGAGTGGAGGTTACCAGGATTGTTTGCCATATGCGAAGGCATGCCGGAGTCCAAGTATCAGTCAAAGGTACTGCCCAACAATGAGGGACCAGCCGTGGCGCTGTGGAACACCGCCTGGAGGGAGGCCATGTCCAGGGGTTGCGGTTGCGGCTGCTGCGGTGCTCCAGGAGGCAGGCCGTAGCCGTACGGGGGCACGTAGCTGGGCGGCGGACCGTAGCCGTATGCACCAGGGACGGCGGGGAACGGCGCGGCGTACATGGCCTGTTGAGGCGGCGTCCCGGGACGGGGGCCAAGAACGCCAGACCGTGGAGCGCGCCACGGCATGGGCCAAGCCTGGACGAGGCCGGTCCAGGAGTTCGTGCCGGGCGCTGGAGCGGGCAGTCTAGGAGCGCGAGGAGGCGCGTGCGGGGACGGAGCGCCGCCCGTGCCATGACCGATGCCAATGCCGCGTCTGCGGCGGCGCCCACAGCCACCGCGTGCACGCCTGCCTCCGGTGGCATCAGGCACGGCAAGGGGTGCAACGGGTGGCGAGGAAGAAGACGGAGCGGCGCGACGCCCGGCAAAGAGTGCGTGCGCGCCCTGTAGGCGCGCGGTCTGCTCGGCACGATGCTCCTCGAGAAGCAGGAAGGACCGTGTCTCGAGGAGCGAGGGCAGCGGCGACTGCGACGTGGTGTGAGGAATGGCGCCGTGGTACTGACGGTTGAGCCTGCGCAGGAGATGGAAGACCTGACGCGGCTCCGACACCGGCTGGCCAAGGTCGCGGAGCTGATCGGCGTACATCTTCACTTTAGTGTAGTACTGCATGATCGTCAGATCACCTTGCACCACGGCGTGGTACTCGGCATCGACGTAGACGGCCCGAGCGAGCTGGTTGTTGCGAAAGATGCCGTCGATCACCATCCAGACGGTGAGGGCGGTGTCCTCGTCCGCCATCACGGCATCCAGGAGGTCGGGGGCGACGGTGGTGTTCAGCCAATGAACCACGGCGTGGTCCGCCATCGCCCAGTCAGGGTCATCTTGGCGGGGAACGGCCTAGGCGTCCATGTGATCGCGGAGGCCGAACATGCCGATCGCCGTGTCGAAGTGGCGGCGCCACTGCGCGTAGTTGCCAGCGAGCAGGTCGAGGGTGATGGGTATGTGACGGCGGATGTTGATGGTTTGCAGGATGGCCGGAGAGATGGTGGTCAGAGGCGGCCACGGAGCGGCCGCGACAGCAGGGACGGCAGCGACAAGGCCGGCCGAAGGGAGAGCAGGTGGTGGTGGGGCTGGGGCAACAGCGACAGGGACGCCGGAGCCATCGGCGGCAGGGGAGGGAGGAGAGCTGGAGCTGTCACCCATAGCGGCGGAAGCGGGATTGTCGGCCGGAGCAAAGGGATTGATCCGGTCGCCGGTATCTGATATCATGATGAAGAGAGACTAGCTATGAAATTCAACGCACTTATATACAGTTTACAGTAACCTCCAGGGAGAGGGGTCGCGGGGCACTACTGGTGATCGTGTGCCACTATAACACACACACACACGATCACATGTACACTACTCGTATATATACAAAGGTACAACACATACACATACATGTGGTCTAACAGTACATGCTCAAGATATCTTGATATAAAACATATATTTATCCTGGTATGTGAGTTTGCTCAAATAATTGAGGCACGGCAGGTCCATATAGTCGTTTGTAGATGTATGAAACGATAAGATAACAACCGAGCGACACAAAGTGTAAATACAGTGGTCTCTTTAGTCTTTTCTCTATGCCTATATTTGATATAATACGATGTTATGAGAAAGATTGGACACATTTACAACAGAACCAAGGAGGTAACATACTCGCTTAATGGTCATAGCTTTAGTTGCAACTTCTTGATTCTGAGATGCCCTGGGATGTTTTCTACCTCGGTGCACCAAACGGATCACTTGTTTGTATTCATCGTGTATTCATAGAAGCCCTGGGCATTGTCAGCAATTGTGATATGTGCCTTCAGTGAGCTGAACGAGCCGAGAGTGTACTCGAGTACTTCGGGCGTGCGTAAACGGCATGCAAGCCTGTTACGTTGATCTCAGCTGATTGAGTTACAGTGTATCTGACCAATCCAAATTAGGGAGGTCATCATTGAATTGTGAGCAATCCAGGTTGTACTTCAGCCTCCGGTAACATGGTTACTGCTTTATTAGAGTGTGTGACGTTAAAGGACGGGCAAATGACCTTAAGAAAGCAGAGTCCGTAAGTTTCTGCACTCTTTTATTTACGTAAAAATCCCATGGCTTCAAACAGATCTTCCACATTTTTCTAAATTATCTTATGGGACCTCATCCGCGACAGTAATATTACCATGTGAGAAATGACAAATAGCATTCCATTTTCCTGGCCACAGAATTGTTTATTACTCCCTCCGTTCATAAATATAGGTCTTTCTAGAGATTTCAACTAGTGATTACATACGGAGCAAAATTATTGAATCTACACTCTAAAATATGTCTATATACATCCATATGTGGTAGTCCATTTGAAATCTCTAAAAGGACTTATATTTCGGAATGGAGGGAGTAGATGGTTAGTTTGCTCTTTTAATGGTCATACTATAGCATAATCAAACCTGAAACTGGCATCGTCACAATATAAACAGCCACTTGATACTTGGTGCATCCAATACAATCCTCGGAATACAAACATGCTCGTCTTTGTGAGCTCTGGTAACACTAGTAGAAAAAGGACCTAATATGAGACACATTAGTGCCGGTTCGATTTTGAGCCGGCACTAATGTGTCCATTAGTGCCGGTTTCAACGGCTAGCTGGCCGTTCTCATTAGTACCGGTTCGTGGCGAACCTTTAGTACCGGTACTAAAGAGGGTGGTGGCAGGGTGTTGTCAGTCTGGGGCCCGTCCAGCACCTTTAGTACCGGTTCGAGGTCGACCTACATAAACCCTTCGTCCACCCGAGCTCGCTCTGTTCTTCCCCTTTCCCCTCTCCTCCTCTGTTCTTCCCCTCTTCCTCTCGAGCTCATCACACATTTTGCTCAAAATTTGTCAAGATTTGAAGGCCCCCATCCATTCAAATGATCACAAAGGTTAGCAACTTTGTCCTTTCAACTCTCATTGCTAGATTAGCTCTTGCAATGCTTTGTATAGTTATTAATTTGGGAGGAATTATATTTGCTAGTATTTGATTTATATGCAATTTGAGGTCAAAAATAACACTTAATTTGCATATGTAGGTGTGGTTTACTTAGTGCCTTCTAAATCTCCGTTGTAACCACCGTCGATCGCCCGCACCGTTCCATCGCCGGCACCACCTTGTGGTGAGGCTCTTGTTCATTAATGTTTTACATTACCAAATTGATGTTTGTGTGATTTGGATATATAGTTAATCGTATAATTATCTTACCCGTACGTTGTTTGTTATACATAGTGCCGTGGTTTTGATATCTGTCCCCGTCGGCCCTCGTCCTTGTTATGATTCGGATGTGGTATATTCTCTTTTAAAACTAGTTGTTGCATTTCGTGTTTATGACAAATTATGCCCATCAAGTTGACATACATATTTTTATCTAGGAGGTATGTGAACCGAAAATTCCAACCGACCCTATTGTCGAGAGGTTAAATTTAGTTGAAAGAGAAAACGAAAGAAAAATTGAAAATAATTGAGGGGGAGAAGATGGAATTGGAGTTGCATGTTGCCGATGTCGTCGATGATCACAAGATCAAGATGGAGAAAATGAGGTTGAAGATTAGAAAGATTAGAAAATATGCCATTGATAGTGTGGCTTGGTATCATTATGTTGTTGGATCAATTGTTACCTTAGTTGTGATCTTCATCGCATTTGTTGTTGCATTTAAATTCTTTAGCTAGAGAGTTATTTGTATGTTGCATTTAATTAAGTGCTGTATATGAACTTTATGTATGAACTTGTATTAATTTAGTCTATTCGGTGTTGTGTAATGAAGATGAGCCGACAATGGATGTATGATGACCAATGATCTCCCGAGTTCATTAATGGCATGCATACTTTTCTGCTTGCCGCTGAGGCAAACAAGCGGGCGGATGGTTTTATGCCTTGTCCATGTGCTGGCTGTAATAATGGTCATAGTTACTCTACATCAAGAACCATTCACGTCCACCTATTTGAGTCCGGTTTCATGCCCCACTATAATGTTTGGACCAAGCATGAAGAAATAGGGGTTATGATGGAAGACAATGAAGAAGAAGAGGACGACGACGGCTATCCTGGCCATGAGTTCCCTGAATACGATGATACAACAATGGGGGAAGAAGCTGAGCCGGCAATGCGGGAAGAAGCTGAAGAAGAGGCATCAGATGAGCCCACTGATGATCTAGGTCGGGCCATTGCCGATGCAAAGAGAAACTGTGCAAGTGATCTGGAGAGGACGAAGTTACAGCGCATGTTAGAGGATCACAAGAAATTGTTGTACCCGAATTGTGAAGCTGACAAAAAAAGTTGGGCACCACACTTGAATTGCTGCAATGGAAGGCAGAGAATGGTGTATCTGATAAGGGATTTGGAAAGTTTCTGGTAATGATAAAGAATATGCTTCCAAAGGACAATGAATTGCCCGAGAGTACGTATGAGGCAAAGAAGGCTGTCTGCCCTCTAGGGTTAGAGGTGCAAAAGATACATGCATGCCCTAATGATTGCATCCTCTACCGCGGTGAGTACAAGGATTTGAACGCTTGCCTGGTATGCGGTGCATTGCGTTATAAGATCAGTCGCGATGACCCTGGTGATGCCGAGGGCGAGCGCCCCAGGAAGAAGATTCCTGCCAAGGTGATGTGGTATGCTCCTACAATACCACGGTTGAAACGTTTATTCCAAAACAAAGAGCATGCGAAGGCGATGCAGTGGCACGCAGAAGACCGTAAGAAAGACGTAAAGTTGAGAGTACCCGCTGACGGTTCGTAGTGGAGAAAATCGAGAGAAAGTACTGGGAGGAGTTTGCAGGTGACCCAAGGAACGTATGGTTTGGTCTAAGCGCAGATGGCATTAATCCTTTTGGGGAGCGGAGCAGCAACCATAGCACATGGTCTGTGACTCTATGTTTGTATAACCTTCCTCCTTGGTTGTGCATGAAGCGGAAGTTCATTATAATGCCAGTGCTCATCCAAGGTCCTAAGCAACCCGGCAACGACATTGATGTGTACCTAAGGCCATTAGTTGAAGAACTATTACAGCTGTGGAATGGAACAGGTGTACATGCGTGGGATGAGCACGGACAGGAAGAATTTGACCTAAAGGCGTTGCTGTTCGTGACCATCAATGATTGGCCTGCTCTCAGTAACCTTTCAGGACAGACAAACAAGGGATACCGCGGATGCACGCACTGTTTGGATGATACCAGCAGTATATATTTGGATAGCTGTAGGAAGAATGTGTACCTGGGACATCGTCGATTTCTTCCGACAAGGCATCCCGTAAGAAATAAAGGCAAGCATTTCAAAGGTGAGGCGGATCACCGGACGAAGCCTCGCCACCGTACTGGTGCTGATGTACATGATATGGTCAAGGATTTGGAGGTAATCTTTGGAAAGGGTCCTGGCAGAAAACCTGTTCCGAAGGACGCTGACGGACATGCACCCATGTGGAAGAAGAAATCTATATTTTGGGACCTACCATATTGGAAAGACCTAGAGGTCCGCTCCGCAATTGACGTGATGCACGTGACAAAGAATCTTTGCGTGACCCTGCTTGGCTTTTTGGGCGTGTATGGGAAGACAAAAGATACACCAGAGGCACGGTAGGACCAGCAACGTATGCACGGAAAAGACGGCATACATCAGGGTCAGGCCAGCTACGCTCTTACCAAAGAAGAGAAGGAAATCTTCTTCGAATGCCTGCTCAGCATGAAGGTACCATCTGGCTTCTTGTCGAATATAAAGGGAATAATAAATATGGCAGAGAAAAAGTTTCAGAACCTAAAGTCTCATGACTGCCACGTGATTATGATACAACTCCTTCCGGTTGCATTGAGGGGGCTTCTATCGAAAAACGTTCGATTAGCCATTGTGAAGCTATGTGCATTCCTCAATGCAATCTCTCAGAAGGTAATCGATCCAGAAATCATACCAAGGTTACAGAATGATTTGGTGCAATGTCTTGTCAGTTTCGAGTTGGTGTTCCTACCATCCTTCTTCAACATCATGACGCACGTCCTAGTTCACCTTTGTGAAGAGATTAACGTTTTGGCCACATAGTTCTTTCAGGAAAAAGAAACATCGTGGGAGTGGATGACAAGACAGACATGTCAGAAGATTATAAGTTTGATGAAATTGCTCCATTCACAATGAATATTGACCCGAGCATCTAGTTAAATGATGAAGATTTTCCATGGCTATGGCGCAAAGGGACAGACGCGAAGAAAAAGTTTCACACCTAAAGATCTGGGATGTGATCAGCTTGACTATCATCACTTTCTTCTGTGTTTCACACCCAGGAGGGAATGTCTGTAATAGTTAGGGTAGTTATGTGTTTTGGCATTTGAAACGCGAAGAAATTTTATGTGCAAACAAATTCTTTTCATGCATTTACTAATATTTTCCAGCTAAATGACCCTGAAATTGAAAAGTATTTCAAATAAACTCAGAAAAGATTGAAAGTTGGCATGGTATCATAATTTCATACAAATAGCATGTGCGAAAAAGTAGAGAGGCTTACGGCAAAAATTGGATACACTTCGTGTACAAAATGGGCAATCTCTTTCGAAGTATCAGGGTTTCCGACGAAAACTGAACTGTTACAAAGGCATTTCATTTTTTAAATAACCTAAGCATTACCAAATTGAATATAATGATAAAAACACTAATATTAAATATAAGAAAAAAAGAATCACTGAAAAAACTTTTTTCAAAGTTAAGTTATTCACAAACTAGTGATTCAAACAAATTTCAAATAATTCAAAATTTAAACTATTCAAATTTGAAAACTACCGGCACTAACAGAAAGTTTATAATTTTTTGCACCTAAAGCAAAAATATCCACAAAGAAACTCTAAATACAGGAAAAAACAACTCAAAAATAAATAAAACAAAAATAAATAAAGCAAAAAATTAAGAAATTAAAAAAGCCCGCCTACTGGGCCAAAGCGGCCTGCATAAGACTAGGAACACAACCTTCAATTGGGCCAGGATGCAGGCCCGCAAAGGCCCTGTAGGCCCACTGGGCAGAAGAGGACAGGTAGGCCTAGTAGGTCTGCTTAGGAGAGGAGCTCGAGAGAGCTACCGCACTGGGGCTTATAAACCAGTGCGGTAGCCCCTCGGCTAGCGAGGTGGGACTAAACTTGCGCACCGCCTGCAGCCAGCGCACCCCCTTTAGTACCGGGTCGTGGCTCCAACCGGTATTAAAGACCCCCCCCCTTTAGTACCGGTTGGAGCCACAACCTGGTACTAAAGGGGTGCGCTTCCCGCCGCTTGACCTGGCCAAAACAGACCTTTAGTACCGGTTGGAGCCACCAACCGGTACTAAAGGTCCATCATATATATACAACACTTGAAAAAAAATCAGTTTCCCTCTGTTTCTTCCCTCTGTTTCCTCCCTTCGTCGCGCCGCCCTGCCCCGATCGACGCCGTCCCCGTCGACGTCGCCGCCCCCGCCCCTCGTCGCCGACCCCGATCGTCCCCGCCCCTCGTCGCCGACCCCGTCGACGTCGCCGCCCCGGCCGTCCCCGTCCCCGTCGTCCCCGTCGCCGGGCCCCGGCCGCCCCGTCGCCGCGCCCGCCCCGCCCCGTCGTCGCCGCCCCGGCCCGTCGCCCCGGCCGCCCCGCCCCGTCG
>NC_041389.1:683581803-683592900 GCF_002162155.2 Triticum dicoccoides | reverse complement strand
CCCCGTCCCGTCACCCCATCGTCTCCCGCCCGTCGTCGCCTCGCCGGTGAGCTCGCCCCGACCGCCATGTCCACACACACACACACTACACACACACACACACACACACACACACACACACACACACACACACACATTAGTTTGTTTGTTATAATTTTTTCTATTTTTTAGTTATAGAAATGTTAGAAATTATTCTGTTTTTTAGTTATATAAATATTAGAAATGTTAGTTATATAGAATTGTTATAAATATTTTCTATTTTTTAGTTATAGAAATATTTATAGAAATGTTAGCAATTTTTCTGTTTTTTAGTTATATAAATATTAGAATTGTTATGGAAATGTTAGTTATATAATCAGGAAATTTTAGAATTAGTTTTAGTTAGATGAATTAGATTAATGTCAAATTGTTAGAATTTGCATATATATAGAATTTTAGTTATCACAATTCAATCATTTAAAAAATGTTACTTTTTGCGGGCATATAGTATTTGTTCTCAACGATATGCCCGGCCCGCATCCTCGCCGTCGACCCGTTCACGACGACGTCCTGCTTTAGGGGACCCATGTCCGGGGTTGGGCTCCGCCGGGCTGGCACTGAGAGGTGCTACCTGGAGGGGCGCGCCGCTTGGTGAGGAACCCAACCTCGGGTCCCGTCGTCGACCCTGATCTTCTTTGGTGGCGTTCGTGTGGGCCACATTCGGTGCAGAGGCAGCCGGCCCCGCCGGAGGTGGTGCGTCACCGTGTCAGGGAGGAAGATGAGCACGTCCATCGCTACATGGCTGCTATGGACGACGTCAGGTTCTCCACTACTTGGCGGGTTTTTTGGGCAGATGACCGGAGATATGATCCTGTGATGGTTCCTTCTCTTTGGGTGTGCACCGCCCGTGCCCCAGGAACCGCGAGTGGCGCCCTAGATTCTTCTGTAGTACTCGATCTTTATTAGGTACCTAGCCAGTGATGTATTCGATATATAATATTCGAGACGATGTATTCGAGATTTTATATATTAAGACGATGATGTATTCGAGATTATATATTCGAGATGATGTATTCGAGATTCAGTTTTTCCTTATTGATTAATTGCATCCATGCATTGTAATTTGAATACTAAATTGTTTTATATTTCTTCTGTATTAGTAAAGTAAAAGCTATGGCGGACAATACCGGCAGAGAGAGAGAGAAAAGGAATTGTTCGACATCATAGGCAGCCCTCACAGGCTAGATGATCTGAATGAAGCAGATGACGGCTCCCAATATCTGAACAATACCGGAGAGGGTGATGAAAAGATATTCGATCTCGACGACCGAGCTGATGAAGTCATGAACTATGATTATGATTATGATGACACAGACAATGTTTGTGATGACACAGACAATGCTGATCTTCAAATAACAAAGACTACCGGCGAGGTATATTTACATAAGCATGCATCATGGTGATCATCACATGTTTTTTTATTGAAGATATATTAACGAATCGATCTTTCTTCTTTCAGCCCTCCGGATCGAGCAAATCTGCTTCTACAGACAGCAAGACAAAGCGAGGCCCGGGAAGAATGTTGAAGGATGGTGTAAAGTACCACATCGAATCCATCAAACTTAGTGGCGAACCCCTCACGCCTAAGAACGTTGTGGATAAGTGGACTCGTCAGTGCGGAGTTCTTGTGAAGGACAAACTCCCGATCTCCATTCAAGAATGGAAAGAGCCAAAGACTAAACGTCCAGGTGTTACTTGGGTCGACGGCAGAGCCAAAGAAGACCTTTTGAAATCTCTGATGGAACATTTCAGCCTACCAGATCATTTCACTGAAGCAGATGTGAAGAAAGTCAAGGCCACTGCTCTTAAGAAGATGGCAATTGCATTCAACACCCACAAGAAAACTGTATGGGCCAACTACCTCACTAATGAAAGGAAGACTCCAGATTTCAAGGGAACACTGGAGAAGCAAAGAGAGCACTGGGACGATTTCGTGACCTTCAAGGATTCAGAATTATCTATGGAACGATCGATGAAAAACAAGGCAAATGCCGCAAGAAAGACGCAGTTTCATAGGCTGGGTCCAGGTGACTACGCGATGGGATTGCCTAAGTGGGATAAGTCTGAGCGAGATATGGAGGATGCAGGGGTCACTCCGGTTACTAGGAACTGGCCCCCCAGGTGCAGAACTTGGTTCTATGCGCATGGGGGAGCGTTGGACCAAAAGACAGGCGAAGTTTCACGGAAGGCAAGTCTAAAAGGAGCCGAACAAAAGATAATTGACGCAATAGAAGAAGCTCGAAGGGGGGAGTTCACGCCCAACAGAGAGAACGACGAGCTTACGCGCGCCCTGGGAAATCCTGAACACCCGGGAAGAACACGAGGCAAGGGTGTTATTCCCTGGTATGAGGGCTTTTCGGACTGGAATGACGACTACAGGTCCCGTGCAAGAAAGAAGATGGAGGAGGAGAAGAAGAGGAAGTTGGAGGAGGAGCAGAGGAAGCAGGACGCAGAACGCCTTCAAGGCCTAGAAGCAAGGCACGCGGACCTGGCACTCAAATTCCAGCAGCAGCAGCAGATCTACTCACTTAGCCAGGAAAGGGGGTCTCAGCAGCGGCAGCAGCAAGCGAATGATCGTCCAGCATTGGATAGCACCGTCCCATCCATGCCGAGAAGCAGCGTTGGTTCTGCCCCGGGCGACACACTGCTGGATACATACCCTGTGGATGACATCATAGAGAACACTAACTGTGAGCTACACTCCAAAATGAACAACATATCCATGAAGGTGGCGGACGGCGTTGCTTTTCCAGTTACCCCCAAAGCAACCTACCATTGCATCCCGATTCCAAAGGGCTATGCTCGTGTCATGGTTGATGAAGTGGTGGACCCATATTCGGGGCTAACGCTTGACATTCCTGGAGGTGAAGACGAGCGCACACTGGGAGAGGCCATACATCGTATCATCCTATGGAGAAAGGATTGCATCATCTTTCAAAGTCAACCAACAGCGCGTCGTCTGCCGACTCCTCCTCGAAGTCCACCACCGATTAAGCAGACTGCCGCTCCTCCAAGTCCATGAACGCGTGAGACGACTCCTCCTCGAAGTCCGCCACCTCCTCCAAGTCCCCGAACGCGTGAGCTGACTCCTTCGGTTTCAAGTCCGGCACAGCGTCATGCCACTTCTCCGGTTTTAAGTCCGACACCGTGTCAGGCCACACCTCCTGCTTCAAGTCTGGCACATCGTCAGGCCACTTCTCCTGGTCCAACTCCACGTCAGCCGTCTCCGCCGTCTCAGCAATCGCAGAAAAGACATGTCGCAGCTTTGGTGCGTAGCGGTACGAGTCGAGGTAGTTCAGGAAGTACAGGCGGAGACAAGCGATATAAATATGGTCCAAGCCTCGCTCCTCTTCCTCAAAGGCCTTACGACATGACTAAGGAGCAAAACACAGCCATAGTGCAAGCCCAAGTGGACGCCCATTTTTGACCGTAACCGGCACCACTGCGAAAGGAGAAAGTGCCTGAGAAAGTAATTGACCACTTCATTCATATGGCTAGAGAACCAGCTCCCAAGCCTGTTGACTCGGACTATGATCGCCAAATCAGGAAGGCACATCGAGCACGAGTACAGAAGGAAGCGAGCTCAAACTCGAGCCAACAAGCAGCTGGCAAAAAATGCGGGAGAACCGTTCCCCAGTTGGGAGAACAGGCGGCGCAAGCGATCCCCCCGCTTGTTGTGCCTACAACACATGAGAGGAGTAGTACGCACGCCAAATATTATTGTGGGCAAACCGTTAGTGTTCCCCAGCATGGTGATGTGGTAATAACAGAGGATCATATAATGCAGGCTCAAATGCTCAATATCTCTGTTGGACAAGTCCTCGAAATCGAGCCCATGCCTACGCTTAAAGAATCGGAAATAGCATGGCAATATGTCCGAGGCAAACTTTTGGTCCATCCAGACAAGGTCAAGGACCTCCCAACGAGAATGTATCAATTGCATCAATGGTACATGAACATTACCAAGATTTCCAATCGAGAGTCCCTCATGGTGAATGTTAAGCATGACCATTATTACCATGAGAAAACTCTGACCATTGAGTATCCAGAACTATTTCAGTTATACAATCAAGACGCACTCGACAAATCTATTGTCAGTTGCTATTGTCTGTAAGTGATTTCTTTCTGTAATTTAAGTCTCAATCTAGTTATGTAGTGATAATTTTGATCAATCATTACATGTAATTATCCTCACTATATTCTTTTTCTGTGGTATTATATGCAGGATGAAGATGTATGAAATGAAAAAAGCTGGACACTATGGCGTTGGGTTCATTGACCCAAATACCATTAATCAGGACATATGACAGATTGAACATTGTCAAGATGCTGTAGAGGAAAGCATGCTAGAGTTCTTCAAGCACCTCAATAGCAATAAAGATATACTACTTCCTTACAACTTCCCGTGAGTCACACTGTCTTGTACTACAAATTCTGTTTTCGCTTACTAGCTAGCTAGATGTTAATAATTAAGTGTATACGATTTACGGTAGTTGATTAATTTTATGCACATGCCCGCTTAATTAAGACATGCAAACGTGTGCGTATGCAGTTGGCACTGGGTCTTGTTAGACATTAAAGTTTAGGAAGGAAAAGTTGAATTACTGGACTCACTAACTAAAGAAGATAAAGACTACGCCATCGTGAAGGAGATAGTCAACAGGTAATTTCAATCATTATTAACTATATCTCGGCCTATTAATTATTAGTTCGTCATTTCCTGATATGAACTATTTAATAACCCCTTTATTAATTTTCTTTGCCGGCGGGCAGGGCATGGGCAAAGTTCATCAAGGTGACTCCAGGCACGTGGCCAAAAAAGTTGTTTTGGCATCGACCCAAGGTAAGTAATTAAGTAGTACTAGCTAGCTACCATCTCTTTAATTCTTGTTTCAATATCATTAATTAATTATCATGCTTGATTAATCATTATTTGATTCAATTCCATTCTCGTAAAGGCCCTGAGGCAGGCGTCGGGGAATAATCTGTGTGCATACTACATTTGCGAGAACATTCGCATGATGACGTGTGAAAAAAGCAGATCTGATAGACAGGACTGGGTACGTTTGTCAGAACACTATTTACACCATTATCGATATCTAGTCACATAACTAACACACATGCATATATTGATCTCCTTCTTAACAGTTCAGATCGGTGGAGATAAGCTCCTACCATCGGACCGCATACTAGCACTTCAAGAGCAAATAGCCGGATTTTTGCTCGACCAGGTCATAGATCCCAAAGGAGAATACTATTACCCGCTACCGCCCCCATGAACCACTTGTCATCATGCTCCGGAGGAACCAAAGGCAACATATATATGTAGGAGAAATTGTGTATATGTATATAGATGTGTATGTGTGAATAATTAGTGGTGTTGATTTGTGAGACATTCGATGATATATATGTGCATAACGTGTACAATTTGTAGTATCGTGAAATACCAGCAAACAAAAAAATTTGAATGGAAAATAAATCAAAAACCACCCCAAATATTTAGTACCGATTGGTGTTACCAACCGGTACTAATGCCCTACGCGCACCCGGGCCTGGCTCGTGCCACGTGGTGGCACTTTAGCGCCGGTTCGTGACGAACCGGTACTAAAGGGGGAGGGGGCTTTAGTCCCCACTTTTTAGTGCCGGTTGGTAAACCGGCACTAAAGGTCGTTATGAACCGGTACTAAAGCCCGGTTCTTCACTAGTGTAATAATCTCTTGTTCACGCTTTCGCCCAGCCTTATGACCAAGAGTAGTGTACAATTGCATAGCACCAAAGATTGATTTATATTTCTCAAAAGCCTAATAGGCACACCAATTTTCAGGCTGATTTCATGGCCTGCAAAATTATTAATTTTTTTGAAATGCAAAAACTTTCGGGAAAATAACATATCAGCAGTGCCAACAATCATGTCAATATACAATTCAAACGGACATGCAAAAGGAAAAGGATGAGCACATAACCTGAAGAGGTGGCCGCGGTGTCGATGAATAGAAGTTTGTATCTTTTAAATTCGTAGGCGGGCATACCAGTATGTTTGAAACTGGCAGTGGGGTATATAGTTTTGACAGAGCAAATATTATATATCAACCTTGAGTTTGTTGAGGAGGGTAGGTAATGGTATACATGTCGTGTGGGGCGGGCATGCCGTATTCCCTCAACCTCCACGCGTGCAACCACGACTCGGCGCTCAAACCACACAGGCGAGCCAGCGCATGGCACCCCTCAACGCACTCAAACAGACACAAACATACCCGAAATCATTAGTTGAGGAGTACTCGTTGTAAAGATCACTCCAACTTCCCAGGTTGCGACAAGTGGCGCACATGCAGCGCGTCACTTGTTGCAACCGGAGATTTTTTTTTCGTAGATCCGTTTATTCAAAATATTTTATCTCTAAAACTGTGCGTTCAAATCTCAAACCGCTTTCACTGTTGGATTACTCGCATCAAGATCTTCAAAACTAGATCCAATGTTGATAGGTTTTGACGAACTTTTTTTCACGAAAAAAAATCGGACGAAAAAACCGAACTGAGAGCACGGATTTCTTACCTTTCCGAAGGAGGCACGCCTGTGCCGCTCATGAAATCACAACCGTGCCTCTCACGAAAGCAAAACCATGACCCTCGCAGAAGAAGAAAAAAGAAAGCGCGTTTTTTCCCGTTTCCGAGGAGGCACGGTCGTGCCTCTTGCGGAAGCAAAACCATGACTCCCGCGGAAAAAAAACAGAAAACGTGTTTTTTTTATTTCCGAGAGGCACGACCGTGACTCTCGCTAAAGCACAACAGTGCCTCTCACGGAAGCAAAAACGTAACTCTCGCGGAAGAAAAAAACAGAAAGCGCATTTTTTCTGTTTCGGAGAGGCACGACCTTGACTCCCGCGAAAGGAAAAAAACAGAAAACTCGTTTTTTTCCGTTTTCGAGAGGCACGGCCGTGACTCTCGCGAAAGCAAAACCGTGCCTCTCGCGGAAGCAAAACTGTGACTCTCGCGAAAGGGAAAAAATGCGTTTCTTTGCAAAAAAATTCTCAAAAAAAAGTTTTGATCGAAAAGCTAAGGAAGACAGGTGGAAAACCAAAACGTCGGAAAAAACCGAAAAAACCCGTTTAAAAAGCCGAAAACGCGTGCAGAAAAATAAAAAATAAAATCCAGAGGGAGCGCCCCCGCGACACATGGCGAATGGCTGAGAGCGCGGCAAGTGGCGCTGATCCTTGCGAGGCTCCCGAAGGAGCGCTCGTTAACTAGTTGCTCTCCGACATACCGCTGTCTGGCTAGTCGCACAAGCACCTCTTCTCTGCTCTCCCTCCCTTGATCCCAAAATTAACCCCCCCAACCTAGCTGAAGGCAGCGCTGGCGGCAAGTGAATCCAAGTCGGGCGGCTTGCCCTCTCCAGCTCTCCCTCGGTCCCTCCCCTCCCCTCCGCTAGGCCCTCTCCCTCCCCTCCTTCGTCCTCCCATGGTCCAACCCCGCCCTCCTCTCTGTGGTCGGCCGTCTCCGGCTGTACTGCTCCCCAACTCCCCTCCGGCCGGCCAACCCACTCCATGTCTTCCTTCCCTCTCCTCGGCCTCCGGCAAACGGCAGTCCGGCTCCACTCTCCCCACCACGCCCGGCCCTCTCGTCCGACAGGTCTCCATCCACCCATTACTGCATCCATCTCCATCAAGGTACTATTTTCCTCTGTTTTTATAACAAATTTGAATATTTTTTGTAAGATGACACTGCTTAATGCCTATGATTCCTCAAACCTGTGAATTGTGATTGTGATGTAGTAGATGATTGCTAGATAGGCATTGAACTATCTGCTTTGTTTATGTGTTTGTGATGTAGATGTAGAAGGATGTTAGGAAAATGGGTGATGAATATTTGAACAATTACTTGGTTACATTTGTTGAGAGAGAATTCTTCAAGCAAGTTAAAGATGGGAATGTTATCAATCTCTTCCAAAGAGGGATCGTAAAGTTATATAGTAATTTCCTTAAGTGTTTGTAATCTTTCTTAATTGTTCGAGATAATGCCACAATGATATTTTGCTACTATTATCAATGTACGGTCATTGAGTCATTGATGTTGCCACACCGTTCAAAAATCTTCTGATTCAGCGATTAATCTTCCAATTTACCGCTAATCGGGGGGTGACCGATAATATTATGCCTTACCTTCCCCCTTTATCTTTTGGACCGATTTATCGCTCTGACAAGCAATTTAACGGGAATCTATCGATAAATCGGACCTATTCATAGCACTATGTTTGCAAAAACTATGTTTATTTATGTTTTATGGTCCTTGTTACGCAATATGTACGGTTGTCTTATTTTGTTTGTGTTGGGGAACGTTGCATGGAAGCAAAAATAAATCTACGCACACGCAATGATCTATCCATGAAGATGCATAGCAACGAGGGGGAGAGTGTGTCTACGTACCCTCGTAGACCGTAAGCGGAAGTGTTTCACAACGTGGTTGATGTAGTCGAACTTTCTTCGCGATCCAGCAGATCTAGAACCGAACGTGCGGCACCTCCGCGCTCAGCACACGTTCAGCTCAGTGACGTCCTCCGCCTTCTTGATCCAGCAAGACGGCGAGGTAGTGGATGAGTTCCGGCAGCACGACGGCATGGTGACGGTGATGGTGATGTGGTCTCCGCAGGGCTTCTCCTAAGCACTACGAAAATATGACCGGAGGTGTAAACGGTGGAGAGGGGCGCCGCACACGGCTAAAAATTGATCTGGGGTGTGCTAGGCGCCCCCTCCCACATATATATAGGCGGGAAGGAAGGAGGAGCAGCCATAGGAGGCGCCCAAGTAGGAGGAATCCTACTTGGAGTCCCTCCCAAGTCGCCCCCCTGCCATATAACCGAGGGGGAAGGAAAGAGGGGGGAGGGAAGGAAAGGGCTCCTACTCCACACTTTTCTTTCCCTTCCCTATTTCCTTCTCCTCCTAGGCCGGCCTGCTATGGGGGCTCACCAGCCCCTTGTGGCTGGTGTGTTCCCTCTCTTTTGGCACATAAGGCCCATAACTTTGTCGGGGTGCCCGGAACCTCTTCTAGTGACCCGATAAGTACCCGGTAACCCCGAAACACTTCCGGTGTCCGAATACCATCGTCATATATATCAATCTTTACCTCTTTATTTCGAGACTCCTCGTCATGTCCGTAATCTCATCCAGGACTTCGAACAACATTTGGCCACCAAATCATATAACTCATATAACACTATATCGTCAATAAACATTAAGCGTGCGGACCCTACGGGTTCGAGAACTATGTAGACATGATCGAGACACCTCTTCGGTCAATAACCAATAGCGGAACCTGGATGTGCATATTGACTCCTACATATTCTACGAAGATCTTTATCGGTCAAACCGTTATGACAACATACGTAATTCCCTTGTCCATCGGTATGTTACTTGCCCGAGATTCGATCGTCGGTATCTCTATATCTAGTTCAATCTCGTTACCGGAAAGTCTCTTTACTCGTTTCGTAATACATCACCTCGTAACTAACTCCTTAGTCATTTGCTTGCAAGCTTATGATGTGTATTACCGTGAGGGCCCAGACATACCTCTCCGAAACTCGGAGTGACAAATCATAATCTTGATCTATGCCAACTCAACAAACATCTTCGGAGATACGTGTAGAGCATATTTATGATCACCCAGTTACGTTGTGACGTTTGATAGCACACAAGGTATTCCTCCGGTATTCGGGAGTTGCATAATTTCATAGTCGAAGGAATATGTATTTGACATAAAGAAAGTAATAGCAATAAACTGAACGATCATTATGCTAAGCTAACGGATGGGTCTTGTCCATCACATCATTCTCCTAATGATATGATCCCGTTATCAAATGGCAACACATGTCTATGGTTAGGAAACCTTAACCACCTTTGATCAATGAGCTAGTCTAGTAGAGACTTACTAGGGACACGGTATTTATTTATGTATTCATACATGTGTTTAAGTTTCCGATCAATGAATCAGGAAATATAAAATAACAACTTTATCATGAATCAGGAAATATAAAATAACAACTTTATTATTGCCTCTAGGGCATATTTCCTTCATATACGAGGATCCAAAGGCTAGGAATCAAGATAACACTTCTGTCCAATATTGTTTTGGTGTTGAATATAGCGTATATTAGTGTTGGGAACCTGAGATTTGTAAAAAATATCTAATTAATAGTCGACCGATAAAATCGATTAATCGGCTGATTTTCATCTAATATCTAATCCCTAGCTAACCGAGACAATAACGATAAGCGATATCCTCAACATTGTGTTGCCATCTTATTGTATATTTTTTGTTCTATTACTGTGGCAAGAAAAATTACAAGAATAGCCAGGAGCTAATTCCTTGGTATATATGTGACATGTATGCGACACGGAGAGTATTACAGAGAATAGTGTTAATCTCAACAAACGCCACCGAGTAGTTGTTAAGACTAAAAGTAATTCTTTTGATACAAAACCTTTTCTGTTAACTGTTGGCGGAGAATTTAAAACGTGATTGAGTGCAGTTAAGCTGTACAGTACATGCTCTGTTTCTAAATATATGACGTCTAGTTGGTTCAGTTTATAAACTACTAAAACATCTTATATTAAGGAACAGGGTAGTAAGAGCATCTTCACCCGCCCCCACGGAAGGCCCCCAGGAGCAATTTTTCAACGCCGGCGGACAAAAAAAGTTCCACTCACGCCCCCACAAGCTCGATTATCATTTGGCCCACTACCAGCCTCCCACACACTCTCTCCTCTCTCTCTCTCATCTCTTTTTCCTCCCAGGCCCACCCATGTGCATGCCTCCACATCACCGTCATCTCTTTTTCCTCTCGCCTCTCTTATCTTTTAGCTGTTGGGTGGGGGCACGGCTGGGAAACTTTTTTCCCCATGCCAAAATTTTCGCCGGCATTGACCCCAACCGACTGAAAAATGGCTCCTGGGAGGTCAAATGAGTGAGATGCTCTAAATCGTATGATAAGAGCATCTCCAGCCGTTGGCCCCCCAGGGGCGCGTAAAATCGCCGCCTGGGGACGAGCCGGCGCTAAAATCGGCGTGAG